>NC_090448.1:395247876-395554876 GCF_031143425.1 Pleurodeles waltl
CATGAAACATTTTGTGGGGTGCAGCAGAGGGGGCGTTAGGCCCCCAGCACCCTGGGGTTTTGCATTTCCTAAATTGCGAATTCCAGTTAGGAATTCGCAATTTGGGAAATGCAAAATATTCGCAAATATGGGCCTACAGGCCCATAGGTGCAAATGGGCTCAGAATCTCTATTTGCAATTCAGTAATAGCATTTGCGATTTTTAAGAAATCGCTATTACCGAATCGCAAATATGATCCATACCTTTTTGCGAATCAGAAATAGCGATTTCTTAAAAATCGCTATTAAATGATCGCAAAGTGGTTTCTTCTTACATCTGGCCCTTTGTTCTGTCAATGTAATACATTAAAGCTCTTTTAATGTCTAATGTATGCAGCGCTCTTTCTGCTACTGAGTCTGGCTGTGGGAAGAAGACTGGAAGTTCCACTGTTTGATATGAAACGGTGAGACGACTCCGAACCCAACACTAGATGGCTGGATATGCACAGCATGCATATCTGCAGCTACACATGCCATCGAACACACACACACATATATTATATGATGAAGTCTTTTTCGAGTCACAGGATCGAGTGAGTCCTCCTCTCAGTGATAGTGCGCATGGACATCGACTCCTTTGTTAGATTGTTTTCTTTCTGCCGTCGGATTCGGACGTGTTCCCTCTCGCTCTGAGATTTTTGATTCTGAAACTTTATATTCGCTTCATTATACCGTCAGTATTGTTTTCAACCGCGTTTACATATACAATCGATCCAATAGTACTGTCAGGATCAAGAAAACGCTCTTCTTGGGCCTGTTTGGGCCTACTACGCCATAGCCTCATGGATCAGACTCCATTCCGATTCTGTCCTCAATGCCACGCAAAATTCCCTTATACCGACCAGCACGTGGTATGTAATCCTTGCCTTTCTCCTGAACATCGAGAGGAGGATTGTGAAGCTTGCCGTTCGTTTTGATCGAAAAAGACACTGCATGATTGAAGAGCAAGAAGACTCGAGATGGTGTCAAAATATACAGAGTCCACCGACACCTTAGAGGAGGAGCAGGCATAGACTGCTGTTTCGGTCCAAGATTCCCACTCTGAACCAGAATCAGAAGACGACAGCCAGCCGATGACAGAGGCACAGCATGCGAGTACACCTGCCCTTACACCCACTTAAAAAAAATATCTAGCAAGGCCTTGGGTGCATCACTGCTGGAATGCTATGGGTCCACCCGAAAGAAAATTGTCGGCGACCGGCCCTTGGGTTTGTCACTGAAAAAAGCCAAGTCACCCCATCATCAGGCCATGCCTGTTTCGATGCTGGGGTTGAGCAAGAGAATAAGACGCCCCACCTCTGAGCCGAGCTGTAGCCTACAATCTTTGGATCCAAAAATACTGGATCCGGCTTCGGAGCCGAAACCTCGGGTACTATCTTCAGGACTGAAAGATCAGAACTGCTTCGGAGCTGAAACATCCTTCTGCATAGAAGAGACAGGACTTTTGAGCCGTTTGAAACATATGACCAAAACAGCCAGTGCACAATCCTGTAAGGGCACAAAAACATCAGAACACCAAATAAAGGAATCTGATATCCAACCAATTTTGGAGGTTATGGACAGTAAGCAGAGAAGAATACACATCCACAAAGAGACTGGAAAAATTATTGCTTCTCCACCTCCTCAGACTAAAAGAAAGCTGGCATTTCAGGAGACTCTTGATACTGCTCCAGCACTAGCAAAAAAAATTACGCGAAAGCAGAAGCCATCACCTCTGCAGCTTTCTCCACCACAGCTTTGTTTTTCTCCACCACCTACTACCCCACCACCACTAACACTCACCATCACACTCCCATTACTATTATCAGGGAGACACAATGGACCCTTGGGACATATGACTGAGACCCAATACCATCCAATGATCCTGATCTTTATCCTACTAAACCATCACCACCAGAGGATAGTACAGTTTACACCGAAGTCATATCTAGGGCAGCTGTATACCATAGCAGGGGTGTGGAATTTATTAAAATATCTACTTGTCCAGGGGACAGGTTGCTTCTCAAATCTACTTGTCCTGTAAAAAGATCTACTTGTCCCTTTGGTGCCATGTAGTGTGGCGACAAATTATGGCAGCAATCTCATTATGTAAGAGCTCTGATAATAGCCTCTCTGATTATGCCAAGGCTACTACCATGGTAGGTCTTGAATACTTGCAGTTTCAATCCCTACTGTAGCAATTTCCTTATTTTGCCACCTTTCTGTAGATCTGCATACTGGGGCTGGAGGAAGCAGTAAGCAATAGTTCCAGGGCTGGAATGCCTTTGAGTCTGCAAACCTACTAACCTGCATGTTTTAAAGATTTTCACCAGCTTCTCTCGAATATTTTCCCATAATAAGAAAGGTTGGACATTTACTCCTGACAATGGCAGAATTAGAACTTCTTCCAGGGTTGGGAAGAAAGTGGCCGGAGGGAAAATGAACTTGCAAATGCTCAATAGATTTTCACATGAGCAAATATACACATGCGTATTTACCCATGCTAAAATACAGTTCACAAATATTTTATAGGGGTACGACATATACCATGGGTGCACTTTTGTGACTTTCTTTAAGAATTTGGGGCCACATGTAGGTAGGTTTAGATTTGCGACGCGCAAATTGCGAGTCAGAGTTACTCGCAATTTGCGAGTCGCAAATCCGAATGTAGGATGGTGTCCCTGACACCATCTGTGATTCGCAAGCGCTTTGCAAATGCCCACCTAGTGAATAATCATGAGGTGGGTCGCAATTTGCGACCCCCTTGCGAATAGCGGCCCTCACAGGGATGGTGGCCTGCTGGAGACCGCAGACCACCATGTCTGTGACTGCTTCCTTAAAGGAAAACGAGATGCATTATAAAAACGAAAAAAGAAACTTTTTTGTTTCATTTTGTCAGAGCAGGCAGTGGTCCTGCTCTGAATTTTCTTTTTACAGTGACATTCACAATGGGGAAGGGGTCCCAGGGGGACCCCTTCCCTTTTGCGAAAGTGTTAGCACCCATTTGAAATGGGCGCAAACTGCGATTGGTTTGCGCCCGCGTTCGCGGTCACAAAACAATCCTACATTGCACTGCGAGTCGCAGTTAAGAAGGGAACACCCCTTCCTAATTGCGAGTCGCAAACCCGTTTTGCGATTCGGTAACCAGGTTACTGAATCGCAAAACTGGGTTTGCGACTCGCAATTAGGAAGGGAACACCCCTTCCTAATTGCGAGTCGCAAACCCGTTTTGCGATTCGGTAACCAGGTTACTGAATCGCAAAACTGGGTTTCTGCATCGCAATGTGCTTTTTGCACGTCGCAAGCAGCGAAAGTCGCTGTTTGCGATATGCAAAAAGCTACCTACATGTGGGTCTTGGTCCCTAATTAGGTCTGGTGTTAACAAAGACGTTTTGTTTTTATTAAACTTCTATTTCTCTCTTTTGTCTGGCTTTACTGTGAGTGATCGCATTCTGCTCTTCCACAAGGAGCATATTGGCACACAAAGTAGTTTAGTTCAGTGTCAGGAACTACAAAGGCAATCAGTGACGTACGAAACTGGAGGGTGCCCCTTTGCAAAGAACATGGAGGAGCCCCCTCTCCAGACTCACTCAGGGCAGGTGCTGTGCTGAAGGGGCCCCCTGGAGGGCGGCTGCGGGTCCTTTGTTATGCCACTGGTGGCAACGTGTGCTTTTAGAGTTCAAAAACTTTTTTGGTTTTTTTTGCCAGTGTTTGTTACAATGTTGAGGGCCTGGTAGCTCCCACAACAATAAAGTGTTACAAAAGCCGTGTCAAAACAAGACACGCATTGATGAAACTAAAAGACTTATAAAAATATGTCAGACCAGTTGGCTTTGTCAGTGTTTGTTTATTTTCATGCTTCCCATATTCGTGTTGAAAATGGTTCCACTGATTTTCCATTAGAAATATTTTTGGGAAATACTAGCATGCATCAACACATTTTACTAAATGACACTTCATTTGCATCTAATCAGAGAGCATTCTGGGAGCATTATACTTAGCCTCATAGCCTAAACTTTTCAAACATGTGTATACACTTTTTTTTTTTGGTACTGGAACCAATGTCGGTAGTGAAGTGTGACTTTAAAACATTTATTTACAGCACTCACCCTAATAATGAAGGCTTTCAAATAATGAACCATAAATACAAGTTCGAACAGCATTATCTTTTGGAAACACATTACCTCAACTGCAGAGAGTTCCACTCTCTGTAAACAGGCAGCCAAAGGGTTTGTGCTGCAGAGGGTTGGGCCTACTTGTCCCAAGGACAAAGTAAACATAAAAACTTGTTGCCCTTGACCCCAAACAAGATGTCCCGGGCGTCGGGCGATATGAATTCCACATCCCTGCATAGGGTCCAAAGGCATGCAGAACCTTTGGAAGAGGATTTCCTTTTTAGTACATCATCCTTTACTCATAAACACTACCAGTGCTTACCAATGCTCCCTGGTATGCTTAGACATGCAGACATATTCAAAGAACCAATCAAAGCCAGGGTCCTAACCCCAAGAATTGTAAAAATAAATAAATATATATGTTCGGTGGCATGTGTAGCTGCAGATACAAATGCTGTGCACATCCCGCCATCTGGTGTTGGGCTCGGAGTGTTACAAGTTGTTTTTCTTCGAAGAAGTCTTTTCGAGTCACGAGACCGAGGGACTCCTCCCATTTCGGCTCCATTGCGCATGGGCGTCGACTCCATCTTAGATTGTTTTTTTTCCGCCATCGGGTTCGGACGGGTTCCTTTTCGCTCCGTGTTTCGGGTCGGAAAGTTAGTTAGAATCTCGGAAAAATCGTCGGTATTGTTTGCGTTCGGTATCGGGTTAGTTATAACAGATCGACACCGACTTTTGAAGAGCTCCGGTGGCCCTTTGGGGTTTTTTCGATCCCCCCCGTCAGGGCCTGGTCGGCCCGGCCACGTGTTTCTTCAAGGCTGATGGAACGGACCCCATTCCGCTTCTGCCCAAAATGTCATAACAAGTATCCATATACAGATCAGCATCTGGTCTGTAACTTGTGTCTGTCTCCAGAGCACAAGGAGGATACCTGTGAAGCCTGTCGAATGTTTCGGTCGAGGAAGACATTAAGAGACCGAAGAGCAAGAAGACTGCAGATGGTGTCGGCGCCGACAGGACAAGGGCGTTTCGAAGAGGAAGAAGAAAGCTTCTCCATCCATGAATCGGACTCGGACGAGCTCGATCCCGAAGAAACGCTGAAAACCGTGAGTAAGACGTCGAAACATAAAACTCACGAGAAGACAACAAAAGCCCAGGGGACGCCACCGCCAACAGGCCATGGCTTAACCCAAAAAATAGGTGACCGATCATCGGCACCGAAAAAGGGCATGCATGTGGCAAAGTCATCCGACTCCGGTCGAGATACCACCACACAGCTATCTCGGGCCCGAGACAGCGGTTCTGAACAGATTTGGCACCGAAATGGTTGGGCACCGAGACACCACAACGCCGAAAATAAAGAAGGTTGCCTCGGAGCCCAAAAAGGCGACCGAAAAGATTTCGATTCCGAAACATCCAGCCTCGGAACTGAAAACAGGTTCCTACACAGAGGAACAGGGATTGTCCTCCCAGATGCAAGGACATAAGTTTGGAGAGGAACTTCAATCTGTTGAGCCAGACTACACTCAAAGAAGGCTCCACATTCAAAAAGACACAGGGAAAATAAGCACTCTTCCCCCAATTAAGATGAAAAGAAGACTTGCCTTTCAAGAAAAGGACAAGCAGCCTCAGGCAAAGGTGGCAAGACAAACAACTCCACCACCATCTCCACCACCATCAATGCACACATCACCGGTAGCCACTCCACCACTGATGCAATCCCCGACTCATACTGCAATGAGTCAAGATGATCCTGATGCATGGGACCTTTATGATGCTCCTGTATCAGATAACAGCCCAGACTGTTACCCTACAAGGCCGTCGCCACCTGAAGACAGTACATCCTACACGCAGGTGGTCTCAAGGGCAGCTGCGTTTCATAACGTCACCTTGCATTCAGAACCAATTGAGGATGACTTTTTATTTAATACACTCTCCTCCACTCATAGCCAATACCAAAGCTTACCTATGCTCCCGGGAATGCTAAAACATTCAAAACAAATATTTCAGGATCCTGTTAAAGGCAGAGCCATAACTCCAAGGGTGGGGAAAAAAGTACAAGCCACCACCAACAGACCCTGTTTATATTACGCAACAATTAACACCAGATTCTGTGGTTGTTGGGGCAGCTCGCAAGAGAGCAAACTCTCATACCTCGGGAGATGCACCACCTCCAGACAAGGAGAGTCGCAAATTTGATGCTGCGGGTAAAAGAGTTGCAGCACAAGCAGCAAACCAATGGCGTATTGCCAATTCACAAGCACTTTTGGCAAGATACGATAGAGCTCGTTGGGACGAAATGCAGCATTTCATAGAACACTTACCCAAAGAGTTCCAGAAAAGGGCACAACAAGTGGTAGAAGAAGGACAAAGTATCTCCAATAATCAGATATGGTCATCAATGGACGCAGCAGATACAGCTGCAAGGACAGTAAATACTGCAATAACAATAAGGAGACACGCATGGTTGCGTACGTCAGGATTCAAGCCGGAAATACAACAAGCTGTGCTGAATATGCCCTTTAATGAACAGCAGTTGTTTGGGCCGGAAGTCGACACTGCTATTGAAAAACTCAAAAAAGATACTGATACCGCAAAAGCCATGGGCGCACTCCACTCCCCACAAAGCAGAGGCACATTTCGCAAGACACCATTTAGGGGAGGGTTTCGAGGTCAACCTACAGAGGCCACAACCTCACAAGCAAGGCCCACTTATCAAAGCCAATACCAGCCGGGAAGTTTTCAGGGGCAGTATAGAGGGGCACAATTCCAAAAAAATAGAGGGAAGTTCCAAAGCCCCAAAACCCCTCAAAACAAACAGTGACTTCCAAGTCACACATCCCCAACACATAACACCTGTGGGGGGGAGACTAACACTATTTTACAAACATTGGGAGGTGATAACAACAGACACTTGGGTACTGGCAATTATCCAGCATGGTTATTGCATAGAATTTCTCAAATTCCCTCCAAACGTACCACAGAAAACACACAATATGTCAAAAGAACATATAAATCTTCTAGGACTAGAAGTTCAGGCATTACTACTAAAAGAAGCAATAGAATTAGTACCAGAACACCAGAAAGGAACAGGAGTTTACTCTCTGTACTTTCTCATACCCAAAAAAGACAAGACTCTGAGACCTATATTAGATCTCCGAACATTAAATACCTACATCAAATCAGATCACTTTCACATGGTGACATTACAAGACATAATCCCACTACTCAAACAACAAGACTACATGACAACACTAGACCTAAAGGATGCATATTTCCATATACCGATACATCCTTCACACAGAAAGTACTTAAGGTTTGTATTCCAAGGGATACATTACCAATTCAAGGTGTTGCCATTCGGAATAACAACTGCGCCAAGAGTTTTTACAAAGTGCCTAGCAGTCGTAGCTGCACATACCAGAAGGCAGCAAATACATGTGTTCCCGTACCTAGACGATTGGTTAATCAAAACCAACACGCTAGAAAAGTGTTCACAACACACAGAGTATGTCATAGAAACCCTCCACAAACTAGGTTTCACAATCAACTACACAAAGTCACACCTTCTGCTGTGTCGAACACAGCAATACTTAGGGGCAACAATCAACACAGCAAAAGGGATTGCCACTCCAAGTCCACAAAGAGTTCAGGCATTTCACAATGTAATACAGGCCATGTATCCAAATCAAAAAATACAAGTCAAAATGGTGATGAAACTCTTAGGCATGATGTCCTCATGCATAGCCATTGTCCCAAACGCAAGGTTGCACATGCGGCCCTTACAACAGTGCCTAGCATCACAGTGGTCACAGGCACAGGGTCAAATTCTAGATCTGGTGTTGGTAGACCGCCAAACATACACCTCGCTTCAATGGTGGAACAGTATAAATTTAAACCAAGGGCGGCCTTTCCAAGACCCAGTGCCACAATATGTAATAACAACAGATGCCTCCATGACAGGGTGGGGAGCACACCTCAATCAATACAGCATCCAAGGACAATAGGACACTCACCAAAAACAGTTTCACATAAATCACTTAGAACTGTTGGCAGTATTTCTAGCGCTGAAAGCATTTCAACCCATAATAAGCTACAAACACATTCTTGTCAAAACAGACAACATGAGAACGATGTATTACCTAAACAAACAGGGAGGCACACACTCAACACAGTTGTGTCTCCTGGCACAGAAAATATGGCATTGGGCGATTCACAACCACATTCGCCTAATAGCACAATTTATTCCAGGAATTCAGAACCAGCTAGCAGACAATCTTTCTCGGGATCACCAACAGATCCACGAATGGGAGATTCACCCCCAAATACTGAATACTTACTTCCAGAGTTGGGGAACACCACAAATAGACCTATTTGCAACAAAGGAAAACGCAAAATGCCAAAACTTCGCATCCAGGTACCCACAAGATCAGTCTCAGGGCAATGCGTTATGGATGAGTTGGTCAGGGATATTTGCTTACGCTTTTCCCCCTCTCCCACTCCTTCCATATCTAGTAAACAAGCTGAGTCAAAACAAACTCAAACTTATACTAATAGCACCAACATGGGCAAGGCAACCTTGGTACACAACACTACTAGACCTCTCAGTAGTGCCTCATGTCAAACTACCAAACATACCAGATCTGTTAACGTAACACAGACAACAGATCAGACACCCAAATCCAGCATCGCTGAATCTAGCAATCTGGCTCCTGAAGTCCTAGAGTTCGGACATTTAGACCTTACACAGGAATGTATGGAGGTCATAAAACAAGCTAGGAAACCTACCACTAGACATTGCTATGCAAATAAGTGGAAAAGATTTGTTTATTACTGCCATAATAATCAAATTCAACCCTTACACGCATCTGCCAAAGACATCGTAGGATACTTACTACATTTGCAAAAATCAAAGCTAGCTTTTTCTTCCATTAAAATACATCTTACAGCAATTTCAGCTTACCTGCAAATTACGCACTCAACTTCTCTATTTAGAATACCAGTCATAAAAGCATTTATGGAAGGTCTAAAGAGAATTATTCCACCAAGAACAACACCAGTTCCTTCATGGAACCTCAACATTGTCTTAACACGACTCATGGGTCCACCTTTTGAGCCCATGCACTCTTGTGAAATGCAATACTTAACATGGAAAGTTGCATTTTTAATTGCCATCACATCTTTAAGAAGAGTAAGTGAGATTCAAGCATTTACCATACAAGAACCATTTATTCAGATACACAAGCATAAAGTAGTTCTACGAACAAATCCTAAATTTTTACCAAAAGTCATATCACCGTTCCACTTAAATCAAACAGTAGAATTACCAGTGTTCTTCCCACAGCCAGACTCCGTAGCTGAAAGAGCACTACATACATTAGACATCAAAAGAGCGTTAATGTACTACATTGACAGAACAAAACTAATTCGCAAAACAAAACAATTATTTATTGCTTTCCAAAAACCTCATACAGGAAATCCAATTTCTAAGCAAGGCATTGCTAGATGGATAGTTAAGTGCATTCAAATCTGTTATCTTAAAGCAAAAAGAAAACTGCCTATTACACCAAAGGCACACTCAACTAGAAAGAAAGGTGCTACCATGGCCTTTCTAGGAAATATTCCAATGACAGAAATATGTAAGGCAGCTACATGGTCTACGCCTCATACGTTTACCAAACACTACTGTGTAGATGTGCTAACAACACAGCAAGCCACAGTAGGCCAAGCAGTACTACGAACATTGTTTCAGACAACTTCAACTCCTACAGGCTGAACCACCGCTTTTGGGGAGATAACTGCTTACTAGTCTATGCACAGCATGTGTATCTGCAGCTACACATGCCACCGAACGGAAAATGTCACTTACCCAGTGTACATCTGTTCGTGTCATTAGTCGCTGCAGATTCACATGTGCCCACCTGCCTCCCCGGGAGCCTGTAGCCGTTTAGAAGTTGATCTTGAACATCTGTATATTTGTAAATATATATATTACTTTAAACTACATTATGTACATACGTATTCACTCCATTGTATGGGCACTATTACTAGCATATACAACTCCTACCTCACCCTCTGCGGGGGAAAACAATCTAAGATGGAGTCGATGCCCATGCGCAATGGAGCCGAAATGGGAGGAGTCCCTCGATCTCGTGACTCGAAAAGACTTCTTCGAAGAAAAACAACTTGTAACATTCCGAGCCCAACACCAGATGGCGGGATGTGCACAGCATGCGAATCTGCAGCGACTAATGCCACGAACAGATGTACAGTGGGTAAGTGACATTTTCCATAGGAAAGTACCATCTTGCCTGGCATGTTACCCCCATTTTTCACTGTATATATGTTGTTTTAGTTGTATGTGTCACTGGGACCCTGGTAACCCAGGGCCCCAGTGCTCATAAGTGTGCCTGAATGTGTTACCTGTGTAGTGACTAACTGTCTCACTGAGGCTCTGCTAATCAGAACCTCAGTGGTTATGCTCTCTCATTTCTTTCCAAATTGTCACTGACAGGCTAGTGACCATTTTTACCAATTTACATTGGCTTACTGGAACACCCTTATAATTCCCTAGTATATGGTACTGAGGTACCCAGGGTATTGGGGTTCCAGGAGATCCCTATGGGCTGCAGCATTTCTTTTGCCACCCATAGGGAGCTCTGACAATTCTTACACAGGCCTGCCACTGCAGCCTGAGTGAAATAACGTCCACGTTATTTCACAGCCATTTTACACTGCACTTAAGTAACTTATAAGTCACCTATATGTCTAACCTTTACCTGGTAAAGGTTAGGTGCAAAGTTACTTAGTGTGAGGGCACCCTGGCACTAGCCAAGGTGCCCCCACATTGTTCAGAGCCAATTCACTGAACTTTGTGAGTGCGGGGACACCATTACACGCGTGCACTACATATAGGTCACTACCTATATGTAGCTTCACCATGGTAACTCCGAATATGGCCATGTAACATGTCTATGATCATGGAATTGCCCCCTCTATGCCATCCTGGCATTGTTGGTACAATTCCATGATCCCAGTGGTCTGTAGCACAGACCCTGGTACTGCCAGACTGCCCTTCCTGGGGTTTCACTGCAGCTGCTGCTGCTGCCAACCCCTCAGACAGGCAGCTGCCCTCCTGGGGTCCAGCCAGGCCTGGCCCAGGATGGCAGAACAAAGAACTTCCTCTGAGAGAGGGTGTGACACCCTCTCCCTTTGGAAAATGGTGTGAAGGCAGGGGAGGAGTAGCCTCCCCCAGCCTCTGGAGATGCTTTGTTGGGCACAGATGTGCCCAATTCTGCATAAGCCAGTCTACACCGGTTCAGGGACCCCTTAGCCCCTGCTCTGGCGCGAAACTGGACAAAGGAAAGGGGAGTGACCACTCCCCTGACCTGCACCTCCCCTGGGAGGTGTCCAGAGCTCCTCCAGTGTGCTCCAGACCTCTGCCATCTTGGAAACAGAGGTGCTGCTGGCACACTGGACTGCTCTGAGTGGCCAGTGCCACCAGGTGACGTCAGAGACTCCTTGTGATAGGCTCCTTCAGGTGTTAGTAGCCTTTCCTCTCTCCTAGGTAGCCAAACCCTCTTTTCTGGCTATTTAGGGTCTCTGTCTCTGGGGAAACTTTAGATAACGAATGCATGAGCTCAGCCGAGTTCCTCTGCATCTCCCTCTTCACCTTCTGATAAGGAATCGACCGCTGACCGCGCTGGAAGCCTGCAAACCTGCAACATAGTAGCAAAGACGACTACTGCAACTCTGTAACGCTGATCCTGCCGCCTTCTCGACTGTTTTCCTGCTTGTGCATGCTGTGGGGGTAGTCTGCCTCCTCTCTGCACCAGAAGCTCCGAAGAAATCTCCCGTGGGTCGACGGAATCTTCCCCCTGCAACCGCAGGCACCAAAAAGCTGCATTACCGGTCCCTTGGGTCTCCTCTCAGCACGACGAGCGAGGTCCCTCGAATCCAGCGACACCGTCCAAGTGACCCCCACAGTCCAGTGACTCTTCAGCCCAAGTTTGGTGGAGGTAAGTCCTTGCCTCACCTCGCTGGGCTGCATTGCTGGGAACCGCGACTTTGCAAGCTACTCCGGCCCCTGTGCACTTCCGGCGGAAATCCTTCGTGCACAGCCAAGCCTGGGTCCACGGCACTCTAACCTGCATTGCACGACTTTCTAAGTTGGTCTCCGGCGACGTGGTACTCCTTTGTGCAACTTCGGCGAGCACCGTTTCACGCATCCTCGTAGTGCCGGTTTCTGGCACTTCTCCGGGTGCTACCTGCTTCAGTGAGGGCTCTTTGTCTTGCTCGACGTCCCCTCTCTCTGCAGGTCCAATTTGCGACCTCCTGGTCCCTCCTGGGCCCCAGCAGCGTCCAAAAACGCCAAACGCACGATTTGCGTGTAGCAAGGCTTGTTGGCGTCCATCCGGCGGGAAAACACTTCTGCACGACTCTCCAAGGCGTGGGGGATCCATCCTCCAAAGGGGAAGTCTCTAGCCCTTGTCGTTCCTGCAGTATTCACAGTTCTTCAGCCTAGTAAGAGCTTCTTTGCACCAACCGCTGGCATTTCTTGGGCATCTGCCCATCTCCGAGCTGCTTGTGACTTTTGGACTTGGTCCCCTTGTTCCACAGGTACCCTCAGTCAGGAATCCATCGTTGTTGCATTGCTGATTTGTGTTTTCCTTGCATTTTCCCTCTAACACGACTATTTTGTCCTTAGGGGAACTTTGGTGCACTTTGCACTCACTTTTCAGGGTCTTGGGGAGGGTTATTTTTCTAACTCTCACTATTTTCTAATAGTCCCAGCGACCCTCTACAAGGTCACATAGGTTTGGGGTCCATTCGTGGTTCGCATTCCACTTTTGGAGTATATGGTTTGTGTTGCCCCTATCCCTATGTTTCCCCATTGCATCCTATTGTAACTATACATTGTTTGCACTGTTTTCTAAGACTATACTGCATATTTTTGCTATTGTGTATATATATCTTGTGTATATTTCCTATCCTCTCACTGAGGGTACACTCTAAGATACTTTGGCATATTGTCATAAAAATAAAGTACCTTTATTTTTAGTATAACTGTGTATTGTGTTTTCTTATGATATTGTGCATATGACACTAAGTGGTACTGTAGTAGCTTCACACGTCTCCTAGTTCAGCCTAAGCTGCTCTGCTAAGCTACCATTATCTATCAGCCTAAGCTGCTAGACACCCTATACACTAATAAGGGATAACTGGGCCTGGTGCAAGGTGCAAGTACCCCTTGGTACTCACTACAAGCCAGTCCAGCCTCCTACATTGGTTGTGCAGTGGTGGGATAAGTGCTTGAGACTACTTACCACTCTTGTCATTGTACTTTTCATAAGAGAAAAATATACAAAACAAGGTCAGTGTATATACACATAGCCAAAAAGTTTTGCATTTCCTCTTTTCACTCTTTTCTAAGTGCTGAAAAGTACTTCGAAACTTTCAAAAAGTTCTTAAAAGTTTAAAAAGTTTTTTTTCTGTCTTTCCAAAAAGTTCTGAAAACTTTTTTCTCTTTTTCTATCACTTTAACTCTCTCTAAAAATGTCTGGCACAGGCCAAAATGTTGAACTGTCCAAACTTGCATATGATCACCTTAGCTGGAAAGGAGCAAGGAGTCTCTGCATAGAGAGAGGTTTGAGTGTAGGGAAGAATCCTTCTTTAGAACTGTTAATTAATATGCTTAAAGTACAGGATAAGGCCATAAGTGCCCAATCTGTAGAAAAAGTAGCTAATGGTTCTCAATCTGATCCAGGGACTCCCCCAGGAAAAGGTTCAGGAAAGAAACTTCTCAGCCTGCCCATTACTAGACAGTCTAGCATAGTTGGTACAGAGGTTGAATCACATCATACTGATGATGTGCTCTCACATTATGCTGGTAGCCAAGCTGTTAGGGTGCCCTCTGTAAGGGACAGGTCTCCTTCTGTTCATTCCCATCATACCTCTGTATCTAGAAATGTCCCTCCCACCCACCCTGATGACAGATTGTTAGAAAGGGAGCTCAATAGATTGAGAGTGGAGCAAACCAGACTGAAGCTCAAGAAGCAACAGCTGGATTTGGATAGACAGTCTTTAGAAATAGAGAGGGAAAGACAGAAGATGGGTTTAGATACCCATGGTGGCAGCAGCAGTATTCCCCATAGTCATCCTGCAAAAGAGCATGATTCCAGGAATCTGCACAAGATAGTTCCCCCTTATAAGGAGGGGGATGACATTAACAAGTGGTTTGCTGCACTTGAGAGGGCCTGTGCTGTACAGGATGTCCCTCAAAAGCAGTGGGCTGCTATCCTATGGCTATCATTCACTGGAAAAGGTAGGGATAGGCTCCTTACTGTAAAAGAAAATGATGCTAATAATTTCCAAGTTCTTAAGAATGCACTCCTGGATGGTTATGGCTTAACCACTGAACAGTACAGGATAAAGTTCAGAGATACCAAAAAGGAGTCTTCACAAGACTGGGTTGATTTCATTGACCAGGCAGTGAAGGCCTTGGAGGGGTGGTTACATGGCAGTAAAGTTACTGATTATGACAGCCTGTATAACTTAATCCTGAGAGAGCATATTCTTAATAATTGTGTGTCTGATTTGTTGCACCAGTACTTGGTGGACTCTGATCTGACCTCTCCCCAAGAATTGGGAAAGAAGGCAGACAAATGGGTCAGAACAAGAGTGAACAGAAAAGTTCATACAGGGGGTGACAAAGATGGCAACAAAAAGAAGGATGGTAAGTCTTCTGACAAGGGTGGGGACAAATCTAAAAATGTCTTCATCAGGCCCACAAAAACACTCTGGTGGGGGTGGTGGGTCCAAATCCTCCTTTAATCAGAACAAGGAAAAGAAACCATGGTGCTATTTATGTAAAATAAAAGGCCATTGGACAACAGATCCCAGTTGTCCAAAGAAAGGCACCACAGCTCCTACCACTACAACCCCTACTGCTACACCTAGTGTCCCTACTAATAGCAGTGGTGGTGGGAGCAAACCTACTAATAGCCAATCCAAGGGAGTAGCTGGGCTCACTTTTGGTAATTTAGTTGGGGTTGGTCTGATTAGGGAGACCACAGAGGCTACTTTAGTCTCTGAAGGGGCTATTGATTTAGCCACTTTGGTTGCTTGCCCCCATAACTTGGAGAAGTACAAGCAACTAACCCTAATAAATGGTGTTGAGGTCCAGGCCTACAGGGACACAGGTGCCAGTGTCACAATGGTGATTGAGAAACTGGTGCACCCTGAACAACACATACTTGGACACCAGTACCAAGTAACCGATGCTCACAACATAACACAAAGCCACCCCATGGCTGTTGTAAATCTCAACTGGGGGGGGGGGGTATCTGGTCCAAAGAAAGTTGTGGTAGCTTCAGATTTACCTGTAGACTGTCTATTAGGGAATGATTTGGAGACATCAGCTTGGTCAGATGTGGAGTTGGAGGCCCATGCAGCAATGCTGGGCATCCCAGGGCATATTTTTGCTTTGACAAGGGCTCAGGCCAAAAAGCAAAAAGGACAGGGAAGCTTGGATCCTGGAACAATGGACCAAGTGCTCCCTAAAGCTAGGGTTAGTAGAAGCAAACCACTTCCTACTATCCCTCCCTCTACAGTGGATTCAACTTCTGAGGAAGAAGAATTCCCTCCCTGTGCAGAACCTACACCAGAGGAGCTGGAAGCAGACACTGCTGAGCTTTTGGGTGAAGGGGGGCCTGCCAGAGAGGAGCTGAGTGTGGCACAGCAAACCTGTCCCACATTAGAGGGTCTCAGACAGCAAGCTGTCAAACAGGCTAATGGGGATGTCAGTGACTCTCACAGAGTTTACTGGGAGGACAACCTCTTGTACACTGAGCATAGGGATCCTAAACCTGGAGCTGCCAGGAGATTAGTGATTCCTCAGGAGTACAGAAAGTTCCTCCTAACACTGGCACATGACATTCCCTTAGCTGGGCACCTGGGTCAAATGAAAACTTGGGACAGATTGGTACCATTGTTTCATTGGCCTAGGATGTCTGAGGACACAAAATAATTTTGTAAGTCCTGTGAAACCTGTCAAGCCAGTTGCAAGACAGGTGGCACTCCAAAGGCACCCCTTATCCCACTGCCTGTGGTTGGGGTTCCCTTTGAAAGGGTAGGGGTTGACATAGTTGCCCCCCTTGACCCTCCTACTGCTTCAGGCAATAGGTTTATCTTGGTGGTAGTGGACCATGCCACAAGATATCCTGAAGCTATTCCTTTAAGGACCACTACAGCTCCTGCAGTGGCAAAGGCCCTCCTGGGAATATTTTCCAGAGTGGGCTTCCCAAAGGAAGTAGTATCAGACAGGGGAAGCAATTTCATGTCTGCATACTTAAAGGCCATGTGGAAGGAGTGTGGTGTAACTTACAAGTTCACAACACCCTATCATCCACAAACAAATGGACTGGTGGAGAGATTTAATAAAACTCTCAAAGGCATGATTATGGGACTCCCTGAAAAACTCCGCAGGAGATGGGATATCCTTCTACCATGCCTCCTTTTTGCCTACAGGGAGGTACCCCAGAAAGGAGTGGGCTTCAGCCCCTTTGAACTTCTTTTTGGACACCCTGTTAGGGGTCCACTCACACTTGTAAAGGAGGGTTGGGAACAACCTTTAAAAGCTCCTAAGCAGGATATTGTGGATTATGTACTTGGCCTCAGATCAAGGATGGCTGAGTACATGAAAAAGGCCAGTAAAAACCTTCAGGCCAGCCAAGAGCTCCAGAAGCAATGGCATGATCAGAAGGCTGTTTTGGTTCAGTACCAACCAGGGCAGAAAGTGTGGGTCTTGGAGCCTGTGGCCCCAAGAGCACTCCAAGATAAATGGAGTGGACCCCACACAATTGTTGAAAAGAAGGGTGAAGTCACCTACTTGGTTGACTTAGGCACTGCCAGGAGTCCCCTTAGGGTGCTCCATGTCAACCGCCTGAAACCCTACTATGACAGGGCTGATCTCACCCTGCTCATGGCAACAGATGAGGGACAGGAAGAAGACAGTGATCCTCTACCTGATCTCTTTTCTTCCACAGAACAAGATGCTCTTGTGGAAGGTGTAGTTTTGGCTGATTGTCTTACTGCTGAGCAGAAAGATAATTGCATAAATCTCCTAGGACAATTTTCAGAACTCTTCTCCATTGTGCCAGGCACCACTTCTTGGTGTGAGCACACTATAGATACTGGAGACAGTTTACCTGTCAAAAGTAAGATCTATAGGCAGCCTGACCATGTCAGGGACTGCATAAAGCAAGAAGTTCAGAAAATGTTGGAACTAGGAGTGGTTGAGCACTCTGACAGTCCATGGGCTTCTCCTGTGGTACTGGTACCAAAACCCAATTCTAAAGATGGAAAGAAGGAAATGAGGTTTTGTGTAGACTATAGAGGTCTCAACTTGGTAACCAAAACTGATGCTCACCCTATACCCAGGGCAGATGAGCTTATAGATACACTGGCATCTGCCAAGTATCTAAGCACTTTTGATTTGACTGCAGGGTATTGGCAGATCAAATTGTCAGAAGATGCAAAACCTAAGACTGCATTTTCTACCATTGGAGGACATTACCAGTTTACTGTAATGCCTTTTGGTTTGAAAAATGCACCTGCCACTTTTCAGAGGTTGGTGAACACAGTCCTGCAAGGGCTGGAAGCTTTCAGTGCAGCATATTTGGATGATATAGCTGTCTTTAGCTCCAGCTGGGATGATCACCTGGTCCACCTTTGGAAAGTTTTGGAGGCTCTGCAAAAGGCAGGCCTCACTATCAAGGCTTCAAAGTGCCAGATAGGGCAGGGTAAGGTGGTTTATCTGGGACACCTTGTTGGTGGGGAACAGATTGCACCACTTCAGGGGAAAATCCAAACTATTATTGATTGGGTTCCCCCTACCACTCAGACTCAGGTGAGAGCCTTCCTAGGCCTCACTGGGTATTACAGGAGGTTCATTAAGAACTATGGCTCCATTGCAGCCCCTCTTAATGACCTCACATCCAAGAAAATGCCTAAAAAGGTATTATGGACAGCAAACTGATGCATCTGAATTAGGAGTAGGGGCAGTCCTATCACAACTTAATTCTGAGGGCCAGGATCAACCTGTTGCTTTTATTAGTAGAAGGTTGACCCCTAGAGAAAAGCGTTGGTCTGCCATTGAGAGGGAGGCCTTTGCTGTGGTCTGGGCTCTGAAGAAGTTGAGGCCATACCTGTTTGGCACTCACTTCATTGTTCAGACAGACCACAAACCTCTACTTTGGCTAAAACAAATGAAAGGTGAAAATCCTAAATTGTTGAGGTGGTCCATATCCCTACAGGGAATGGACTATACAGTGGAACATAGACCTGGGAGTAGCCACTCCAATGCAGATGGACTCTCCAGATATTTCCACTTAGACAATGAAGACTCATCAGGTAATGGCTAGTCTTATTGTCCTTCGTTTGGGGGGGGGGGGGGGGTTGTGTAGGAAAGTACCATCTTGCCTGGCATGTTACCCCCATTTTTCACTGTATATATGTTGTTTTAGTTGTATGTGTCACTGGGACCCTGGTAACCCAGGGCCCCAGTGCTCATAAGTGTGCCTGAATGTGTTACCTGTGTAGTGACTAACTGTCTCACTGAGGCTCTGCTAATCAGAACCTCAGTGGTTATGCTCTCTCATTTCTTTCCAAATTGTCACTGACAGGCTAGTGACCATTTTTACCAATTTACATTGGCTTACTGGAACACCCTTATAATTCCCTAGTATATGGTACTGAGGTACCCAGGGTATTGGGGTTCCAGGAGATCCCTATGGGCTGCAGCATTTCTTTTGCCACCCATAGGGAGCTCTGACAATTCTTACACAGGCCTGCCACTGCAGCCTGAGTGAAATAACGTCCACGTTATTTCACAGCCATTTTACACTGCACTTAAGTAACTTATAAGTCACCTATATGTCTAACCTTTACCTGGTAAAGGTTAGGTGCAAAGTTACTTAGTGTGAGGGCACCCTGGCACTAGCCAAGGTGCCCCCACATTGTTCAGAGCCAATTCACTGAACTTTGTGAGTGCGGGGACACCATTACACGCGTGCACTACATATAGGTCACTACCTATATGTAGCTTCACCATGGTAACTCCGAATATGGCCATGTAACATGTCTATGATCATGGAATTGCCCCCTCTATGCCATCCTGGTATTGTTGGTACAATTCCATGATCCCAGTGGTCTGTAGCACAGACCCTGGTACTGCCAGACTGCCCTTCCTGGGGTTTCACTGCAGCTGCTGCTGCTGCCAACCCCTCAGACAGGCAGCTGCCCTCCTGGGGTCCAGCCAGGCCTGGCCCAGGATGGCAGAACAAAGAACTTCCTCTGAGAGAGGGTGTGACACCCTCTCCCTTTGGAAAATGGTGTGAAGGCAGGGGAGGAGTAGCCTCCCCCAGCCTCTGGAGATGCTTTGTTGGGCACAGATGTGCCCAATTCTGCATAAGCCAGTCTACACCGGTTCAGGGACCCCTTAGCCCCTGCTCTGGCACGAAACTGGACAAAGGAAAGGGGAGTGACCACTCCCCTGACCTGCACCTCCCCTGGGAGGTGTCCAGAGCTCCTCCAGTGTGCTCCAGACCTCTGCCATCTTGGAAACAGAGGTGCTGCTGGCACACTGGACTGCTCTGAGTGGCCAGTGCCACCAGGTGACGTCAGAGACTCCTTGTGATAGGCTCCCTCAGGTGTTAGTAGCCTTTCCTCTCTCCTAGGTAGCCAAACCCTCTTTTCTGGCTATTTAGGGTCTCTGTCTCTGGGGAAACTTTAGATAACGAATGCATGAGCTCAGCCGAGTTCCTCTGCATCTCCCTCTTCACCTTCTGATAAGGAATCGACCGCTGACCGCGCTGGAAGCCTGCAAACCTGCAACATAGTAGCAAAGACGACTACTGCAACTCTGTAACGCTGATCCTTCCGCCTTCTCGACTGTTTTCCTGCTTGTGCATGCTGTGGGGGTAGTCTGCCTCCTCTCTGCACCAGAAGCTCCGAAGAAATCTCCCGTGGGTCGACGGAATCTTCCCCCTGCAACCGCAGGCACCAAAAAGCTGCATTACCGGTCCCTTGGGTCTCCTCTCAGCACGACGAGCGAGGTCCCTCGAATCCAGCGACACCGTCCAAGTGACCCCCACAGTCCAGTGACTCTTCAGCCCAAGTTTGGTGGAGGTAAGTCCTTGCCTCACCTCGCTGGGCTGCATTGCTGGGAACCGCGACTTTGCAAGCTACTCCGGCCCCTGTGCACTTCCGGCGGAAATCCTTCGTGCACAGCCAAGCCTGGGTCCACGGCACTCTAACCTGCATTGCACGACTTTCTAAGTTGGTCTCCGGCGACGTGGGACTCCTTTGTGCAACTTCGGCGAGCACCGTTTCACGCATCCTCGTAGTGCCTGTTTCTGGCACTTCTCCGGGTGCTACCTGCTTCAGTGAGGGCTCTTTGTCTTGCTCGACGTCCCCTCTCTCTGCAGGTCCAATTTGCGACCTCCTGGTCCCTCCTGGGCCCCAGCAGCGTCCAAAAACGCCAAACGCACGATTTGCGTGTAGCAAGGCTTGTTGGCGTCCATCCGGCGGGAAAACACTTCTGCATGTGTAGCTGCAGATACACAACAACAAAAAGTACACTGTTCCTGGAACTAGGGGGACAGTTTAAGTTTCAGGAGCAAGAGCCCTCACACACCCAGATGGGTGTCATGCTTCATCATCGGGAAGCTCCTCGTCAGACCGGCGGTGCAATATCTGACGGGCTCCCCTTTCGGGGGCTCTTTACCGGAGATCTTTTAATATGTCAGGGGTGGCTGCCGTAAAGATCATAAAGGTCAGACACTCCTTATGGCAGGAGAGTGGATATTAAAATTGATTAGGAACTCCTACGTAATCTACTTTTACTGGTTTATCTCCGGAGTTACGATCAAGATTAAAAACAAACAAAAAGTGGAAAATGAGGATAATGATCAACCACTTTAAAAATGCCTGGAGATCTGGGAAATTGTCACCTGACCCCTAAGGTCTGGTCAACATGTTTCGCGTAGTGTGGTCATGAAAGCTCCTTTAACGCTTCATCAGGACCTACAATCAACTGAGCTTCTCCTGACTGTATCGAAAACAAAAAGGACAATATCCATTATGTATGTGAAAAGAAGTAACAGTCACTTACATTTGTGTGTACTGTCTCGTCAAAAATCAGAATAAAAAAAAGTCGCCCATCCCTTATCGTAAGGGGGGCCCCTTGGGGAATAGCACGGTCCAGCCAGTCGCTTTTGCGCCTCGACGTTTGCTGTCGCGGTAACCTACCCGCGGCGTGCTGTCCCCGAAATACTCTGCAGATACACATGCTGTGCACTGTTCCTGCCATCTAGTGTTGGGCTCGGAGTGTTAAAAGTTGTTTTTCTTCGAAGAATTCTTTTCGAGTCACGGGACCGAGTGACTCCTCCCTTTTGGCTCCATTGCGCATGGGCGTCGACTCCATCTTAGATTGTTTTCTTTCCACCATCGGGTTCGGACGCGTTCCTCTTCGCTCCGTAATTCGAATCAGGAAAACTTAGAAAATCATCGAAATCCGTCGGTATTGTTTGTGTTCGGGACCGGTTTAGTATAAACACATCGGCACCAACAACAAGACCGCTTCGGCGGCCCTTTGGGGCTTCCGCACGTAACCAAGGCCTGGTCGGCCCGACCACACCTGTCGTCGAAGACTCATGGACCGGACCCCCTTCCGTTTCTGTCCGATGTGTCACGCCAAGTATCCTTATACAGACCAGCATCGGGTCTGTAACCTGTGTTTGTCGACTGAACACAGACCGGATACTTGTGAGGCCTGCAAAGCTTATTGATCCAAGAAGACCCTAAGAGATCGACGCGCAAGATGTTTGCGGATGGCGTCGAAGCCGACACAACACCTCAACGTCGGGGAGTAAGAAATGAGAATTTCCATTCAGGGTTCGGACTCAGATGACTCCGGGGATCGGCCACCGGCGGCGCAAAAAGTGAGTACACCTGCCCCGTCCCACACCCAAGGTCAGATAAAGAAACAAAACGCCTTGGGAACGTCACTGCCAGAAGGCCATGGCTCGACCCACAAAAAAGGCAGTGACCAAATACCATCATCGGCACCGAAAAAGGCCAAAATAATGCCAGAGACTTCCGACTCGGGTCGAGAAACCGGCACCGAAAAGAGTCGACATAGAGTGGTCGAGTCGAGCAAACCTCGGAAAAGCCTCTCGGAGCCGAGACCGACAGTTTCCATCGGGGTTTCTGTACCGAAAAAAACAGCTTCGAAACCGAAAAAGACTTCCTATACGGAAGAGCAGGGGCTCTCTCAACAGCTCAAAGAAAGGCACAGATACGAGCAGGAACGGTATTTGGAAGAGCTTGACCAAACTCAACCAAGACTACAAATCCAAAAAGACGCAGGGAAAATACAAACCATCCCTCCGCTCAAATTTAAAAGAAAACTGGCTTTTCATGACACTGAAATGCAACCAAAAGCCAAAGTGGTTAGAGAAAGGTCACCACCCCCACATTTCTCACCACAAACGTCCCCACCTCACTCGCCCCAACTGTAGCCAGTGGGCACACCAATAGCACAGTCACCCACACATACTGGGATGACGCAGGACGATGCGGACCCATGGGATCTATACGACCCACCAGTTTCGGACAACAATCCGGAGTGTTACCCTTCAAACCCTTCACCTCCAGAAGATAGCATGTCTTACACACAGGTACTGGCCAGAGCAGCAACATTTCACAATGTTACAATGCATTCAGAACCAGTGGAGGATGACTTTCTGTTTAACACTCTGGCATCCACGCATGCTTCGTATCAAAGCCTGACAATGTTACTTGGCATGCACAACAGGCTTTCCAAGAACCAGTAAAAGGAAGGGCCATTACACCAAGGGTCGAGAAAAAATATAAACCGCCCCCGTCAGACACTGTGTTTATTACACAATAGCTCCCTCCGGACTCAGTTGTAGTGGGGGCTGCAAGAAAGCGGGCAAATTCACAGTTGTCAGGGGATGCGCCACCTCCTGATAAAGAAAGCCGTAAGTTCGACGCGGCAGGGAAAAGAGTGGCATCACAAGCGGCCAATCAGTGGCGTATCGCCAACTCACAAGCCCTCCTTGCCCTCTACGACAGAGCACATTGGGACGAGATGCAGGATATTATCCAACATCGACCAAAAGCGCATCAAAATCGTGCCCAACAAGTGGTGGAGGAGGGACAGGCCATCTCCAACAACCAGATCCGCTCTGCACTGGACTCTGCTAATACAGCGGCACGGACTGTCAATACAGCAGTTACCATTAGAAGGCATGCATGGCTACGAAGTTCTGGTTTTAAGCCAGAGATACAGCAGGCGGTATTGAATATGCCGTTCAATCAACACCAACTATTCGGGCCAGAGGTGGACACCGCAATAGAGAAAATGAAAAAGGACACGGCCAAAGCCATGGGTGCGCTCTCTTCTTCTCAATACAGGGGAACATTTAGGAAACCACAGTTTAGGGAAGGGTTTAGACACCAACCCTCAGAGCCATCCACATCCCAAACAAAACCCACTTACCAGTCTCAGTACCAGAGAGGGGGGATTTGTGGTTCCTACAGAGAACAGTTCCCGAGAGGAAGAGGACAATTTCAGCCTGCCAAGCAGACTCCTAGTAGCAAGCAGTGACTTCAATGTCACACTCCCCCCAACACACATCACCAGTGGGGGGGAGATTAACAAAATACCCCAACAATTGGGCACACATTACCATGGACACATGGGTTCTATCAATTATCCAACATGGTTACTGCATAGAGTTCACAAAATTCCCTCCAGATGTTCCCCCAAGAACGCACAAGATGTTGGTACAACACCTAGACCTATTATAAATAGAGGTCCAAGCACTACTAGCAAAACAAGCCATAGAACTAGTACCTTATCACCAGAAAGGAACAGGGGTTTACTCCCTATATTTCCTTATTCCAAAAAAAGACAAAACGTTAAGGCCTATTCTAGATCTTGGATCGTTAAATCTCTTCATCAAATCAGATCATTTCCACATGGTAACACTACAGGACGTAGTTCCCTTACTAAAACAAAAGGAATACATGGCAACACTGGATCTAAAGGATGCGTATTTTCACATACCCATTAATCCATCGCACAGGAAATACCTCTTGTTTGTAATACAAGGCAAACATTACCAATTCAAAGTATTGCCCTTCGGGATAACAGCACCCAGGGTATTTACAAAATGCCTAGCCGTAGTAGCAGCTCATATAAGGAGACATCACATGCACGTATTCCCGTATCTAGACGATTGGCTAATAAAAGCCAACAATCAACACGAATGTCAAATTCACACACAATATGTAATAGTTACTCTACACAAACTAGGGTTTTCTATAAATTACCAAAAATCGCATTTACAACCATCCCAAATACAGCAATACTTGGGAGCCACACAACACACAAAAAGCAATTGCCACTCCAAGTCCACAAAGAGTTCAATCGTTTCAAAATATAAGATCAAGCTTGCAGCCAAATCAACAATGCACGGTCAGGTTTGTAATGAAACTACTAGGCATGATGTCCTCATGCATAGCTATTGTCCCAAATGCAAGACTACACATGTAGCCCTTACAACAGTGCCTAGCAAAACAATGGACGCAGGCACAGGGTCAACTCCAAGATCTAGTGTTGATACACCGCCAAACACACTCTTCGCTCCAATGGTGGAACCCTATAAATTTAAACAAAAGGCGGCCTTTTCAAGACCCAGTGCCTCACGCCATTATCACAACAGACGCCTCCATGATTGGATGGGGAGCACACCTCAACAATCACAGCATACAAGACCAATAAAACAACTTAACATAAATCACCAAGAACTGCTAGCAGTCTTTCTGGCATTGAAAGCCTTTCAGCCCTTTCTAGTCCACAAACACATTCTTGTCAAGACAGACAATAATGTATTATCTAAACAAACAAGGGGGAACACACTTGTCACAACTGTGTCTCCTAGCACAAAAAATTTGGCATTGGGCAATTCACAACAACATCCGCCTGATAGCACAATATATACCAGGTATTCAAAATCAGTTAGCCGACAATCTCAGTCGAGATCACCAGCAAACTCACGAGTTGGAAATACATCCCCAGATACTACAAGATTACTTCTACCGCTGGGGGACACCAAACATAGATCTGTTTGCAACCAAACGCAAAATGCCAAAACTTCGCGTCCAGGTACCCACACCCTCAGTCCAAGGGCAATGCTCTATGGATCAGCTGGTCAGGGATATTTGCTTACGCTTTTCCCCCTCTCCCGCTCATTCCTTTCCTGGTCAACAAACTGAGTCAAAACAAACTCAAACTAATACTCATAGCACCAACGTGGGCTCGCCAACCGTGGTACACCACACTGTTGGACTTCTCGGTAGTACCGCACATCAAACTACCAAACAGACCAGATCTGTTAACACAACACAAACAACAGATCAGACACACCAATCCAGCATCGCTCAACCTAGCAATCTGGCTCCTGAAGTTTTAGTATTTGGTTATCTAAACCTTTCAAATGAGTGTATGGAGGTCATTAAACAAGCAAGGAAACCGACAACAGGGAATTGTTATGCTAATAAATGGAAAAGGTTTGTTTTCTACTGCCAGGCAAATCAAATCACGCCGCTAGAGACTTCCATACAAAACATTGTGAGTTGCTTACTACACTTACAAAAAGCAAATCTCGCTTTTTCTTCCATCAAAGTTCATCTCGCTGCAATATCTGCTTATCTGCAGATTAAACATACAAAGTCGCTTTTTAGAATCCCAGTTATTAAAGCCTTTATGGAAGGACTAAAAAGAATCATACCTCCAAGAACCCCACCAGTGCCTTCGTGGAATCCTACTTGCATGACTCATGGGTCCACCATTTGAACCCATGCATTCTTGTCAAATCCAATTCTTGACCTGGAAAGTAGCCTTTCTAATATTGCATTGTAATCGTATTTATATAGTGCTTACTACCCCTGACGAGGCGTCGAAGCGCTTTTCGATGAGTAGCACGCTACTCTGGAACCCAACAAGAATTAGTGATGGATTAGTATCTGGAAATAATAAGTACAGTTTTAGTATTATTATGAGTTAATTTGAGCCGCGGATATGAGAGTTTGTTAGATTGACTGGAGTAATGGAGGGGTGGAGGAGGAAAGAAATGGAGAAGTGTTAATTGGGAGTATGTCCTTCATTTACTCAACCCAAAGGCTTGGGATGAGTAAAGGGTGGTGGAGGAGGTAAGAGTATGTGGAAGGGTTAGGGAGAGCATAGTAGCAGGGTGAGATAAATGTGGGAGAATTTAGTAGGGTTGTGTGGGAGGTCACAGTAGTAGAGTAAGGTTTGGTGAATTAGATGTGGAAGCAGAGGGAAGAGCTTAGGCAGAGTTATTTAGGAGATTAAAGTAGTAGAAGGGATTTGGGATGAGTCGGAGTGAGAATGGAGGATAGTTTGATAGAGACATGACATATGATGATGAGTAGATAAGTGTGATAAGATGAGCAGGAATTCATAGATATCTAGTATAACAACCCACCCAGGAGCCATGCAATGATCCACGAACATGCCAAGCACAGAAACATATGCATATATATATATATATATATATATATATATATATATATATACATACATATATACATATATACATACATACATACATACATACATACATACATACATACATACATACATACATACATACATACATACATACATACATACATACATACATACATACATACACACACGCACATACAATACATAATTAGAACCATGGGTAAAAAAATACTTAGTCAAACAGGTTTAAAGAGTGTGTGTTTTATTGTTATGACATAGTAGCAATACATATTTTCTAAAGAAACTATAAATAAATAGAAATGTACACATAATCTGCAAAAATATTTATCAACATAGGCATATGCAGTTCATAGTTGTTTGAATATGGTGGTTATGAAGGAAAGAGCCAACTCTTGAGTAGTTTTCTGAAGACAAGAAAGTTATCTGTGGCTCTTATAGTTGGGGGTAATGAATTCCATAGTTTGGCTGCTTGGACGGAGAAGGATGTACCACCTATAGTCTTTTTCTTGTATGGTGGTGTTCTAAGGCGGGGTGCCAGTCTTGAGCGGAGGTTTCTTTGTTGGATGTATTTGGTAATTTTCTTTGTGATAAAAAAAGGGTCCTGTTCCATGTATAGCTTTGTGGGTGATACAAAGCAGCTTGAAAGTGCATCTTCTGGCAACGGGTAACCAGTGTAGTGCTCTCAAGGCAGGGGAGATGTGGGTTTGCGGCTTTACATGTAATAGTAGCCTGGCTGCGGAATTCTGGATATGTTGTAGTTTTTTCATAACCGATAGAGATGATCCATGGTAGAGGCCATTGGCATAATCCACTTTGGATAGTACAAGCGAGATAGTAGCTTGCACCTTGTGTGGAAATCCGAGGTGGGGGAAGATGAGTCGTAAAGACTTCAAGGTGATGAAGCTTGTTCTTGCTAATTTGTCCACTTGGGCATTCATAGTTAACTTGGAATCCATGGTGATTCCTAGGTTTTTAACTTCCTTGGATAATTGAGGAGGTGGCCCGAGATCGTCAGGCCAGAAAACACAGAGGGTCATAACTTTTCCAGTCACCACATATGAGTATTTCTGTTTTGGAGGTATTTAGTTTGAGATGGCTCCAGGTCATCCACTGATCAACGGCTCTGAGGCAACTGAAGATTTGTGAGTTTTCAATGTTTTTGTGGCATTCTAATTTAAGTAGTATTTGTGTCTCATCTGCATAGTTGTAGCATGTGAGATGAAAATCATTGATCAGTTCTGGTAAAGATATCATGTAGATGTTGAAAAGCAAAGGTGAGATGATTGATCCTTGGGGGACCCCTGCTTTTGTGAGGTTGGGTTCGGGCGAGAAGGGGGGCGAGTGGATGATATTAGATCTTTTTTGAAGATAGGAAGTAATCCAGTCGAGAGCAATCCCTTGTATGCCGGCTTTGTGGAGTCTTTGAGTTAGGGTGTCATGGTCAACCGTATCAAAGGCAGCCGAGAGGTCCAAGAGAAGTAGTGCAGCAACTCCATTGCAGTTGACTGTGTTTTTAAGATCATCCCAGATTGCTATGAGTGCTGATTCAGTGCTTCTTCCTGGGCGGAATCCAGTTTGGAAGTCTGAAAGTATAGAATTGTCTTCAATGAATTGTGACATCTGGGCGAATGCTGCTCTTTCTATCAATTTGCCCAGGAAAGGTCCATTTGTGATTGGTCTGTAGTTGTTGGGGTCTTGCGGGTCTAGGTTTGTTTTCTTTTAATAAAGGTCGTATGTATTCCTTTTTCAGGTCTACAGGAAAAGTTCCTGAAGTTAAAGAGTTGTTGATGATTCTTCCTACAGGTGTGGCAGCAGAAGTAGATAGAAGAATGTTCTTGAAGATTTGTGGTGGGCAACGGTCAGAAGGGAAACCAGAAGGTCTGCTTGCTTTGACCAAATCCATAAATTCATCCTGGGATATTTGTTTGAAGGACTGTAGAGGTTGGGTTGTTTTTTTCTTAAAGGGTATTTTAGGAAAGGGGTTGGTGCTGATGGTTTTCTTCTGTTTTAAATAGGAGTCCAATGTGTCTGCCTTGGTTGTTTAGTGAGTTGCCAATTTGTTTGTGAAATCTTTAGTGTGATGACTTCCTTCCATGCATGTAGGTTTTCGAATTTCATTGAGAATTTTATAAAATTCCTTGGTTGTAGATTGAGCATTTTGAATTCTGTCTGAGTAGTATCTCTTTTTAGCTTTTTTGATTGATGATTTGTATATCCTGTTAAGTTTGTGTAGCTGCAGTTTGTCTGGACTGTTGTTTGTTTTGAGCCAGGTCCGCTGCAACTTTCTGATTTGTTGCTTTATCTTTTTAAGTTCTGTTTCTCCAAGGTGTTGGTTTTCTTTTGTCGTGTTTAGTTTTTCTGAGTGGTATTAGGATATCAAAAGCTTCCTGTAGCCACTCATAAAGTTTTGGCACAGAATTAATTGGATCTAGATCTGTGTTTGCTGTTAGTTGTGTTTCTAAGTGATCCAAATTGAGTTTGCTCCATGGTCGATAGGTGTATGTATGTAAGTAGTTGTGGGGTGTGTTGATTTGTGGAGTTGTATGTCGGAAAGTTATCATATGGTGGTCTGACCAAGTGATTGGCGTGATGCTATGAATAGTAACTAGTTCAGGCTTAGCAAAAATGACATCTAGGATGTGACCAGCGATGTGTGTGGGATTGTGTACAATCTGATGTAGGTTCAATGCGACTAGGCCAGTGGTGATAGCTTTTGGATGGGGCATATTGTGTTTGTCAAACCAAATGTTTAGATCCCCAAGAATGCATAGATTGGAGTATAGTGTAATAAGGTTTGAGACTGTGTCTAGAAAAGCATCTGGGAATGTGGAGTTGTTAGGTGGAGTTCTGTAAAGGAGGAGAAAGTTACAGGAGGAAGTTGGAGTAGGGTGGCATCTGGTAAGGAGGGCTTCACAACCTTGTATTGAGATGTTGTCTGGTTTACTGAGGTTCATTGCCTGTTTGAATATAATAGTTAGTCCACCTCCTCTCTTGCCTATACAGTTTTGAGTGATGGTTTGATAGCCCAGTGGAACGGCTTTGTGTAACACTGGTGCCATGTCATCTCCCAACCAGGATTCAGTTATGAATAGTAAGTCAGGTTGTGTGTCTGTGAGCAGGTCGTAGATGTGGTGCTTGTTTTTTGAGAGTGATCGAGCATTTATGAGCTGGCAGTTTAGAAAAGGTGTGTTAGTGGCAGTGTTGTTTTGTTTAGGAGAAGGGTAAGTAGTATAATGTGAGCTTGAAGCAGGAGTGTTGCTAGTTGTGATAACTGTTTGAGGCTAACAATAGTCTTGCTTTTCAATATAGTGTTCCTCTTCCATCAGGTTAAGGAGGCATTTTGTTGGGTCTGAGTGTGTGGGTGGTGGACTTGGTGGCTGAGAGAGACATGAGGAGTGTACTGTTTTTTGTAGGGTAGTTTTATTATATAACAGACAAGGGGATGCGAGGTTGCTATGAGTGGCATGTTTTTTATTTTGTTTGCGTTTGTTTAGTGTGGATGGAGTATGGATTAGGGGTGGTGGAGGAGCATGTGGATCATGATGTAAGGCTCTAAATTGTGCAATGGAGGAGAGGCAAGTGAATGAAAGTTGCTGGGGTGCTTGTGGTAGGTGTTTGTGAAGAGTGAGAAAGTAGGGGTGGAGATGGGATGGAAATTGTATTCTTTGTGTAGTCCTGAGGGTGGGAGTGGGTATGACGATAAGTGTAATGTAAGTTTGTGTTGCTTTGATGTGCTGATGTTTGTGGTCGGTATTGTTTTTGGGGAATAGTGAGAGGGGATATCGGTGTCGTTGTTTTTGGTGAGGGATTTGTATGTGAGTTAGTGCTGCTAAGTGGAATTTGAGTGTTAGATGGGGTGTTGATGTGTTTTGGAGATGAATGTACGAGGTATGTAAGAGGTGATGGATGTGTGTCAGGGGAGTTAGTATTAGTTGTGATGACTGGAAGAGGTAATATATGTGGTGGAGTGAAATGTGGGGATTGTATGGTTGTGTGTAATTGGTGAGGAGAGGGGAAGAGTGTTTTTAGACGGTGTGTTTGAAGGCAGGGTTTGGGCATTGTTATGATGACAGGTGGTCTGTGTGGAGCAAACCGCGGATAGTGTTGGTTAGTATAAGCAGAGTGTGTGTATCTGGAAGGCTGAGACTGAGAGAAATGTATGCTGTAGTTTTGTATTGTGTGGGTGATAGGCTGTGTTAGTGGGAGTGGACAGAGTAGTGTTGGCTGTGAGAATGCAGGTGTTTGACTGTAGTAGTTGTGGGGGATGTGTGTATATGTGTTGTATATAGGGTATTGTGTTGGGGCAATGCAATCTGTCTGTGGTCAGTTTGTGATGCATGAGTTGGAGGTCTTTGTAGAATATGTGTTTGCATGTTGAGGGATGTGTAGGGGCTGAAACCATTCCTGGTCAATTGAGAATTGGGCATCATTTCTGGCCCTAGTCCCTACCTGTCCCGAACAGGCCCAAACAGGCAGCTGCCCTTGTCCTCTCTGCCCAAACAGGCAGCTGCCCTTGTCCTCTCTGCCCAAACAGGCAGCTGCCCTTGTCCTCTCTGCCCAAACAGGCAGCTGCCCTTGTCCTCTCTGCCCAAACAGGCAGCTGCCCTTGTCCTCTCTGCCCAAACAGGCAGCTGCCCTTGTCCTCTCTGCCCAAACAGGCAGCTGCCCTTGTCCTCTCTGCCCAAACAGGCAGCTGCCCTTGTCCTCTCTGCCCAAACAGGCAGCTGCCCTTGTCCTCTCTGCCCAAACAGGCAGCTGCCCTTGTCCTCTCTGCCCAAACAGGCAGCTGCCCTTGTCCTCTCTGCCCAAACAGGCAGCTGCCCTTGTCCTCTCCGCCCTTGTCCTCGACGTCCGGGCTGAGACGCCCTAGGTCCTAGGCTTAAATAGCCCTACTGGCTAAAAAGAAGCTGGTCCTAACCCTAGCCAATCCAATTTCAAGCCCTAACTAATGGGAGACCCAGCCCTAAACACCAATCATAGCCCTATTCCTGACCACCAATCACAGCCCCAGCCCTAAATCCAGCAACCAATCAGGATCCCAGCACTATCCACCAATCACAGCCCCAGAACTAACAGCCAATCAGAATTCCAGACCTATCCACCAATCTCAGCCCTAGAACCAACAGCCAATTAGAATTCCAGCCCTATCCACCAATCACAGCCCTAGAACCAACAGCCAATCAGAATTCCAGACCTAGAACCAACAGCCAATCAGATTCCCAGCCCTATCCACCAATCATAACTGCAGCCCTGGAGCCAGCAACCAATGAAAGACCATCTCCCAACAACCTATCACAACAACATATGCAACAACCAATAGGAACTTATATAGGGAGCAAGTTAACTGAAGTCCAGTCCCTGCGGTCAGGGGGGAAAGGCAACTGCTGCTCTATTCAGAATCTCCTTGGATACAGACCGGCTGAATCCACACTTCCAAGCTAGCAGAGTCTACTTTCCAGGTAAGGGAGAGATTTAAGAAACAAACACTGCAATAGTGCTGGGCGCGCACTCTAAAATCAGGCTTTTTTTAAAGGCAGAACTACAGGGGGGCAGACAGTTTTTAAGCACAATTTAAATCCCAAAAAACAGATTAAAACAGTCTCCTAAAAAACACACTCTGTAAGATGTATGTAGCCTTTTTACTTAGAAGTGAAAAAAGGGGGGCAGGGGAGGAGCGGGGGGAGGGGGAGGTGCCACAAACTAGCAAGGCAATTCACACAGTCACGGCAAAAACTAATTAAAAAAAAAAACACCACTTTAAAAGAGGCCAGGCTGCCTGAAACACAGAGTCCACAGTAAAACAGACACAGGTAGCTGAAAATAGCCATCACTTCAGTACGAAGAGTTAGCGAAATACAGGCGTTTACTATCCAAGAACCCTTTATACAAATACACCAACATAAAGTGGTTCTCCGTACAAATCCAAAATGTTTACCAAAAGTCATATCACCGTTTCATCGAAACCAAACCGTTGAACTCCCAGTCTTCTTTCCACAACCAGACTCCATAGCAGAAAGAGCACTGCATACATTAGACATCAAAAGAGCACTAATGTATTACATAGACAGAACAAAAGCATTTTGTAAAACTAAACAATTGTTTGTAGCTTTCCAAAAACCCCATGCCGGTAACCCTATATCCAAACCGGGCATAACCAGATGGATAGTCAAATGTATTCAGACCTGTTACCTCAAAGCTAAAAGAGAATTACCCATTACACCAAGGGCACACTCCACTAGAAAGAAAGGTGACACAATGGCTTTTCTAGGTAATATACCAATGACAGAGATTTGTAAGGCAGCCACTTGGTCTACACCCCATACATTTACTAAGCATTACTATGTAGATGTGTTAGCAACACAATAAGCCACAGTAGGACAGGCTGTATTAAGAACATTATTTCAAACAACTTCAACTCCTACAGGCTGACCAGCGCTTTTGGGATTCTGTGCACAGCATGTGTATCTACACATGCCATCGAACGGAAAATGTCACTTACCCAGTGTACATCTGTTCGTGGCATGTTGCGCTGCAGATTCACATGCGCCCTCCCAACTCCCCGGGAGCCTGTAACCGTTTTAGTTGCATTTAAATTGTGTATATGTAAATAAATATTCCTTTACTACAAACTATGTACATGCATATATCTACACCATTGCATGGGCATCTTTAGTATCCTTATTCTACCAACTCCTACCTCACCCTATGCGGGGAAAACAATCTAAGATGGAGTCAACGCCCATGCGCAATGGACCGAAAGGGAGGAGTCACTCGGTCCCGTGACTCGAAAAGACTTCTTCGAAGAAAAACAACTTGTAACACTCCGAGCCCAACACTAGATGGCAGGATCAGTGCACAGCATGTGAATCTGCAGCACAACATGCCACGAACAGATGTACACTGGGTAAGTGACATTTTCCATATTTATATATATATATTTGCATGGACATCTTACTTGTATATCTATAGTTGTGCATACGCAATCTTTTACTCCTTCCTTCACCCTTCTGCAGGAAATCATTCTAACAAAGGAGTTGATGCCCATGCGCACTATCACCGAGAGGAGGAGTCACTCGATCCTGTGACTCGAAAAAGACTTATTTGAAGAAAAACAACTTTTAACACTCTGAGCCCAAAACTAGATGGTGGGGATATGCACAGCATGTGAATCTGCAGCACTACATGCCACGAACAGATGTACGCTAGGTAAGTGACATTTTCCATATAAAGGGGAGACTTGCATTAGAGACCCCAAGCCTTAATAGCCCCTGGGGATCCCATCCTAAGGGGCCAAATTCAACAAGCAAGGGGAGCGGGCCACAAGCCCCCACCCCCTAGCCTTGTTACGCACCAGGACCAAATTGTAAGGTGAGAAGGGCATGGAGCCCCTTTACCCCAGCTGTATCAGGTCCCAGGGATCCCACCCCTAGTGCTGCATGTTACTATAAAGCGGAGGGAGGTCGTGAGGCCTCCCTACCTGACCCTTCTAAGCCCCAGGAACCCTGTCACCCTGGGCAAACTTAAAAAGGGGAGTGGGGCTGTACCCCTTTAGGCCCTGGGGACCACACCCCCACTGCCAGAGGTGGGTTCCATCCTGGGGCACACACACAGCACATGTTGGTGGCTGTAGGGTTCACATGGTTCTGGCTGGCTCCCTGTGGCCCTAGCCTGTTCCCTGCATGGTGAAAGTGCCATACTTTTTCCTGCCCAGAGGGAGTAGCTATTTCTGCTTGCTCCCACCTGGTGAGATCAATATGCATTCGGTTTCCATGCCTACATCAGTGTGAGCAGGAAAAGATAACACAAGTCTGATCCCAGCCGGTGGGAGCATTTTTAAACCTCCTCCTGGCTGGGAGCAAACACACGTTTCCCTGCTAGCAGGTAGTGCGGGCATGGAAACTGCTGTGTCCATGGTGTGGGCTCCCAGGGACACAGTCACTGAGACGGCCCCAGTGGATGGGATCCCCGGGCCTCTGAAGGCTCAGGGAGGAGGGCAGTGCCCCCCACCTTCATTTAAACTTTATTTTGTCCTTGGCAGATGGGGGTCTTAGGAGAATCCTTAGGTTTGAGGATGGGGGCCATGAGGCCCTCTCCCCTTTCACTTTAATTTCAGGGATACGTGGGGCCTAGCAAAACCACCCCCATCCTTTGTTTTAAAAAAAAAAAAAAAAAAAAAAGTCCCCAGGGCCACCATTTTTCTACCAACAGTGCTGCGCATCTCTTCCCCTTAATTAAATATATCCAGCCTCGGGGAAAATGGGCTGAGGGAGCCCTACTCACAACCCCTATCCCCCCACCCCTATATTTATAACAAAGTGTGGCTGACATTAGTTTTTTATTAAAATATTTTTATTTAAATTATGGCCTTCGATTTTCTCTTGGTCATAGGTGCAAACGAATCTCCATGCAACTTTCCAGAAAGGTGCTACATTTTGACTAGTTTGTGCATGGCATGTAAAGTTTTGGGTTGATCTGTCAAGTGAGGGCTGAGAAAAAAAGGGATCCCAAGTCCCCATGCATTTTCCATAGATGTCGTTAGGCAGGAATACAGCAAAAACTGCTGAACAGAATTACACCAAATTCAATAGAAAGTTTGATCTTCAGATTGTGCTATTTGTGATTTGGGATAAATCCCTTTAGTAGTTTTTGAGAAATTAAGGTTAAACAATAATTGTGTATTTTGGCAGTTTGACTTTCTCAGAGACTCTTGCAGGAGCACTAATTTAAAAATAGAGCATTCTGATTGGTCCAGGGAGGTTTACTTTCCTTGGGCCATCTATCTCTTGTGGGAGTCAGACTCCTGTGAGCGCTCTGATTGGTGGCTAGCAACATAAGAAAAATGTTGTTGACAGCTTTTGCAGTCCCGGAGGACTTAGTCCCCTGTCCTGAAGTTCTGGGAAAAACAATTTACGTGGGCAAGGTGGAGAAACCTGTTTGCTTAAAAAAATCTCCTGCCTAATGGGAGCAAACACCAAGCCTGGTCCCAGCTGGCTTAGCAGCGCTGACTATAACTTGTGCCACACCTCACCCTGCTTATGACCACATATGACATCACCATTGACATGTTTTATGACATCATCTAAGCTTGGTATTACTGCATGTTGCTGTATAAATTACTGTGGCATTGCACGTAGCATAGTTCATATAAAGAATCAACCATAGATAAATAGAAAATCCTCATCAAGTACGGTGTCCAGTCTGTATACAACTGTTCAGAGAAAGCCAATTCCAAAACAAATGCTCTACTATGGGCATCTTTTATCTTACTCAAACCCCTGAGACACACCGAACCTGCATTAAGAAATGACCTTCATCTCAATAGAGAACTGACTACTGTAAACAGTGTTTACTCTATGAAGATAGTTAATTCTATACCACACTGTTTGCAAACCGTGAAATATACCGGAGTATTCTAAAGAATCTAAGAACAGTGTGCATTCTTTGCAACAAAAAGACACCATATGATTAAAAATTACTAAGATCCTGAGGTGCTAATGATCATACTACCTGCACCCTTCATACTGTGGTGAAATCTTTACAGATCTTCTGAAGTAAAACAAGCATGCGTACATAGGTTAGTAGCTGGTGCACACACTTTTCTTTGTAATGGGGAAAATGTCCTGCTGACGAGATTTTGTCTAATAACTCAAGGCTGCTTACTAAAAGTTAGTATCTACTACGTTTAATCTTTCTCCTGCTGGAAACTTTTTCTGGAGAACCAAAAAGTTGGGTGGAGCATAATTAATAGAAATCATCCGTCACTTGTACACAGAATTACTCTTGAGTGTGAACATTTATACCGTATTCAGTACCTACACAGAGCTATGGTGCGTTAGAAATACATGCATTTTGTAAATGCTTACATCCATTAGCTGGACCTAAGCTTTACAAAGTTATATAGCATAGTATTCTGATAGTTATCCTCCACTATCTAAACTATAAAACAAACTTGCTCACTTATTGAATGTCACCAGTGATGTCATAAATGATGTCATAGAACATGTCATGAGTGATGTGATGTCATACGTGAGGTCATAAGCAGTGCAGTTAGCACTGTTATGGCATTTATACAGCATTTATACCTGTTTATGGCCCCAGGGACCACCGTCTCCCTGGAGCTTGGCCAAATTTTGAAAGGGGAGGGGGAGCAGCACGGACCCCCTCTTAGGCCGTTTTGGGCCCTGGGGACTACCACCTCCCTGGGGCAGGCCCTCTAATAACAAAGGAAGGAAGGCTGCGCAGCTCCCTCCTGGAGCGGTTAATGGCCCTGGTGACCGCCACCCTTCCGGGCTGGCCTGCTATGTCCCAAGGTGCCCACCCTCTGATATAGTTGTTTGCTGTCACTTGGAGGTATGACAGCTCCTGCCAAGCAAGAGCAAACAGTAAGTCCACTCCCAACAGGTTGGAGCAGGAAAACTGCTCCTGCCTGCAGAGGCCAGACTTCATCTATTTTCCCTGATCTCAGATGGGCAGAAAACAGATGAAAGAATTTCTACTGCATGCAGGGAGCAGCACTTCTTGCTGCTCCCTGCGTGCATGTGCAACCCCCCACTCAAAGGCCCTCTTTTTTTTTTTTTGCCTCGGAGACCATCACTTCCCTTAAGGCGGGCCTTGAGATACAGGAGGAGGTTAGCAACCTTCCCCCCTCCCTCCTGGAGCCATTAATGAACCTGGAGACCGCCACATCCCATGGCCTGCTCCCTATGTCCCAGGATGCTTACCCTCAGGACATAGTTGTTTGGTATCTCATGGCAGGAGCTATGACATCTCCCTCCAAACAAGAGCAAACGGTAAGTCTGCTCCCAACAGCGGGTAGCAGGCAAACTGCTCCAAAACTACCACCCCCCCTCTTTACCCCCCCCCAACACACACACACACACACACACACACACACTTGGAGCTGACTTTTCAGCTTAAAGCATTGCTCTAGCATGCAGGGAGCAGCTTTTTTCTTTGCTGCTTCCTGCATGCAGGAGAAATGCCAGCTCCCGCTGGTGGAGGGAGCTGGTGGGGACAAAGGGGGATTAAGGCTTCCCCCACAGTCGCCAAGACTACACACTGGATGCTCTAGGTGGGGCCAGAGCACCCTGGAACAAGCAGCCGGCAGTCGGGTCCTTAGGGCCAAAATCGACACAATGAGGGGGCCATGTGGCCTCATTTTCAAAAATTGGTCAGGCCTCTGGGGATTCGGTCTCCGGGGCCAGCATTTGCTTGTACTGGGGGGCTGGGGAGGACCTGGCCCCCTCTACTTATATTAATTTGCCCAGCCCAGAGGGATTGGGTGCCCAGGGCCAAAATCGGACTGGGGAGGCAGGGAACGCGGCATCTTTCATGAATTGGCCAGGCCCCAGGGGATGGGGTCCTCAGGACCAAAATAAGCCTATGGTGTGAGGGTTCACTCGTTTCACTACTTTGCCAGGCCCTTTAGAATGGGGTCCCCAGGGCCAAAATAGACATGGGAAGTGGGGAGCCGGGTGTTCCCCCTCCCTGGTTAGTAATAGGCTGGGACCTGGGGGATGAGGTCCCCAGTGCCGTAATTGGCCTGGGGATGGGGGCTGCGTGCCCCCATTCCTGGGTTGCCTACATGGGCCGCCTCCCCATGGCCAGTATTGGCCCTGAGGACTGCCATCTCCTCAGGACCATTCCAGCACTAAATGTGTAGCCCCCCTCTGTAGGCTGTTTACGGCTCCAGGGACTACCTCTTCCCAGGGGCATGGCCAATCAGTTCAGCATCATGGGAGGACCCCATTCCAGGACCCCCTGGGGCTAGTCTTATAATAACAAAGGAGAGGGGCTATGCAGCCAACCTCCTGGAGGCAATAAAGGACCTAGGGACCACCACCTCCCAGGGCCAGCTTCCTTCGCCCGAGGTGCCCACTCTCGGGATATAGTTGTTTGTTGTCACTTGCCAGGAGCTATGACAGCTCAAGCGAGAGCAAACAGTAAGTCTGAGTCCATGGGTGAGAGCAGGACAACTGCTTCCTCACGCTGGGGGTGGACTTTTCATCTGAAAGAATTGCTTCTGCTTGCAGGGAACATCATTTTAGCTGGAATTGGCAGGGACCGTGGAGGATTAAGGCTCCGCTTCGGTCCCCAAGACTGCACAAAGGGTGGTGCTAGGGCTACCCAGGAACATGCAGGCGGGCCCTGGGAGATGGGGTGCCTAGGGCCAAAATCGGCCCTCCCCCTTTTAATAATTGGCTAGGGAATGGGGTTGTCGGGGCGAAAATCGGGCCATGGAAGGGGACACATGGCCTCCCTCCCCCTTTCAATAATTGGCCAAGCCCTAGGGGCCACAAACGGGCCGGCGGCAGAAGAGGTGGGGGACCAGGGCATGGAGTGGGTGTCTACGGGGGTGTTGGCTGCTATAATGCTGATGTAATTGTGGTAATTATTACTGTAGATCTTATGGCATGGGCATGCATCTCTGTTTCTAGCATGTTGCTGGCCATGTCTTTATGGTAATGATTCTGGGTATAATGTTGGGTGTGGCATACTGTGGCAGTTCACTTGCAGTACAAGTTGCATATAACGTAGGCCGCCCTTTTTTCAGTGTTTATTTTTGTGGATTTCTGTGGTATATTGTCAGTGTTGTCCAAACCTATTGGAATCTGTGTTTCTCAGTGTTTATTCAGCTGCCTAACCGCCAAAATAGACAAAAACAGGTTTTTGCAGTGTTCACAAAACGTGGTGTTTATTGCAGTGATTTGTTGTAAAACAAATATTTCATTGAACAGAGAAGTAATGCATGATATGTAATGTCTTCCCATTGGCAGTGTTGTCCAGTGGACTTATGTTAAGACTGTTTAAGTATAGAAAGTCTGTGGATTGCACTTACTAACATCTCATTGGCCTGTGTCTCATTTCATTACCTTTCATATTCACTCTGTTGGGACTCTGGTTTACAGGAATTTTAAATGGTTTTAAAAAGTAACAGTGCTATATTCAACTGTTTTATTAACCCCTTCACTGCCAGGCCTTTTCCCCCCTCCTGTGCCGAGCCTTTTTTTTTGGCTATTTGGGGCAGTTCGCTCTTAGGCCCTCATAACTTTTTGTCCACATAAGCTAGCCAAGCCAAATTTGCGTCCTTTTTTTCCAACAACCTAGGGATTCTAGAGGTACCCAGACTTTGTGGGTTCCCCTGAAGGAGGCCAAGAAATTAGCAAAAATACAGTGAAAATTTCGTTTTTTTTTTCAAAAAAATGGGAAAAAGTGGCTGCAGAAGAAGGCTTGTGGTTTTTGCGGTGCTAAAATCACCAGCTTCCCCGCTTTCAGGAACAGGCAGACTTGAATCAGAAAACCCAATTTTTCAACACAAATTTGGCATTTTACTGGGACATACCCCATTTTTAAAAAAAATTGTGCTTTCAGCCTCCTTCCAGTCAGTGACAGAAATGGGCGTGAAACCAATGCTGGATCCCAGAAACCTAAACATTTCTGAAAAGTAGACAAAATTCTGAATTCAGCAAGGGGTCATTTGTGTAGATCCTACAAGGGTTTCCTGCAGAAAATAACAACTGAAAAAGAAAAATATTGAAATTGAGGTGAAAAAAACATAAATTTATCTCTACGTTTTACTCTGTAACTTTTTCCTGCAATGTCAGATTTTTGAAAGCAATATACCGTTACGTCTGCTGGACTCCTCTGGTTGCGGGGATATATTGGACTTGTAGGTTCATCAAGAACCCTAAGTACCCAGAGCCAATAAATGAGCTGCACCCTGCAATGCGTTTTCATTCTATACAGGGTATACAGCAATTCATTTGCTGAAATATAAAGAGGGAAAAATAGCTATCAAGAAAACCTTTGTATTTCCAAAAAGGGCACAAGATAAGGTGTTGAGGAGCAGTGGTTATTTACACATCTCTGAATTCCGGGGGGACCATACTAGCATGTGAATTACAGGGCATTTCTCAAATAGATGTCTTTTTTTACACAGTCTCTTATATTTGGAAGGAAAAAATGTGAGAGAAAGACAAGGGGCAATAACACTTGTTTTGCTAATCTATGTTCCCCCAAGTCTCTTGATAAAAATGATACCTCACTTGTGTGGGTAGGCCTAGCGCCCGCGACAGGAAACGCCCCAAAACGCAACGTGGACACATCACATTTTTTAAAGAAAACAGAGGTGTTTTTTGCAAAGTGCCTACCTGTAGATTTTGGCCTCTAGCTCAGCCGACACCTAGGGAAACCTACCAAACCTGTGCATTTTTCAAAACTAGAGATCTAGGGGAATCCAAGATGGGGTGACTTGTGGGGCTCTGACCAGGTTCTGTTACCCAGAATCCTTTACAAACCTCAAACTTGGGCTAAAAAAACACATTTTCCTCAAATTTTTGTGACAAAGTTCTGGAATCGGAGAGGAGCCGCAAATGTCCACCCACCCAGCGTTCCCCCAAGTTCCCGATAAAAATGATACCTCACTTGTGTGGGTAGGCCTAGCGCCCGCGACAGGAAATGCCCCAAAACGCAACGTGGACACATCACATTTTTTTAAAGAAAACAGTGCCTACCTGTGGATTTTGGCCTCTAGCTCAGCCGGCCCCAGGGGGGGGGGGGGGCAGAAATGGCCTAAAATAAATTTGTCCCCCCCAACCCTCCCCCGGGAGCGACCCTTGCCTACGGGGTCGCTCCCCCTCCGTGACATTGGCACCAAAAAAAATAATCCCCGGTGCCTAGTGGTTTCTGCCCCCTTGGTGGCAGATGACCTAAGATCGGCCAATTTGCCCCCAAGAGGGGCAGAAATGGTCTAAATACAATTTGCCCCTCAGGGGAGCGACCCTTGCCTAATGGGTCGCTCCCCATCTCTAAAAAAAAAAAAAAAAAAAAAAAAACACCCAAAAAAATTTGCCCTGGCGCCTAGAGGTTTCTGCCCCCCCCATCCCCCCGGGGGCTGATCAGCCTAATAACAATAGGCCGATTTGCCCCCGGGGGGGCAGAAATGGCCTATAATAAATTTGCCCCCCCAAATCCCCCCCCCCCCCCCCCCCCTAGGTACGACACTTTGCCTACGGGGCAGAAATGGCCTAAATACAATTTTCCCCTCCAGGGGAGCGACCCTTGTCCAAGGGGTCGCTCCCCATCTGTAAAACAAAAAAAAAACCAAAAAATCCCTGGTGCCTAGTGGTTTCTGCCCCGCTTGGGGGCAGATCAGCCTAATCAAAATAGGCTGATCTACCCAGAAATGGCCTAAAATAATTCCCCCCCCCACCCCCCCCCCCCCCAGGGGAGCGACCCCTGTCCAAGGGGTCGCTCCCCATCTGTAAAACAAAAAAAAACAAAAAATCCCTGGTGCCTAGTGGTTTCTGTCCCCCTTGGGGGCAGATTGGCCTCATCAAAATAGGCCAATCTGCCCCCAAGGCGGGCAGAAATGGCCTAAATATATTTTGCCCCCTAGGGGAGCGACCCTTGCCTAAAGGGTCGCTCCCCATACCTAAAATTACAAAGTAAACAAAAAACAAAAACAAAAAAAATAAAAATAAATCATCCCTGGTGCCTAGAGGTTTCTGCCCCCACTAATAATAGGCCGATCTGCCCCCGGGGGGGGGGGCAGAAAAGGCCTTCCCAAAAAATGACCCCCCACCCCACCCCCGGGAGCGACCCTTGCCCAAGGGGTCGCTCCCTTATGTCCATTTCTAAAAAAAAAAAAAACATCCCTGGTGTCTAGTGGGCGATTGCAAGCAATCCGGCTTTTGAAATGCTTGGAGAGACTTCAAAGGGAAGGAAATACATACCTTTGAAGCCTCTCCGGGCCTCCCCCACGTGATCGAAAGAGAAATGCAAAGCATTTCTCTTTCGATCGCGATGGAAGCTGAGCTTCCAGCACGATGGGGGAGGCCCTGTGACAAACAGCGCGCACTCGCGCGCTGATGTCATGCGGGGGTGGAAGGGGAAGGGCTTCCCCTTCCATCCCTGCCTTTGGGGGGTTGGGGGGGAAGCACACAGGGAGCGAGAGCGCTCCCTCTAGGCTGTGTGCCGAGGACGTAATGGTTACGTCCTCGGCACAGCAGCACTGTGCCGAAGGACGTAACCACTACGTCCTCGGCACAGAACCAGTTAAAGACATTCCAGGGCACATTTAGGTGTTATTCACCTGCTCCGTACTGAATACTATGGTACTAGAGTGGTCAACGCTGACAATAGCATATTTGAACTACACCAAATTAATTGTTAGCCCTGCATTGTATGATTCTGGAAACCTGATGCTTTAAACATTCTCAACACTGCTTTTCTGCATTCTTTGCCTGACCACATTAAGGCGGTGCTTCTTACCTGTAGATATTCTTAGCTGCCAAGTGCCCCCATGGCAAATGTCTCATTTCAAGTCATTCCTGACCATACACCACGTTGTATTCTAGGACTTGAATGTTTGTCGTTAACATTGTAACTAAGGGCTGAAAACCCTAGCATTAAACTTCAGTTGGATCAAAGTCAGGATTAGCAAACCTCAAGCAGAATAATGTTAGACCTATTTTTTTCTGCTACCTTGTATAACAAAGTTGATTTTTCTTTTTTTGCCACTTCAGAAAAAAAAATAATTACTCCTCTCACTTTACTTTCTTTGAATGGCATTTTATTTTGTGGCTCTGAATGTGTTTATCAGTGTTTATATTGATGTAGCCTATTTCCCTCTCAATGGGATTTATCCGTTATTATAGGTTTAAACCTAAAACAGGATTGCCTAGATGTAAGGAATGCTATAGAAGGCAGGTTGAAACCACATGTACTCACTCATCTCTATCGTCATCTGTGCACTTGTTTTTATTTGTAGAACATGTGCAATTCAGGAGGCTTATAAATGCTAAATCAAACCTGGTATGTAGTCCGGCAGAGCAATATGAAGGACAAAAATACAAGGGTTACAGTTTATTCTGAAAATTGAAATGATCGTTCAGCTGGTGAAAACAAAGTTGCAGAAAATACCAACGTTCAACAACTCCCCCCTCCAAGCACTCCTTACTCCCTGTCAGTTCCTTGCAGAAAGAAGTAGTTCACTGGAGGATGTGGCCTGTGTGTAGTAAATACTGGTAACGGGGCACTAATGTTTAAACCAGTGGTTCCCAGCCTGTTGTCCGCGGTCCCCCAGGGGTCCGTGACACATTCCCACGAGGTCCACAGGCCTGAGCCAGCAGGAAGGCACTTGTCCAGCTGGGGTCTCTGACAGAAATATATGCTTGTTTTTACATTTATTACTTCCTTTGTTCTGCAGTGTTAAAAGCACTACAAAGTTCCTTGTACACCCAGCATCTTTCAGACAAAAATGAAAGCAACAAGATAACTCTGGTGATTAATGTACCAGCTGGAGAGAGATGGGAGTTTTGTCTAGTGACAGTTTTGACTCATCTAAGGTAGAGCAGATGGTTAATATGCCTTCTGCAAACAACGTGTACCATGCAAAGAACAGTATTTTATGTGCACAGCACAGTGGATTACTGCTTTTGTCACAGATTTTGTTACTGTGCAGTTCATAAATTACAAACCTTATCTACCATAGTGAGTGATGAACTCCCATCCGAGAGCTGCACGCAAACTGCATGGCACAAATTAGAAAGCTGTTTCTCCCCAGTCTTTAATTTTCCTTATGCTGCTAAAAAATGGTTGCTTGCATAGAAATGCATTCTATGTCAGGATCGGAAGCGAGGATTATGCTTTTCTTTCTTTCCTTCAGTGAACAACAGCAGAAGTTAGAAGCAAACCACACTTCCTAGAAAACCCTGGGAAGAAACTACAAATTTCAACAACCAATCCTCAACAAGCCAGTCCATATCCTGATGCTTCTCCTCAGGCACTTCCTCTTTCTTTCCTGCTTACGACAAAGATAAGTGCTTTTCGTTTTTTCTTTGATTGTTCGTAGGTTATTGCTCTGTGCATTGTGCACGTAAGCTAAAGAAAAATAGCATACTGAGGCGGCGCACTAATTGTGGTTATTTTTAGTTTTTCCTAAGAGGGAGCCGCGGCGGCGCTACTCACTTCCCCAATCGCGGCTCGGTCACCAGTCAGTTGCTACGGTGTCTCAGCGCACTTGAGGAGGGCAGAGCGATGTTTCTCTGACGCGCGTTGCGCGACTTGCTGGTTCCCGCTGGGCTCCGCTCTCACTAGGAATACAGCGTGAGCCCACAGAATCGCGATTAGTGACACCACTGATGCACTAACCGGTCGGTATTTACAGTGCGCAACGCTGTATTTTCTCATATTTTCGGCAGCTTTGACGCCCAGCGGTCTGGTTCGGTATCGCCTCAGGAGCTAATTTCAGTAGCGCACTTAGACAAGCGCTTTCTCCATTCTGCTGCCGTGGGAGCGGGCACGGGCATTTTTGCTGCTCCCATAGATCACAGGGAGGTTGGCCCTAGGGGGTTACCATGAAACAGCTTTTGTCAACGCCGCTTTCCCTTTTGAGCTGCACGCTGTGCATATTATCATTGGACCCAGTCCTATAAATTCTTTGCTGCATGCTGTGCCTGACATTGCTGGGCTCTGTTCCACGGCGTAATTCAACACCCTGTGGTATGGGAGTCATACCAGCCAATATGCAGGGAGAGGGTTATGTGGAGGTAAAGGCCTTATCGGTTCTTTCCATTGACAATGAGTTTTGTGACGCGGTGGATACATACATTCAACAGGCGGCCCCCATTGAGCCGCTGGCGAGGAAGCTGCTCCAGCTGACACATTCTTTTCCAGCCCCCTCTTAATTTGTCTATTAAGGGTCCGTCAGACTGGGGGCAATCAGCATGACCCCATAACTGCACAATGGACGGCGACCTGGACATGGTGCCCTTTGAAAAGGTAAAACAAGCTTTTGTGGAGCCCTCCCCTCAAGATGGCGATTCTCTCTCCCTGTTGCCGTCCGCGGATCCGGAGGAGGATGATTCGCATGACTCTAATGATGAGGCGGGCCCTTCTAGGCCTTGGCGGCCGGCTCAAACTCCCTTGAAGCTTCAGTTGCCTATGGAGTCATCGGACATGTTGGACCCTGAAGACTTGGTCCACTGCCGCTCCTCCGAGTGGGGCCCCTGTGATAAGGTTATGTCATATGTTGCCGCCAGGCTGCACAAGCCTCTGGACAAGATTTGGGCGCGGTTGTCCTCACCCTTCCCTTCAGGAGAAAGTTTCCTATACCCCAGACATAGACCCCAGAATGGCCACTTTTTCACAGAAGTGTATTGGGGATCCCAAGAAAGGGATCGACAGGTCATGTCGGGCCAGTCAGGTCAAGCTGCTTGATATTTCCAATCCTCTTAGAAAATTTTGGGAGTTAGCGGAGCAAGCCAAAGTGTCAGACACTCCTTTGTCTCCTGAAGTAATCTCTGGTTGGGCCCAGAGGGCTATAATATTCTTGGGAACGCCAATTGTGGCCTCTCCGCGGAAAGGCGTAGGTCACTCCTGATTAAGGTGGATCCAAAGTTGGGGGACCTGGCTTCCGTGGAGACGGGGCCAGTGGCTCGGACAATTCTTTTGAAAAGGTCTCTGAAGAGATTTCCCCAAGTTTGTTGCAACCTTTACATCGCTTGACAAGGCGCAATCATCAATAAAGATTATTATTCAACCTCGCCTTTTTCTCTTGGCCGGTCATGGGAGAGGGTGCTCGGCCGGCCGTTTCTACATTCAAGGCCCGCTAGAAGTTCAACCCCACGCAGAGAGGCCGAGCAGCCGCTGTACTGTGAGTTCTTCCCCACTAAGGGGGGACAGCGAGGCAGAGGAACCAAAGGACCCTTATGGGGGCATTTGCAAGGAGCCCAATCCGGTAAGTGTTATGTTCGGTGGCATGTGTAGCTGCAGATACACATGCTGTGCATAGTCCGCCGTCTGGTGTTGGGTCGGAGTGTTACAAGTTGTTTTTCTTCGAAGAAGTCTTTTCGAGTCACGAGACCGAGGGACTCCTCCCCCTTCGGTACCATTGCGCATGGGCGTCGACTCCATCTTAGATTGTTTTTTTTCCGCCATCGGGTTCGGACGTGTTCCTTTTCGCTCCGTGTTTCGGGTCGGAAAGTTAGTCAGAATCAACGGAAAATTCGTTCGGTATCGGGATAGTTAGGGCAAATCGACACCGAGCCTTAAAGAGCTCCGGTAACCCTTCGGGGTATTTTTCGATCCCCCGTCGGGGCCTGGTCGGCCCGACCGCGTGCAACATTGAGACTGATGGAACGGACCCCGTTCCGATTCTGTCCTAAATGCCACAGTAAATATCCTTATACAGACCAACATTTGGTCTGTAACTTGTGCCTGTCCCCCGAGCACAAGGAAGAGTCGTGTGAGGCCTGTCGCGCGTTTCGGTCGAGAAAAACGCTCAGGGACCGAAGAGCCAGGAGGTTGCAGATGGCTTCCACGCCGACAGGACAACAAGGGTTCGAGGAGGAGGAAGAAGAAGAAACTTTCTCCATCCGTGATTCGGATTCCTAAGAATTCGACGTCGACGAGCAACCAACCGTGAGTAAGACGTCGAAAGAAAGATCACACGAAAAAACAGACAAAGCCCAGGGGACGCCACTGCTAACAGGCCATGGCATAACCCATAAAGTAGGTGACCGTCCATCGGCACCGAAAAAGGGCGAGCTGGTGCCGAAGTCGTCCGACTCAGGTCGAGACACAGGCACGCAACACTCTCGGGACCGAGAGAGTGGTGCAGAAAAGGCTCGACACCGAGACAGCGGCACCGAAGCTACTCGACACAGAGACAGCGGCACCGAAGCTACTCGACACAGAGACAGCGGCACCGAAGCTACTCGACACAGAGACAGCGGCACCGAAGCTGCTCGGCACAGAGATAGCGGCACCGAAGATGGTCGGCACCGAGAGGCCAAGACACTGAAAAAGAGAAAGATCTCGTCGGAGCCGAAAACAACTAAAGACACGGTTTCGGTGCCAAAACACCCGGCAACCAAACCAAAAACCAGTTCCTACTCAGAGGAACAATCATTGTCCTCCCAACTAAAAAGACACCGATTTGAGGAGGAATTACAAACTACAGAGGTAGATCACACACAAAAGCGGATCTTTATCCAAAGGGGTACAGGGAAAATCAGCACTCTTCCCCCCAATCAGAAGGAAAAGGAAACTTGACTTCCAACAACAAGACAAGCCACCACAAGCAAAGGTGGTAAAGAGGGTAACTCCACCACCCTCTCCACCACAGTCAACTCATGTATCACCGGCACAGACTCCACCACAATCACCAGCTCATACCACCATGAGCCAGGATGATCAGGAAGCATGGGACCTCTATGATGCTCCAGTATCGGACAATAGTCCAGAGTCGTACCCAACTAAACCCTCACCACCTGAGGACAGTACAGCATATGCACAGGTGGTAGCTAGGGCAGCCGAATTTCATAATGTATCTCTACATTCGGAGCCTATTGAGGATGACTTCCTCTTTAACACCCTGTCCTCCACCCACAGCCATTATCAAAGCCTTCCCATGCTCCCGGGAATGCTAAGGCACGCTAAACAGACTTTCAAGGAGCCTGTTAAAAGCAGAGCAATAACTCCAAGGGTGGAGAAAAAATACAAGGCACCGCCCACAGACCCTGCTTTTATTACATCACAACTGACACCAGATTCAGTAGTCGTAGGAGCAGCTCGTAAAAGAGCCAACTCGCATACATCAGGCGACGCACCACCTCCAGACAAGGAGAGCCGCAAGTTTGATGCAGCTGGGAAAAGGGTTGCAGCACAAGCTGCAAATCAGTGGCGCATCGCCAACTCTCAAGCACTCCTAGCGCGATACGACAGGGCCCATTGGGACGAGATGCAGCAACTCATCGAGCACCTCCCCAAAGAATTCCAGAAACGAGCGAAACAAGTGGTTGAAGAGGGGCAAAATATCTCCAACAACCAAATACGTTCTTCTATGGATGCAGCAGATACAGCTGCAAGAACAATAAATACTGCTGTGACAATAAGGAGGCACGCATGGCTGCGCACATCTGGCTTCAAACCTGAGATACAACAGGCAGTGCTCAATATGCCGTTCAATGAACAGCAATTGTTTGGCCCAGAATTGGACACTGCAATTGAAAAATTAAAGAAGGACACTGACACAGCCAAAGCCATGGGCGCACTCTATTCCCCGCAGGGCAGAGGCACATTTGGCACATTTCGCAAAACAACTTTTAGAGGAGGGTTTCGAGGTCAAGCCACAGAAGCCAGCACCTCACAAACAAGACCTACCTACCTACCAGGGACAATATCAAAGGGGTGGCTTTCGAGGCCAATACTGAGGGGGCCAATTCCCAAGAAACCAGGGAAAGTTTCAAGGTCCCAAAACCCCTCAAAATAAACAGTGACTTCACACAACACCAGTGGGGGGAAGACTAAGCCAGCTCCACAGATCATGGGAGGAAATAACAACAGACACTTGGGTCTTAGCAATTATCCAACATGGTTATTGCATAGAATTTCTCCAACTCCCTCCAAACGTCCCACCGAAAACACACAATATGTCAAAACAGCATATAGACCTTCTAGGACTAGAAGTTCAAGCATTACTGCAAAAAGACGCAATAGAATTAGTAACAAAAACACAAAAGAACACAGGAGTTTACTCACTGTACTTTCTAATACCGAAAAAGGACAAAAGTCTGAGACCAATATTAGATCTCAGAACACTAAACACCTACATCAAATCAGACCACTTTCACATGGTCACGTTACAAGACGTAATACCACTACTGAAACAGCAAGACTACATGACAACGTTAGATCTCAAAGACGCGTATTTCCATATACCGATACATCCCTCGCACAGGAAATACCTAAGGTTCGTATTCAAAGGAATACATTACCAATTCAAAGTGTTGCCATTCGGAATAACAACAGCACCAAGAGTCTTTACAAAATGTCTAGCAGTAGTAGCTGCACATATCAGGAGGCAGCAAATACACGTGTTCCCGTACCTAGACGATTGGTTAATCAAAACCAACTCGCTAACAAAGTGTTCACACCACACAGATTATGTTATACAAACCCTTTACAAACTGGGTTTCTCCATCAACTATGCAAAGTCACACCTTTTGCCGTGTCAAACACAGCAATACTTAGGAGCGACAATCAACACAACAAAAGGGATAGCCACTCCAAGTCCACAAAGGGTTCAAAATTTTCACAAGGTGATACAAGCTATGTATCCAACACAAAAGATACACACAAAAATGGTATTAAAACTCCTAGGCATGATGTCCTCATGCATAGCCATTGTCCCAAACGCAAGATTGCACATGCGGCCCTTACAACAGTGCCTAGCATCACAATGGTCACATGCACAGGGTCAACTTCTAGATCTGGTGTTGATAGACCGCCAAACATACATCTCGCTTCTATGGTGGAGCAGTACAAATTTAAACAAAGGGCGGCCTTTCCAAGACCCAGTGCCACAACACGTAATAACAACAGATGCTTCCATGATAGGGTGGGGAGCACACCTCAATCAACACAGCATCCAAGGACAATGGGACGTACATCAAAGAAAGTTTCATATAAATCACCTAGAATTTTTAGCAGTATTTCTAGCGTTGAAAGCATTCCAACCAATGATAACCCACAAATACATTCTTGTCAAAACAGACAACATGACAATGTATTATTTAAACAAACAGGGGGGAACACACTCGACACAGTTGTGTCTCCTAACACAAAAAATATGGCATTGGGCAATTCACAACCACATTCGCCTAATAGCACAGTTTATTCCAGGGATCCTGAACCAGCTAGCAGACAATCTCTCTCGGGATCACCAACAGGTCCACGAATGGGAAATTCACCCCCAAATCCTGAACACTTACTTCCAAATTTGGGGGAACACCTCAAATAGATCTATTTGCAACAAAAGAAAACGCAAAATGCCAAAACTTCGCATCCAGGTACCCACACCGGCAATCTCAAGGCAATGCTCTATGGATGAATTGGTCAGGGATATTTGCGTACGCTTTTCCCCCTCTCCCTCTCCTTCCATATCTAGTAAACAGATTGAGTCAAAACAAACTCAAACTCATACTAATAGCACCAACATGGGCAAGACAACCTTGGTATACCACACTACTAGACCGGTCAGTAGTACCTCATGTCAAACTACCCAACAGGCCAGATCTGTTAACACAACACAAACAACAGATCAGGCATCCAAACCCAGCATCGCTGAATCTAGCAATTTGGCTCCTGAAATCCTAGAATTTGGACACTTAAACCTCACACGAGTGTATGGAGGTCATAAAACAAGCTAGAAGACCATCCACTAGACACTGCTATGCAAGTAAATGGAAAAGATTTGTTTGTTACTGCCATAATAATCAAGTCCAACCATTGCATGCATCTCCAAAAGATGTAGTAGGATATTTACTACATTTACAAAAATCAAATCTAGCTTTCTCTTCCATAAAAATACATCTCGCAGCAATATCTGCTTACCTGCAGATTACTCATTCAACTTCCCTATTTAGAATACCTGTCAAAGCGTTTATGGAGGGCCTAAAGAGAATTATACCACCAAGGACACCACCTGTTCCTTCATGGAACCTCAACATTGTCTTGACAAGGCTCACGGGTCCACCTTTCGAACCCATGCATTCTTGTGAAATGCAATACTTAACGTGGAAAGTTGCATTTCTCATTGCCATCACATCTCTAAGAAGAGTAAGTGAAATACAGGCGTTTACCATACAAGAACCATTTATTCAAATACACAAAAATAAGGTCGTTCTAAGAACAAATCCAAAATTCTTACCAAAGGTTATCTCACCGTTCCACTTAAACCAAACAGTGGAATTACCAGTGTTCTTCCCACAGCCAGATTCAATAGCTGAAAGAGCACTACATACATTAGACATCAAGAGAGCACTAATGTACTACATTGACAGGACAAAAGACATTAGGAAGACAAAACAACTATTTATTGCCTTCCAAAAACCTCATACAGGAAATCCAATTTCAAAACAAGGTATCGCCAGATGGATAGTAAAGTGCATCCAAACCTGCTATCTTAAAGCAAAGAGAGAACTGCCTATTACACCAAAGGCACACTCAACCAGAAAGAAAGGTGCTACTATGGCCTTTCTAGGAAATATTCCAATGACCGAAATATGTAAGGCAGCAACATGGTCTACGCCTCATACATTTACTAGACACTACTGTGTAGATGTGTTATCTACACAACAGGCCACAGTAGGTCAAGCCGTACTAAGAACTTTATTTCAAACTACTTCCACTCCTACAGGCTGAACCACCGCTTTTGGGGAGATAACTGCTTACTAGTCTATGCACAGCATGTGTATCTGCAGCTACACATGCCACCGAACGAAAAATGTCACTTACCCAGTGTACATCTGTTCGTGGCATTAGTCGCTGCAGATTCACATGCGCCCACCCTCCTCCCCGGGAGCCTGTAGCCGTTTAGAAGTAGATCTTGAACATTTGTACATTTGTAAATATATTACATTAAACCTTCATTTTGTACATACTTATTTATTCCATTGCATGGGCACTATTATTAGCATACACAACTCCTACCTCACCCTCTGCGGGGAAAACAATCTAAGATGGAGTCGACGCCCATGCGCAATGGAACCGAAGTGGGAGGAGTCCCTCGGTCTCGTGACTCGAAAAGACTTCTTCGAAGAAAAACAACTTGTAACACTCCGAGCCCAACACCAGACGGCGGACTATGCACAGCATGTGAATCTGCAGCGACTAATGCCACGAACAGATGTACACTGGGTAAGTGACATTTTTCGTCAGGGATCTTCCTTCCAATTGGGGGGAGGCTGGCCCTTTTTGCACGAGAATGGGAGTCCCTTACATCGGACCCTTGGGTTCTACAGACAGTCAGAGGGTTTCGGCTGGAATTTTTCAGTTCTCCACGTCCTCTAGTGTTTACCCGTTCACAGCAGCTGTTAGTGGACCAGGAGGTGAGGCAGTTGTGCCGGAAAGTGGCTATAATTCCAACTTCCCTTCATCCTCTGGGTTTCCTAAGCAGCATCTTTTTGGTGGACAAGCAGGATGAGGTTCATCTGCCAGTAATCAACCTGAGGGAGTTCAATGATTGGCTTTTGTACCGTCACTTCAAGATGGAGGGCATCCATCTCTTGCACGACTTTTTGCGTCCCAACAATTGGATGGTATGCCTGGATCTTCAGGACGCATACCTTGCAGTGCCAATTTTCCCCCCTTATCGTCGCTTTCTTCAATTTCAATGGCAGATCTACGAATTCACGACTCTACCGTTCGGTCTATCGTCGGCTCCCTGTTGCTTCACCAAGGTCTTGAGGCCGGTGATGGAGCATCTCTGGGCAAGGGGAATGTGTCTGATCATCTATCTAGATGAGCTGTTGCTGATGAATCAGTGTCCCCTCAGGTTGCAGGAGCAACTGCAATACGCCATCTCTCTCCTCGAGGGTTTGGGTTTCTTGATAAATGCCAAGAAGTCAGCTCTGATTCCCTCCAGGCAGACCACCTTTCTGGGGTTTGTCATAGACTCTGTGGACAAAACTCTCAGCCTTCCCTCTCGCAAAATCACGAAGATTCATTGGGAGATAAAGAGGCAATCTTACGGCCCTCTACATCCCTGCGTCAAATTGCTTGGATAGTGGGTCCTTTATCCTCGTCCATACGAGCGATTTTTCCAGGACCCCTGCATCACAGGGTGCTGCAACGCTTGAAGGCCACTCACTTGCGCGAGCGCCTCTCTTACTCGGATCAGGTGACTGATGGAAGAGGCAAGGAACAAGATGAGACGGTGGCTTTCTCATATGGAGACCTGGAACGGCCGAGCATCAATTGCCTGGAGCTTCTCGCAGGTTCTTTTGCTATTCAATGCTTGACCAAGGACAGGGCAAACTGTGCAGTCTTGCTCAAAATGGACAATCGTTCAGCGGTCTGCTACCTAAACCACCTGAGGGTCCCAGAGCCAAAGCTCTGGCAGACCTGGCCAAGGATCTTTGGCATATTGTCTCACATACAATATCTCAGTCACAGCGGGATATCTTCCGGGGTCCTCAAATCAGATAGCAGACTGGTGTTCAAGGGAGTGGCCAGACACAAGTTTGTGATCCTGGGGTTTTCGCGAGTCTCAATGCACGGTGGGGTCCATTCTCTATAGACCTCTTTGCGTCCCGGCTGGATCATCAAATTTAGTTTTGTCAGCTGGAAGCTGGATCTGTTGGCAGTGGCAACGGATGCATTTCTCCAGGACTGGTCAAAGGAGAAGGGTTACGCCTTTCCACTTTCGCCATAACACATCTGGCTGCGCACGTGCACTGACAGGAGACGCAGGTAATGGTGATCCCTCTGGTTTGGAGATCTCAAGTGTGGTTCCCGGTTCTTCTGGAACTTTCTTGGGATTTTCCAATCCCTCTCCCCTGGGATCCGGATATTCTGAAGGATCCCCTGGGCCAGAGTCACCCGTTGGTTCTCCAAGGGCGTCTTCCTCTCATGGTTTGGAGGATTCAGGGAAAGATGGAGAGTCCCAGGCCTTTCATCGGAAGCTGAAAGATTGCTGGCAGCAGCCTGGGCAGTCAGCACTTCTAAGAGATACAAATCTGCATGGACAAAGTGGGTACGTTGGTGTCTTCAAAGCGAAGAGGATCCCATGGGGTGCAATATTGTTCCAGTCTTTAATTTCTTGGCTTCCAGGGGCATGGCCTATTGTACTATTAAAGCGTATCGCTCTATTTCGGCTGGTCATCATCCTGTTCACGGTTTACCTATAGGGGAACACCCTCTGGTGTGTAAACTATTATGAGGCATTCCCCTGGCTCTCCCTCCTCAACCCAGATACCCCAGTTTGTGGGATGTCAATTTGGTTCTTAATCTTTTCCAATCCTGGCAAGCGAATGAGTACCTTTCCAGGAAGGAAATATCAGCCAAGCTCGCAATGCTTTTGTGCCTTGTTTCCTGTAGAAGGATCTCAGATGTTAGGGCCCTGGATAGTTCCAGTAGGGTTTTTACGCCTCAAGGAGGGATTAGCTTTCATGTGTCCAGGAGGACTAAGACTGATACTAGAATGATTTCTGACCCTGCTTTTGATACTTCTCCTTAGGTGTGTGTGGTGCGATGCCTTAAGGCATATGAGATTGCGACTGAGGACATTCGCCTCCGGGAGAGAGACAATTGCTTATTTCCATTTGAAAACCTTTTAAAGCTGTCTCTTTTCTGACCATAGCCGGATGGTTAAGGTGGGTTATGCAAGAGGCAGGCATCAATGTGCGTTTTGGGGCGCATTTCGTCAGAGGTGCTGTCACATCTAAGGTGTTTTCTCTGGGCGCTAGACTGGAGGATATTATCAGTGCAGCTGACTGGTCATCTGATTCCATGTTCAAGAGGTTCTATTTCAAGCCGGTCTTGGATATGGCATTGTTGGTGGTGGATAAGCTTTGAACATGCATAATCCTCACCTCCGGTCCTGACAGAATGAAACATTTCCTAGCTATTGTAACGGAAAGTTTAAATTCTATTAAGGACACGGAGGCAAGGATTATTCTCACCCGAATACGGCTCCTTTTCCCCCCACCCAATGGGTTGATGTTACCTTATACGGAACACTCTGTTTAGGAGTAAGTAAGTTTTTTTTTTTTTCTAGGATTCCTTATACTGTAGCAGATGTTAAAGAAATGTAATTTTGGGATGTTGTTTTCTGATGTTGTTGGTTTCCTCTCTTGCAACTGATGTTAAAATAGTTGTACTCTGTTTTTTCTTCTCAGATATGGTGGTTTTCGCTTTCTTGTAGGTGTTGAGGCCAGCAAATGGGAGTGATTATTCCGTTATCTTCCCCTTGCGTCAAGAAAGAGGAAGTGCCTGACAGGCATCAGGATATGGACTGGCTTGTTGTAGATTGGCTGTTGAAATTTGTAGTTTCATCCCAGGATTTTCTGGGAAGTGTGGTTTGCTTCTAACTTCTGCTGTTGTTCATTAAAGGAAAGAAAGAAAAACATAATCCTCGCCTCCGTATCCTTAATAGAATTGAAACTTTCCGTTACGATAGCTAGGAAATTTTTCATTCTTATTATTAAAGTCGCCACTAACCACTGTGTTATGTTCTGAATCCGGAGTTTGTGCTTTTCCAGGCCAAGCACTCTTAGAAAATGCCTACCACTGTGGATGACATGTGAATCCTATGCCTTGTAGTCCCCTATAAGGTGCTCCAACAGACTACACTGGTATGAGAGGTGCTATAAAACAAATGAACTACATGTGACTGAGAGGCTGTGGGGAGATGAGAGGTCCTTATGGTTTTACTTCCTTTCCCCACCACATATTTATGTGAAAAAGCTTTCTCAGATCTTATGTACCTAAAAAATAAAAACAGAAATCGCTTGGGGAATGTAGAATCTGACCTCAGGATTCAGCTTTCTTAAATAAAACATTGAAAAGTTAGTAGCTGAGATGCAGCTCCAACCTTCCCATTAAAATTGTTCGATTTTGACATTTTTTTCAATATAGAATAATTATAACTTTAGTAATTTGAGTATTTGTTTGGTGTGTGCTTGTTTATGTATGTACTTTTTGCGAATTACTGTTTTTATGTTTGAAATTTGTCATGCAAATTGCTTGGGGGTTCCCCGGCTTCCAGTAGTGATTCAGTGGGGATCCTCAGGAGTCAAAATGTTGGGAGCCCCAGGTTTAAATCTCAATCTCTGAAAGTCATACCCTGAGTTTTGCTGTGCCTTATGCACTATGCAGAGAGACCTACTTAGAGACATGCAATTCCTCTGTCAATCAGTGGTGCTACATAAGCTCCAGGCACATGTGATCAAGCCACTGATATTTCATAAGTCTATCTCTGCATTCCTAATGTGTTATAGACTAGGCAGCAAACAGCAATTTGACAGTCCCTTGTAACAATAGTCTAGCTTGGAAAACAATGCATCATGGGCTCGAATACTGAGCAGTGATTGTATTTGGGCAGAATAAGCAGTCCCTGCAAGAGGCCCAGTAATTGGAAGTGGTAGGATGCCGCTTTTCATTTTGCTTTGGCAGGGAGGGAGTAATTTTCATCTAACAGGACTTCAAGGTTGCTTTTAACCCATGCACATACCTCACATCCAGTATTTGAGACATTGGTTCTTTCTTGCATTCACCCGCTCACCCATGAACAAAAATTTACATAAATTTGTCAACTGATGAATTACTGTCTAAAAAAAATAATACACAAGGCATACTTGTTGACATTAACTTTTTAATGGTTGATTCTTGCTTTGAGTGCTAGACTTTCCCATGCTTAAATAGGAGGTGCTCTTTAATATTGGTTTAAATAAACATTGAGTTTGAAGAAAATTGTGTGTTGTACAGTGTTCGAATGTTTAAGTGCCTCCTCCTAATGCAACTCCTGACTGCCCATGTTTGCTAAACAGGTAGACCTTAGTTTCCAAATGACATATTTTATCATTGCAATTTTTTCCTATTGCTGTTTGCATAATGCTAATTGGTACATTGGCGCGTTAGAGAATGAGGGAGTGAATTGGTTTTACTGAATGGTTTTCATTTGGTGATACACATTACTGTTTCCTTAGTTGTTGAATACTCTTAGTCCTTATATGTAGAGCCCATCTAGTTGGATTCAATACCATAGAAGTAGTTTCAACATGATTTTGGGGGAACTGACAGTGTTAAGATTTTGTCTGTTTCTATAGAATTCCATGTGAATGAATCCGGAGTCCTCCTTTTAACCAAGGTTTTAGTGATAATGGGTGAAGAAATTTACATCCTACTCTAGCGTTAAAGCTGTGCACTTTGTGGTCATACAGACTTCTTTGGGGGAACCAAACAAAATCTGTAATTTCCTTTTTCGATGGATCGATACACAGTCATCTTGGACAATAGTGGATTGACTGACTGGAAATTGGAAATAATATTCTGTAAATGAGGCTGACTACTGATTCCATACACTTGACTTTGGGATAAGTAGCTGTGCTTTATTTAAAGTTCCATATTCCATTTTCCAGAAAGACACTGGTGAAATCTGGTCCCATCTGGGTCTGGATTTTGAAGTGCCTCATATTAACCCAGTGGCTTCTCCTAAAAGGTATTTGTAGAAAAGTGCCTCTTTTTGACTTGGTCACCCCCCACTTTTTGCCTAGTACGTGATGCAATTTTGACTTAAATTGCAGCACGTTCCTGCTATCTATGTCCACGGTGCCAGATCTCTTTTCCTAAAGCTGGGCAATGGTTCCCCAATTGGCAATACTTTTGGCACCCCTGCAAGTCCCTAGTCAATGATACTCCTGGTACCTAGGGCCTGAGTACCAAAGAGGATCCCCAAGGACTGCAGCATGTATTGCCCCACCCTCATGGACCCCTCACCTAACACATGCAGATTGCCATTACAGGTTGCATGTCTTGGTGCACCTAAAAGTGAAAACACGACATGCCACACAGCCTGTGTGTCATGTCCCCTAACACTGCCTGCAATATATGTAAGTCATTCCTACAGCAGGCTTCACATCCCTAAGGCAGGGTGCAATATTTCACATGTGTGGACATATCTGCAAGAGTAGATATGCCCCTGCGATGACTTTCTCGAGTCTTAGACACAGGAAGTGATCAGAGAAGCCATTTTAAGTGCATGTGCTTGATCAATACGAGTTTCCCGGCTACATGATTGCTTCACTGAAAACAGGGATGTTTAGTATCAAACATCTCATATTAATAAACCCTTACTGATTTCAGTGATGGATTTAATAGTACATGCATCCAGAGGGCACTTTAGAGGTACCCCCTGAAAAACCTACTACTTACCTGGGTGCTGGCTGACTAGTTTTAGCTAGCCTGCCACCAACAAACAGCTTTCTGACCCACCTCCCCAACCCCGGAGAGTGAGAGCCTCTGCTATTGGGAAGTCAAGAACAAAGCCTGGTCTGCCAGGGGTGTTAACACACAGGATGACCTGCAGATCAGCATTCCAAGGCTTGTGCCTTCAAAGAAGTCCACTGCCCTTGGTATGCAGAACTGGCTATCATCAGAAGGGAGATTCTGACCCACCCCGGGACCCATATGGCACCTGGACAGTTGGGTAAATTAGTAGTCAGGAAAGCATGTCTACTTTAAGGTCAGTTTCATCCCTAAGGTGAGCTGCCTGATGTGGACACAAGTTTTCAAAGTCTGCCATTTTGGTGCTGGCAGAACTAGGAACTCTGGGACAGGGTTATGCCTACTGTCCACAGTAAGTGGTCATAAAGGGGGCATAGTGACCCCAAGGGGGACGTAGCCCATTGGCTACTACTCCACATTCCCATAACACCCTTAAATTCAGCAATAAGGGGAGCCCCTGAGCTCAGGAGATCAGATCCTGCTGACTGAAGAAAGGAGGACGCTCCAGAGACTCAAAAGACAATAACTGAATACTAGTGACTGACCAACTCTGCCTGCTGACTTCAACAATTGCAACAAAGATGCCTCAATCTGCAGCTGCGTTTGCCTCCAAAAGCCTGGGAGGACTGCCAGCCTTCACCCCAGCACCAGGTCTCTTGTGGAATAGCAAAGCTGCTTCCCTGCATCTAGCAGGCACCTAAGAAGAACTGAGAGGACTCTGCACCTCCAAAACCGGACACTGAAAAGCACCACTGCACCCATTCCCCCTAGCCCGAGTCGAAGTGGGCCAATGATGTCAGCATGGTCCCCAGAACCTCCAGATTTGAAGTCCACCTTGGGTCTTCTCATTGTGACCTTCCCGGCGACACTTGCAGCCTCTTTGTGGAGGCCACCCTCTACCACGAGTGACCTGAAGACAAAGACCCAACACCTTAGGACACCTCTGTACCTGTCTGCCCCTGACCGAGGAGAAGGTTGTCCATACATCTCCCAGCCTCATGAGACCTGAGCCCACTTGTCGGCTTGGTCGGACTGGACCCCGAGTCCATGCCTGCAGCCTCTTTCTGCAGGCCCCCTCTACCACGAGTGCTCAGGTGACAGAAACCTGGTGCTTGACACCCCTTCACCTGGTTGTCCTGGCCCCAGGAGAAGAGGACCGAAGGTGTCCCCACGTCCCTGAGCATCTCAAGATTTGAACGCTCTTTTTGGTTTACCCAGACAGAACCCCCCCAGTCCATGCTGCAGTGCACTTCTGACCAGAACGATCTCCATTGACTTCAACAGGGCACCCAATGCTGAGATACACCTCTGCACGCGGCCGCCCGAGTGCCGCCGGGGGTGACCAGTTATGTGATATAGGACCCTGCTCCTTACTCACCTCAAGTCTGGAAGATTGGTCCTGTAAGTCACTGCTGAGTCCCTGTTTGCCATATGTGTTTTTCCTCCATAGATTAACAATGAAGCTTCAGAAAATTGAACCGTCGACTTCTCAAAACTGCAAGTTTCTTGTGCAAAACCTAATTACCGGATCGTATTGATTCTGGTGCTTGAATATATAAATCAACATACTTGTCATTTTTGTAAGTTGGTGTGGATCTTCTTATTGAGTTGTCATTTATTGACTGTGTACCTACTAAGGAGATGTTTATCACTCCTCTGTGATAAGCCTAAGGTTGCTCGACCACACTAACCTCTGAAAAAGCTCCTTGGGATTGCTGGAGCCCGCTCCTGTCCACTTATAAGGGAACCACTGGACTCTTTGTATGGTATACCTCATTTTGGTACACCATATAAAGAGCCAGCTGTCTATATTGATAGTGGGATATAAGACTAGAAATTTGTTGTACCACTCGGTTAATAAGTGATTCCACCAAGGAATCCAAAACTGATTAGGCTTAAAAACATTGTTTCCAATTTTCGGTTTTCTAAATTGCTGAAAACAAAACTGTTAGGGCCTTGTGCTAATTCCTCCAGTCCAAACCGTTGAGAATTTAAAAGTACTCTAGTTAGTTAGGCCCTTTTAGAATTAGACTTAGATTTTTTTTAAAGTTTTAATAAGATCTATACTACTTTAATACCATGACTGAGGCAGCGCGTCCATCCCAGGACCTCCACCTTGGCCCTTACAAAAACCTTAAGTTGGTCCAACCTAAAGCTTTCTGCCAAGAACAGAAACCTGCCGTGGAGTCTAAAGCCACAAAAGCCCATGTGCAAGAGTTGCCTGCAGAAAAGGACAGAGCTCTGGCAGGTAAAGAAACCCATAATGGGAATGGGGAAGAGCATGTTGAATAGGATGAGGATTCTCTCAGCAATGCTACAGATACTAACGCCACTGGGAGCACTTCTGATAGTACCCCAGAAGAATTAGTGAAGATTCTGATCATCAGAAACTAGCCAAAATGATAGTCTTAGGCTAAACTCTTAGCTATAGAAAAGGAAAGAGCTGAGATGGGACTAGGACCCATCTCTGGTGGCAGCAACATATTAAATGTGGGGAGCTTTTGATCCTAAGATCCTCAAAGGGATTTTCCCCAAATATACTGGGAGTGATGATAGCACCAAATGGTTTACAGCCTTTGGGAGGACTTGTAAAATGAGAAAACACAGCCAAATGTTTTGGGACTCTCTGGGAACTGTTTTCAGGAAAGTGTAGGGATAAACTCCTGACTCTGAATGTGGCAGATGTTGATGACCGAATGAAGCATAATCTGATTGCTGGATTTGGACTCAAAGCCGAGTAGTACAAAACCTAGTCAGTCCTGGCTAGATTTTGTTGACTTCTAAGGCAAAACCGTGGGTGGCTGGTTAAAAGGGAACCAGGCGCAAGACTATAATGGCCTATAGAATTTCATTATGAAAAAGTATCTGTTAAGTAATTGTGTTTCTGAACAATTGCATCACTTTCTGGTAGACTTAAGTCCAATTTCTCCCTAAGAAGTGGGAAAGAAGGCAGACCACTGGGTCAAGACTAGGGCATCCAAGATAGCTCATGGGGAGGGTGGCCATAAGAAAGGGATTGCTAAGCCACTACCCACCCCCCCTCCCCCCCACACACACACACACACACACACACACACGGGAAAGATGGTGATCAGCCTAAGGGTAAAAGGCCCCCAAAAACCTGTTCAGGATGGTGGACCCCAAATCAAGACACAGACCAAGGGTGGGTACCAGGGTAAGAACTGGGACCCCAGGAAGGATTGGTGCTTAAATTTCAAAGCCGATGGGCACGGAACTGAAGACCATGTCCCAAAAAGAATCCCCCTACTACACCTGCAGCTCCTGCCGGAGTGGTGAGTCTGCAGGCAGGCCCTGATCATGAGTACCCCAAAACCATATACTGTTGGCAAACAGACTTCAAATCATAGCATAGTGAAAGTAGAAGGGAAAACCTTTTGTTACCCAGACTGCACTATCCTCAATTTCTGTTGACTGAAGTCTTATTCTGACACTTATCAATTAGAAATACATTTCTAATATGTGGTTGAGAGACTGGCTATCACATATCTCTGAATTACAAGTGTGTCTCCATTACTTTTGCTATAATGAGGACCTTTTCCCTGCCTCACAGGGAAAGGGCAGGAATGCTCTGTATTTATCCAAAACAGTGCATTCCTGTCCTTTCCCCCTGTGCTGGCTCCCATTTGGTAGCCTAGTGCCAACACATGCAAACCTGCCTTACATGCAGGATTGTCTTTTCTGCAGGAAGGGACACCTTCCTGCCAAAAAAAAACAACACTGAGAGGCTTTTCCCTATTTCTATGTGTGCTTCAGAAAGCAGCACACACAAAACAAGGAAATATAAACATATTTCTGCTCCTTACGCCTCTCCTGGGCAGGCTTCTATCTTTTTTTGTGCATTCTGAGGCTTACAAGTTCTTGCACCACATTGCGTGGTGAAATAGCTATGCAAACCAGGCCAAAAAGATAGCCCAGAATGTTCAAGCTTCAACAAAAATGTCACTCTGAATTCCTTTCTGACCAATTCAGCTACAAAATCAAAATATTCCTTTGGAAAGATTTTCTTTTGGTTGGTCTAGTCCTGAGATCTATCAGTGTTGTTTCTTTTTAGTAGGAATACCCACACATTGTAGGATGTGGTCCATGACATCTTGCTGGTCCTCCTGAGGACCTCATTAGCCCAAACAGTACATGATTGTGGCAATATATGTTCTCTGATTCAGCCTGGACACTACATTGTGCATTGGCAGGGTTATTTTCAAGTGTCACGCTTAGAAGGCACACCTGAAAGAGATCAGCTGGGTGTCCTAAAGAGGTAAAAGTGTCTCTTCCTTAATGGATATGTCTTTCGATGTCATCAGTCTACTCCGAGAAAATGCTGATTATTTGCAGAAGACACTCCACAGCCCAATATCGGGGGCTGTTAACACCACCAAAACAATTTCCCTACCAATGCAAACCATTTTGAGGCTATACCAGGGGGCAATTCGCCGACAGTGCCAGCCCTCCCAACCTCTGTTGCAACAACTGACCCTCAGAGTTGGTATAGCAGGAACCATTCAAACCAGCTGGAGCAACAGCTCTCCAGTTCCTCCTCTCCTACTGCAACAGCTTCTAAGCCAATTTACTTTGACCTTTCAGGCTCCTGTCTGGCCAGTGGGAGGCAGATTTAAGCATTTCCTTTCCTGGTGCGAGATCCATCACTTTGGACATATGGGTCTTACAAATTGTTCAAAGGGCCCATTGCTCGCCCTTCATCTCCTCCCACATCAGTTATTTTTCAGAGGAGCACTCCACATTCCTGACACAGGAAGTCAAACATTTGCTGTCCATTGATGCTATTGAGTGGGTGCCGAACTCTGAGAAGGGAATAGGATACTACTCACTTTATTTATTCATTCCGAAGAAGGATGGAGGCCTTAATCATATTTTGGACCTCCACCCGTAGAATGTATTTCTGAAGCACCGGTTCAGAATGCTTATTCTGGCTCAGATCCTGTCAGGTCTGGACCCAGGCCACTGGATGGCTCCTGCAGGGACTCTTTTGTTGCTTTTAGACATGGACTCTTATTGAGAGCCTGCCCAAAAGTAACTCTCCTTTATCCTGTCTGTTTTTCCCTACCACCCTTGTCCTCCATTGTTTTTACCCCACCCTCCTTCCACTCTCCGATGTGTTGCCTCCCAAACACCCCCCGCCCAATATTCCAGCAGCACATAAGTGAAACCTATAGGCTTTGCTAATGCTTGTTATTATTCGGTTAGTTTCTTTCTTGAACATAAGGCTGACATACACTATGACTCTTAGGCTAAAGTCGTAACACTATCGCTGAAAGAGAAGCAGATCCACCTGCATCCGGTATAAGCCAGATCGAAGATCCAGACTGTCAAAATGTGCTGGACCACAGTGCACTGTACCAACACTGGGACACATGGTGCCCTCACCTTTTGTTTTTTATGTACAAAGCTTTAACCTGCAGGAAGTGATAGAGGTCTCTTATTTTCAGTTCCACCTGTGCCCAATACAAGTGATTCACTTAAAAAAAAAACACATCAGCACTCCTTTTGTTCAGGCTTCATCCCGGCTGGGAACTAGTTGAATTCTAATTCCGTGAAATCAATACAATCGCCAAAACAGGCACTCATCTTGTCACTTTGCGGGTACATTAGAGATAAACTATGATTTGGAGCCAGGAGTCTTTTCCAGGCTTGGTATGAAAGTGATATGCAAGTACTGTTTGTATGTGTGACATACTTGTTGATGTGAGGAACTATACTAATAACCATTTAGGTAGCACTTCTAACTAGTGTGAGAAATTTAGTCATTGGCTGAGAGGGGTGTGAGCCCTTCTCAAGCCACAGCTGCAGTCCTTGTCAGGGTGAATCTCAAAAGTCACCAAATTAACCTGTGCTTAATTCACTGGTAGCTTGCCACAAAATCATTCAGGCCTAACTTGAAAGCAATGTGCAAAGAGATTATGCAGCACTCAAACCGTAATAAAGTGTGAACACAACACAAGAAAAATTGCACACCAATTTAGAAAAATAGAGCAAATGTTAATACATTATTTGACACTAAACCTACACAATCCAATCAATAGAACCAGAGAAATGTAATTTTAAAGATTTATGTCAAAATAGTGCCTGAAAGCTCAAAGTGCCACTTGCGGTAATCTGCTCGAAGTTGACCAGGACCAAGTTAAAAAGTCAGGCTGCCGGCATTGGACAGCAGGCCAGACACAGGACTGGGTTGAAATGCGTCACACTGAGTTGATGCTTGCAAAGCAGCTGATCAGAAGCTGCGATGTGAGGTCCAGCGTCAAGGTGCTTTGAGATGTGTCGAGCTAGGCCAGTTGTTGGTGTTAAGATGCATTGCGCTGGGTTTGTGCTTGCGAGGGTGTCGAACTAGAGCTGTGCTGCATAGTCCTACGTCTAAATGTGTTGGCACAGAGGAGCCTATCATGTCCCTTTTGTTCAGAACAGGAGGCCAGCTAACTAGCCCCTGGAGAGACACTGATGGTTCTTGTTCAAACTTTATATTTAGTCCTCCTTCCACAGACATTAGGGCAGCAGAGCAGTCCTCCTTGCAGACTGAGCAATAGGGTTGCAGAGCAGGTGAGCAGTCCTTTTTGCAGCAGGGCAGCAGTGCAGTCCTTCTTCTGAATCTTACACAGGTCCAGAAGTGTTCTGGAGAGTTGAGTCTGAGTGTCCAATGTTTATGCCTGGTGCCAGCTTTCAAGTGTGACAAGCTTCTGGAATTCCCCCCTACAGAGGTGTCTAGAGTTTCCTGCAGTGGCCCCAGTCTGTCGGGGGGCACAATGGAATAGTGTGAATTCCTTTGTGTGTAAGCTGAGATAGTGTCTTTGAAGGTCAAGTGTGGTAGATGACAGCTCCGCGCCCATATCTAGTCCGAGATGCCCCATCCTGCCCAGACACTCTATTGTGATGCTGCCTGAGAGGAGTACACGTAGGTCAACTGCCAACTACACCAAGTCATGTGTTCCAGGAACAGGCTGATGATTGAACAAGAAATGGCAACTTTCTAAAAGTGGCATTTTTAGAATTGTGACTTAAAATCCAACTTCACCATTGCAGAAGGATTTAAATTACAATTCATCAGATATCAAATGTAATTTTTCTACCTGCTCCCAATCAAACGTTATCTCTTAATAAATGTAATAAGGTAACGCAGTATTATCCTAGGGGAGAAAGAGGTTTTGAAGTAATGAAAAATAAATCTGAGTTTTTCCACTACTAGGGCATGTAAAACCTAAAAATACATGTCTAAAGGTTTAAATGCAATGCACCCTTCCCTATGAGCAGTTTAGGGTGTACCGGAGCGGTGACTTACGTGGACTAAAAAGGAAGGTTTAGGCCTGGTACATGTTCATTTTGCCAGGTGGAAATGGCAGTTTAAAACTGCTCATGCCTGCTGCAGTGGCAAGCCTGGGATATGTTTGAAAGGCTACTTAAGTGGATGGCAGTGTCAGTGCTGCCGGCCCGCTTGCAGCATTTAATTTACAGGCCCTGGTTACTTGTAGTAACACTGTGCTAGGGACTTGCAAGTAAATTATATGTGCCAATTGGATGTAGGTCAATGTTACTATGTTTAAAGGAGAGAGCACAAGCACTTTAGTACTGGTTAGTCAACAAAACAGAATTCAGCAAAACAGGAAGAGTGAAGTCAAAGCATTTGGAAGAAGACCACCCTTTGGATGACAGGTCGAACAATTAGGCCCTCATTACGAGTTTGGCAATCTTCGGGCAAGACCGCCATGGAAAATCCTGCCACCATCCCACCTGTGTTGGCAGTACAGTGGCTGCCATATCAAGAGTCACAATCACCAAGTTGATGAAACAGCCAGAAATCCAACACCACCAGTGCCACTGATGGCGAAAGAGCGACTGTCTGCCTGCCGGGCCCGCCACGCCGACACCATTCCGGCTGCCATATTATGAGTCCCATTTCAGCACAGATGAACATGCACGGCGTGAAACAATTGGCGGTGTGCACCGCGCCGGTCTAGAAAATCTTCGCCAATAGATGGTAACAACAGATTGGACAGGTTGAATACCCCACACCTGAAACACATGCACACACCACACACGCTTGTTCACCGCACCAGAATACACACACCCTCAAACCCTTGCGAATACTACCACGATCCAGAGATACACGAACCAGTGCACATTGAGCATTTATTTTACACGTTGCACGCACGCACCCCCACAACATGTAATGCCGTAAGCACCCACGCTTCACCGACAGTGAGTTGTGGGTCATGGTGGGCGAGATTGTCTGAGTCGAGCCACAACTGATGGGAGCACAAGTCCAGCAAACATCTATGGGCAGGAAAACCAAGCTTTGGCAGAGGACCGTCGATAGGGTGAACGCAGTCGGCAGCTACCCATGCACAAGAGAGAACATCAGAAAGGTGAAACGGCCTGAGGGGGAAGATCCGTTCCATGGCGTCCAGGCACAACATCGCCCTAAAAAAAACTGGCAGTGGACCCCTCACCTCCTCCCCTTGACCTGACATCCTGGGAGGTGTAGGTTCTTGGACAACATGCAACCTGGGGGCCAGACTGGAATCATCAGAGGGATTGACTCTGATAAGTAAGCAACACCCCCCCGAGCACTAACCACTCCAGTCCTGCATGCCACCCCAGCACCCACCACTCCCCATTCCATCATAAGCCACAAAACTGCACACCCCGCTATCACCACACCTTCCTACTTTGCATGCCACACCACCCCTCTCCTACCATCCACACACCCACCCTGCACAATGCACGCTAAACCTTCACAATCTCAACTACCACTCCCACAATCCATCACTACACACGCCAGATCAGAGTCACTCACACCTCACAGTGGAGCACCTGCATGGACAATCATCCCACAGCCCACCCCGACTGCTAGCCAACACCACTTCACTACATATGGCAATTGTAACAATGTCAAACAGCAAACCCAAGACTACATATAATATGAAAAGCATGGCCGAAACCCCATTCACCATGCAGTGTCGGCATTGCTGCAAATGTCATTGCTATCCCTGGGTAACAAATCCACCCAATGTAAGCAGCACACCAAGACACTATAACATATCCACGTACTAACGCTCACCCTTTCCATCCACAGCAAACCCTGCTACTGACACCCAGCAGAGGATGGCAGGGTCAGACAGCCCTCCCAGGATGAAGCCCCAGTGGATGTCTGGAGGATGACTAATTGCCTGGGCCATCTGGGGCGACTGGCCAGTCCACCCCCAGCAGCCCAATCAGGACATCCCAGACTCACCCTTCCGTGTGGCTACAAAACCTCTGCGAGCCCTCCTCCCCAAACCTGTGCCTCAGGAACCACTCAATTAGAGGTGTGTCCCACACTACAGGGGCCTGAGTCAAAGACAATGAAGGCCCTGTTGCTACTGGGAGTCGGCACACTGCCAGGGGCACAGGCACAGGGGACCAGGGATAGTGGTAGGGGATCTGTGGTCCAAGGAAGGGGGCAGCGACATCATCAGACTGGCCAAGAGCCCCTCACTCAAGTTCTGGGTGCATACCACCAAACCCAGGACACCATGGCCCAGATCCTCTCTGCCCTGCAGGAGACCCTGGGACTTCAGAAGGAGAACTATACGTAGGCCATGTAGCAGTGGCAGACCCACAATGCCACCATGGCCTCCATAGGAGGGGTGCTGATGGAACTTACCACCATCCTGTGTCACTCCACCTCCCACCAGCAGGCCCCTTCCATTGGTCAGATCACATCTGAGCCCTCCACGTCAGCCGCAGCTGGTGGAATGGAGGCCCTGCCACAAGACACCGGCACCCCTCCCCCTGTGGCTGAGGAGCCCCCACGCAAGTGAGGACGTCCAACCAGACATCCAGCCTCCACCAATACCAAGACCACCACCAGGAAGTGAGGTACTTCAGAATATACTCCCTTGTGTGTGACAGTGACACCCTGTTGACTGTCCACTGTCATAACTCCGTTTTCACATGGCCTTCATACTGGACTTCGACTCCCCGCAGTGGGCTAAGTACTCTGGTGATCCCACTCACCATGACCCCACTCATCAGTCCTTGCACTTGTCTTATAAAAATAAATACCTTTGAGCAAAGTTACTGCCTACGTCTTTATCTACCATGATTACAAAATAGACAGCCATGACATGTGTAACAAGCAGACAGTTGTCCTATCAATGTATGTGACAGTGCCAGAAAGGGGAGCAATCCTTTACAATTTATGAAATACAGATAACAGCACAACATCTAAAGTTTTGGGTTCACCCAAAACCCCCACATCGAACACACAGCCCTGGTGGCAGCCATGCACACGGCGGACATTGCTACTGGTTACATAGCATAGCTTTTACACATACCTGTATGTCAGTGGAGGTATTGTTGTATCAGCTCTGCTCTGGAATCAGCTTCATCCTCGTTATCCTCCTCCTCATCACTCCCCATGTCCCCTTCATTAGCCACTGGCACAGCTGCACCCTCCAGTAATGGGATGTGATGTCTGAGAACCAAATTGTGTAACATGCAGTACGCTACAATGATCTGGCACCCTTACACTGGTCTGTTCATTAGGGCCCCTCCGGTAAGGTGCAGGCACCAGAATCTGGGCCTCATTGAAACGGTTTTTAGCTGCACTAGTTGGATGTTTGAGAGGTGTCAGTAGCCATTGCAGGTTGGGATAACCAGAGTCACCCGTGTTCACAGAGGTAATAGGCATATTGAAAACTGTAGGTAAATCGGGCAGGTGGTGTTCAGAATGCAGAGGTACACACATGACACAATACATACGGATGAGCCAGGCGCGGTCCCTTTGCAGTGATGCCATCATGTGTGGGATGCTGGTCTTCCGCAGAATGTAGGCATCATGTACTGAACCTGGGAACCAGGCAGTCACTTGTGTGATGTAGAGGTCTGCGAGACATACCACCTGCACATTGAGTAGAAGTTTTTATGGTTCCTGAACACCTGTTCACTCCTCCTGGGTGGCACCAGGGCAATGTGGGTCCCATCAGTAGCCCCGATCACATGTGGCACCTGTGCTACAGTGTAGAAGGCTGCTTTCACAGTGGGCAGATCGTCACGTTGGGAGAACCTGATATAGCTGCCTATATGTTTGAGTAAGGCACATAGGACGTTCTCCACGACATGGCTGAACATGGGCTGGGACATTCCAGCAGCCCAGCATACTGTAATTTGGAAGGACCCTGAGGCAAGGAAGTGGAGGACTGCCAACACCTGCACCATGGGTGTGATGGCATTGGGATGACGAAAACCAGGCCGCAGGTCTGGCTCCAACAGCCTCACAAACTCCATGATGGTCTGACAGTTCAGCCGATAGCACTGGATGACGTGCCGCTCTTCGAGGGTGGCAAGATCGAACAGGGGCCTGTAGACAGGAGCATTCCTCACCATCATTCTTCCACCGTACCTGGGAATAGGAGGGAGTAGCAATCATTATGTGCATTAATGACTGTGTGGATGCAGTGGAGCTGTGCACAGGTCACTGTAAAACATTCATGATGCACCTCATAAAAACTAGGCTTGGTGAGAAAAATATGGTTTCCAAGGACAGACACCTTTTTGCTGAGAAGAAACATCAGGCAAGGAGGTAAGAGAAACAGACACAATTCTTTGTCAGGAACAGATGTTTCTGACTATGCTTCTCTTTCATGTACTACAAACACACAGCATACAATAACATTTAAGAAAAACAATATTATATTTCCCTTGATCTATGACAGGCCAATCGGGTCCCATCAATACATATGAAAGACTTATTGACTATAGTTCTTCCTCTTTCTTTGCTGCTTACACAGCGCAAGTTAAGTGCCTTTTCTCTTTGATTCATTGTTGGTATTATAATATTATATTACAGTATGTGCTGACAGGGCCCTTCACTTTGATTTGATTTTTTTGCCGAATCAGCATTTGTTGGTAACGTGTTCCTGACTATCAAGGCTGTTATGGAGCGGGGACCTTCGCAGCGGTGCACCACTCGTGTTGGAGACCATCCTCTCTCTAACGCACCATGCGCAAATGAGGCAACATTTGTATTGCTGGCGTCGCGCATTTGTGTTGAAGCTGGATTTCCTGACATGAGCCACTCTTTCCCCCCCCCCCCCCCCCCCCACGCCCGACGGGGCTGCCAAAACGATCAAGATCTTTGCTCTAGGGGTTTCAGGTGCTTTCTTCACCTATATTTTCACAGTCGGAGCGATTTTTTTTTTTTTTTCTCTTGTTTCTTACCTGCAGCTCCCCCCTCCCTTTTTATTTGTATAGCCTCTACGTACTTATACACTCTACATCCCATAAGGGTTTACTGTGCCTCTGGCAGTATGACTCAGCCATACAATGAGCAATGAAGAAGATCAGTATAGGGAATACATGGAGTCTTCTTATGATCACCACATGGAGGAACCCCTAGTAGAGGCTTGGTAGTTTCTTGTACAGAATTATGTAAATAGATCTCTAGTCAAAGTGCTCAGGCCCTTTGACCAATGTATATTTAATTTTGGCAGACAAAAATTTGGCACAGGCTTGGCCCCCCCCCCCCCCCTCCACTTCCCAAGAGGTTAATCGTACAGAGCCTGGCCCCTGTAACAGAGATTCATAAGATAATATGGTGGAGTCTGCCCTGCATGGAGCTAATTCAACCCAAGGACATTCTGCCCCTTTTCATGTTCCCCAACCCACATCGGATGATTCAAGCTCCGCTTACTCTGATAGTGATCAGTCACCTAATACACCACAAACTGGCGGTAAGCATAAACGCAAAAGTCAAACCCATAGAGAGCCTCCATTAGTCGAGCTGGGAAATAATCTTCTTTTCAAACGTGAAGACATTGTCCACCTACGTTCATTGAAATGGTTTTCATGTCAATAGGTGTCTGAATATGTACAAGGCTATTTGAGGAAAGGGTCTGAGAGGGAAGTGTGCAATAACCTTCGCTCGGAGTGTCCTTGCCCTTCCCTTCCGGGCAAAGTAGCCAATACCCTAGAACTTGACCCCAATTGGTGACTTTACTCAAAAACATATGCCAAAAACCCAAAGGAGGGTATTGACAGAGTTGTCAAGATAAGTTGCTCGATATATCGGGTCCTCTCACTAAAATTCTGAAATTAGCAGTCTATGTAAAAAAAAGTACAGTTACTTGCATCCATTGAAATAGCGCGGTTAGCATTTCCTAGGATGCAAATGGCATGTTGCAACCATTCCAGCAAGGTGTCGGGTCTACCATAGAACTGCTCATCAACATTGACCTCAAGCTTGCTGAATTGGCCCCCTCAGAGGCAGGACATTTCGTGAATGGTCTCTTTTTCAGAGACAAGTTTTTGTTTAGGAGTAGGCAAATATCTAGCCACTTTTTCGGCCTTAGATAAGGCTCAAACATCTATTAAAAAGTCTTTAACAGTGGCCTTTGTGCTCGGCTTGGAAGCTACAGAGGTCATTTGTCAGACCGTATTGCCTATCAGACCTCTCCCAAAAACTAATACACTGGCATTGGAAGAGGAGCTTCCAGTTACCCTAACTCCAACAATTTTTACTGCTCCCGCAACAGAGGAGGTAGAGGTTGTTTCCACAGGAACGTCAGAGGAGGACAATCCAGCCAAGACACCTCTTACTCAGGTAATGATCAATCCATCTATGGGGATTGTTTTGGGGGGGGCAGAGTGAGTCTGTTCTTGTACAGTTGGGAAGTGATTTCACAGGATGCTTGGATACTCAGAACTGTTAAGGTCTTCCATTAGGAGTTTTACGCAACTCCATCCTAGGAATCTCAGCCCTTCCCTCTCCATTTTTCCAACAAGAGTCTCTTTATAGATCAGGAGATTACTGCCCTGCTGCAAAAAAGAGCGATAGTCAGTCCAACACCCCAGAGGTTTCGTAGGCACTAATTTCCTTGTACAAAAGAAAGGCAGAGGTTTCAGATTAGTTCTCAACGTGCTTCATTTCAACTCTTGGATTGTCTAGAGACATTTCAAGATAGAGGGCATTCACCTTCTACGAATGAATGGTAACTGAATGGTACGAATGGACCTAAAGTACATGTACCTGATCATTTCAATTTTTGCTCCCCATCAGAGATTTCTTCAATTCTTCTGGTTCAGCCAGTACTACAAGTTTATAGCTCTGCCATTCTGGCTATCCTTAGCCCGTTGGTGTTTCACCAAGTTTATGCGACCAGTAGTGCAATGCCTAAGGGAGAAAGGGGTGTATATGATCGTCTATCTGGTCAACATTCTCATAATGGCCCAACATCGTCAAACATTACTACACCTTTTGTGGACTGTAAATGTCTGGAATGTAAATATCCTTCAGAACTTAGGATATATCATAAACAGCAAGAAATCTCATCTGAACCCATCCCAAATGTTAGACTTCTTGAGGTTTCAGATAGTCTTGACCTCAGCCCAACTAAGACTCTGTCTGATGAAGAGACTGGCCATCAAGAAAGAGTTGAACAAAGCATTATCAGCTCCTTCGATATCTTTGAGAGTCCTCACCTCATAGGTGGGCCTCCTAGCTTCTTCCTTTCAGGCCGTTTGTCCAGGCCCATTGCATTATCCAGCTCTACAGCAACTAAAGATATTACATCATCACAGAGGTGTCTCGTATGTGGAACAGATAACAATGTCACAGAGCGCCAGGACAGAGCTCCCCTGGTGGCTGACTAATATGGACCCCTATAATGGCAAGGCAATATTTAACTCTGACCCAGAGGTGATCATGGAGTCAGATGCCAGCAGATGGGGCACAAGATGCGGTTCAGTGGAGTCTGGGGGCTGATGGTCCCCAGAGGAACTTAAGTATCACATCAACTGTCTGGAACTCCTTGCTAGTTTCTTTGCAGTGAAAACTCTTTTCCCTGTCAAGATGAAGTGCTGCATCCTTCTTCGGATGGACATTTCAGGGGTCAGATATAGCAACAAACTGAGGAGGAAATTGCTCTCGACTTCTGGTGGAGCTAGCCAAGGACTTCTGGCAATATTGTCTAGTACAACAAATACTAGTGACAGCAGAATACATTCCGGGCAGAGTGCACCTGGTCGCGGACTGGAATTCCTGATTCCTTTGCGATGCCAGCTTCCCTAGTGGTGTGTTTGGATGCATTTCTTCAGTCCTGGTAGGGAGAAGTGATTTACGTATTCCCTCCCTTTGCCATGATTCACAGAGTTCTCTCCCAAGTTCATCGTCAATTGTCTGAAGTAATTCTGATAACTCCTTGTTGGAAGGCACAGTCTTGGTGGCGACTGCCTTGTGATGCACCCATCCGGTTCAGATCCTCTCCTTCCCGAATCTCCTACTAGATCCATCGGGTCCTCCCCATCCGTTGATTCTTGATGACCGACTCTCTCACAGCAATTTTGGGAGACATTGGGAAATGTCTGGTATTTCAGAACAAGCTGAATTCCTCTTCTCTCAATCTTGGGCTCCCACTACTCATAAGAGATACACAACAGCATTGAAACAATGGGTTGATTGGTGTGATCAACGGAGTGTGGATCTCGTGAGGACCACAGTGCAGGTGATTGTCAACTTCTTATCTCATTCTGCTAACCTCTGACTTGCTTACAGAACAGTCAATTTCCAGTCAGCAATTTTAGAAGTCCATCCTCAAATTGACAGTAAACTGATAGTGGAACACCCCTTGATTTGCCAAATGCTTTGTGGAGTTTGAATGGTACATCCCCCGGTCCACAAATATTCTTTGGGATGTTGATGTGGTTTTATAATTCACATGTAATTGGTTGGCCAATGAAGATCTTTCTCGGAAACAACTCTCTGCCAAATTGTCTGTTATTAGGTTTGATGTCTTGCCAGAGGGTTTCTGATATCAAGGCTCTGGACATAGCAGGTAGGATATTTACTCCTTTGGGTGTGTCTTTTTGTATTCCTAAACGTACCAAAACTAATTCAAAATGTTTTCGTTACCCAGCTTTCCCAAGTAACCCAAAGTTGTGTGTGGTCAAATGTATCAAGGGATGTGATGCATAAATTACGCAGAGATCACGCTGGTCATTTGTTGGTATCTCTTCAAAAAAAAATCGGTCCAGCCTTATCTGACATTAGCCCAATGGGTCAAGTGGCTTTTGGGAGAAGCAGGTATAGATATCTCTATATTTGGAGCACATTTGGTAAGGGGTACTATGGCTGCCAAGACTTTTTCTTCAGGTTCTAGTTTGGAGGACGTCATGGTGGCTGCCTATTGGTCCTAAGATTCCACATTTAAACGTCTATCATAAACCTGTTATGGATGTGGCTTCTGGTGTGGTGGTGCAGCTTTGAACAAGCATGGCCTGAAGCCTCCGTTCCTGACCTACAATACAAAACTTTCTCGTATTCGCGTCAAGAATTTTCAGTTCTATTAAGGACACAGAGACTAGGATTATACCACCCAGAAGTATTGGAGGCTCAGGGGCATTACAGACTTCCAACAATTCTGTGGCTGCACCTGTACTCTGCCACCCATAAGTCTACTCTGCCAAGTGGTACCTGTCAAGCCACTCACTAGGAGAACTTATCCACAGAGGCGATATTGGACCCTACTCTCTCCCAACACAGCGCCTGACCAAGGAATGATAACCTAAAATACGGCGTTGTCCTAGGAGGAAAAGGGGTCGGGCAAAAATAATAAAAGAGACAAAGACTCACGCTCTCTAAGTGGTGTATAGCTCGCTGTCGTGTTTGGGAACACCCCAAGTGTCTTCCTCTTTCGGGGTGTGCAGTAGAGTCAACTAAAGGGAAGGAACACACACCCTATATTAGCATGCATTAACATAGTTCAGAAAACATTGGAGCAATGAAAGTACATACACTGAGAGATGCTTATAACAGCACAGAAAATATGTACTCTTTTAGTTCTTGTGGGATAGAAATTCTCACTCCTTTCATGAGGTTTGGATAACAGTTCACATTTTATTACCCTGGCAGCATCAGATGTCAGATGCTTTTTTTATGTGACTGTTCTTTGTTTTGAATTCTCTTTAAAAGTTTGCAAATTGTCTCTTGAACCTCCAGCAAATACTATGAGAGTCTTATGCCTGGATTATTCACAAGTCAGGAAGTCTTTTTATTTTTGTACAGTTGCGGACGAGAAACAAAGAATAGTACACTAACCTTGTTTTCTCTTCTTTTTCTTTGTCCTTCCTTTTATTACAGGTTACTCCCTCACCTGTTGGAATGACCAATGGGCCAGTTCCTGAACAGCTACAGGATTCCCCTCCATCACTCACGGTAGGCTGGATCAGAAAAGTCTGATGAGCTGCTCAGAGAGGTCTTCAGGGGCACAGATGTCACGGGTCAGGCTAGGAAGCTTATATCAGGGAGCAGAGAGTGTGATGATCCAAGAGAGTGGGAGGGAAGATAAGGGTTCTTTATAGGGAAATAAAGCCAGGCACCCGACAGGGGTTTAACTCCGTATTTATAGGTCGATAGTACTTTCTAGAGGGGCAGTGAATCACCCTGGAAAGTCCCTGTATTGGTGGCACATGAATCACTCTGGAAAATACCTGACTGGAAAGTCCTTGTCTGCAGGCACATGGATAATTATGAATCACTTTGGAAAGTACCTGACTGGAAAGTTCCTGTCTGAAGGCACATGGATAATTATCAAGCATGTTAATAATTACAATAACAGAAAACAAAAGTTTGTTATGCAATAGGTCTCGCATTTGCTTGAGTTAGAGCTATTGGTGTTGTAAATGCACAACTGGACTTTTCTTGCCATTTAAATTGGTCAACCATGCCGCGTATTGTGGTCCTCTCTGCCATATCATTCCAGTGGCCCTGCATATAGCTAAAGCACTTGCATTTACCTCCTTCCTCTATCTGCAGCAAAACATGAAAATATTGTAATTATTTATTATATTCTTTGTATTATTATTTTGTGGTTTTTCATAATACCCCTCAGATTATTTCAGACTAATTATTAATGTAGGAACATAATATATTAACATACTTACTGCTGAACATGAAAAGACATAGTGCACAACAAAAACATGACCAAATATAAACCCTAATACTTAAGCCCATTTACCACGTAAATCATATACATTGTCTTACTATCGCATCACTAGTAGCACTAACTGCAACCAGAGACGCCCCTGTTCCATAGAAGAGGGCACAAAATAATGGTTATTTACATGATGGTCTTGTTTGCAAGCTCAGTACTTCCTTAAAATAGCTGAATTAGAATAAGCACGATCTCGGATGATAACTCTGCAGCAACTCATAATTGGCTTCAAAATTACATCGTGTTAAAGCAAGACAAACATCTCTATTTCCTATAATTAACGCCATAGTGAATGCTGACAAATCAATGGTGGCTCATGCTTCAACACGAAGATTCACAAATAAAAGTGGCAACTGTACAAGATCTGAAGGAAACACATTTTACACACTGATCTGCATCAAAGAAAAGAATGAGTTGCAATTTTTTGCAAACAAAGAAATGAACGTTTTAAAGTAATAGATTAAAGCAAAGTTTGTTCTCACTTGTTCCTATGTTCAAGATGTCCTGTGGAAAACAAATGTAAATAAATATTGATTACAAGGTTAAAGTAAAAAAAAAAAAAAAAAAAAAAAGAGTAGTGTGTTCATATTTTAGGTTTATGTTCCAACTGTTCCGAAAGCAGACAGGTAAGCACTGAATATAACACGCAATACAAATGTTAATTGTTAAGAAAAGTGTTCTTCACACTCAGTGCCATCCAGCCATGAAACTCAAACCACCAAGTAAATAGGGAAAGCTGAAGAGCGGTTTGAGTAGTAGTATGGTGGGCCCAGTAGCAGCAGTTAATTTAGCAGATGTTATCAGATGTCTGCTGGTTCGTGTTACAGCACGAAAACGATATTGAGGAACAGAGCGACTTTTGTTTAGGAAGAACACTGCTCTTTACACCCAGTGCCAGCGCACAATGAAAGTAGAACAAGCAAGTATATGTTGAAAGCTGCAGTGTGCATTTTTTCCTACCCCCCAAGAGGACTCTTGCTAGCATGTTCTGTGTGCACCGCAGTTACTCTTCCAGGCTCCCATTTGGGTAAAAGTGAGCGGCTGTGAGCAGTGGTATATGTGGCCAGCAACAGCAGAGTTAATTAAGCTGCTTTAATATGAGGTCGTCTCGCTCGTGTTAAAGCATGAAAACAATAATACAAAATAGTAAAACAGTTGACATAAGTAAGCCAATTCAAAGCGCCATAGCTGCCATGAGCACAAAATAGAGACACACAAGGAAAAAGAAGTTCACTAGCAGTCAATCACATTGGCAAAAGTGCAACTATCCATGTAACAATGGTCGGTCCGCAAGGCTGTAACAAAACCGCCTCAAGGAGGCACAAACGTAAAGCATTTACCAGTGTCATGAAAGCATTTTTGAAAGGCAAGCCCACGAACAAGTGAAAGTGATGGGCGTGAGGGGGGCGTGGTTAAAAGCACAAATAGACACCCAACACATCGGGAAAGCAGTGCTTGTGCGCTTCTATGCTCAACCTAAAAAGGTCATAATTGAAGAAAGACTTGTACAAACATGTGGAACAAAACATGAGGCCTCTTAGTCAAGCGTAGGGATAATTACAAGTGCATGGAACATTGCAAACATGAAGATAATTTAAAGGTTTAGTATAGGCAACATTGATACCACACTTAGCACAAATACTTAATCAGAGTGTGTGTGATTGAGAAGCGGCTACATGATTTATTAAGTGATGGGTTGCATAACATCAGGTACATGCTTAGGAGCGGGAATTAGTGATCGTAACATTACCACCCCAGTCCTTGGAAGTGGACTTAGTGTTCTGCCAGCCTCTGTGATCTTCCAGAACCAATGCATCTCCTCTGCTGCATGGTGCAAGCCTGAGTAGAACTGGCTTATCACTGCTGCTGCGTGGATTGGACCCGCATTGCATCGCAGCCCATGAGAACCGCAGCTATGTAACGCATTCTCGGTGCAAGCCTTCACATCCCTCATCAACTATGCTGGACTCTACATCGCAGCCTTGTAGCTCCTCAGAACCAAGACATTGCCTCCACTGCGTGACCCATCCTTGATGCCAGACTTTGCATTGCAAGCCATCGTCGACATGATCCCCAGTGATGATGCCGGACTCAGCATTGCAGCCTCACAGCACCTGGCTGCACGATGCATCTTCAAAGCGGATCTTCACAACGCTCCGCAAACCAGGATTTAAGGTACTTTGTTCAGCAGGCCTAACTGGGTCCCTGTAGCTATCCCATATTCCAACATGATCAGCCTGATTTTGAGGTTTTGTCCCAGTCCGGCAAGATATTCAGAGTTGGCGTTTTGTGCTTTTCTGTGCTATTTTCACTCAAATCTTTTAAATTGCATTTCGTCGGTTCTACTGATTAGATTTTTGTTGTTTTGGTCTTGTTTTATTTATTAAAGAAAGTTCTATTTTTCTAACTTGGTGTGGGATTCTTTTTGTGTGGCTTTCACTTTATTACTGTTTGAGTGCTGCAAACATATATTACACACTGCCTCTAAGGTAAGCCTGACTTCTCTATGCCAACCTACCAGAGGGTTGAGCGCAGATTAATTTAGGGTTGGCTTGTGCCTCACCCTGAAAAGGATTGTAGTTGTTCCTTGACTAGGACTTTCACCTCAGTCAGCCATCAACCCAGTTTCTTACAGAGGGTGATGTAGTAGTATTTCTTCAAGTACTTGATGAGGTATGCAGTGGCATGCAGGATGTCTTTAAAGGCAAGGGGGATGTTTTGGGGAACCTGGAGGTGTGTGAAGCATAGTGTTGCCTCATTTAAACTCAACTAAGAAAGCTTAAAGGCAGTTCTGAAGCCACTTTCTGAGAGGAACGATTTCACTGTTTTTAGTTACATATTCTTTAAGGGCAAGTCCCTAGGGGCGCCGTTTAGAGGCTAAAGTATATTAAAAACCAGAGGACCCCTGGTGATATGGAGCTGCTACTGTCTGGGGTTGCTCATAGGAATGAATAATTATTGAGTGGATAGTAAGATGTGAACCAGGAGAGACATTGTTGATGAATCCCAGTTGAGATTTTAAGGTGTGGATTAAGGTTGGTTGTCCAATTGTGTTGGTAACACCTATGATTTGTAGGGTATTCCATTATTTATTTATTGTTTCAGCCTGACAGAGGCCATACAATATATGTAACAAAATACACACGAGTCTGTGGCATTCGTCAGGACAGAAAACCGCACCATAATGTGGCATGTACCCCTATCAATTCTGACAATCATCAGGAGGATGGAGTGAGTAGCGCTAGGTGAGCCTTGAGGGATGCACATTGGAGTATGTGTGACTACAGGGCTTCCCTGAGCCCTTCCTCCATGGGTCACAGATGACCCACATCTAAGGTACTGAGGACCTAGGAAAGTGCAGGGCGACAAAGTTCAGCAGAAATTTAATGTGGGATACATGCCACATTATGATCCCATGTTCCATCCTGACGAATGCCATGGACTCTTGTGAGCCAAGAGGCAGAAACATGTTGACGGTCTAAGTGGGTCCCCCTAGTCTCTACGCTGCTTTTAGTACTATGTGATATCTCATTCAAATTAAACAAATACAAATTAAAAGCAGTTTTGATTTATCGCATTGGTTTTTAACCTATTCATATCACGGGTTCAGTAGTTAGGTGGCGGTGCCTCTTTGACCCTAAAGTGTAGGCCCGCAGTTTATCAAACAGGGTTTTTGAAGAGCGAGGGGAGTCCTATGATGAAGCTTGGCACCTGGTGGTGTGTGAGAACATCCTGTCACAATTATTTGTGCGCCCATAGATGGGCTTGAGGTGAACAATTACTTGCAAAGGAACAAACTATTTATCGTGTGGATTTTCTTGTGTTAAATAACAATATTTGCTATGGTCATAAGGGTCTAGTGTGGTTTCTTAAGGAGTCAGAGGATCTGGTCTGTCTTGAGAACTTCTGGGAAGGTGCCTTGAGTGAGGGAGAAGTTGGGGATGGTGAGAAGGACCTTCATCGCAGACCTTTGTCTGGAAAGGATTCCAAAGATAGACAGGGATAAGCCAACATTTTCATGGATGATGACTAAAATATTTAAGAATATCGATGAGATCTGCATGAGATGTACTTGAAGGATGACCACTGTGAAATGCTGCAGGGTGAGTGTAAGAAGGGTAGTAGACTAGGTTGTGTTGATATGGTATTGGATCTTTTACATTTTTCACTGAAGAATAGGTAGATGGCATTGCATTTGTCAGTGGAATGTGTGATAGGTGGATTAGGTATGGTTCTGCAACACGATTGTGAAGCAAGGGTTGCTCCCCAGGGGGGCAATTCACTATTAGGCTTTTTCTGCCCCCCTGCCCCCCACCCCCATCCTCCTGGGGCAGATCACTCTATTTTAATTAGGCTGATCTGCCCCCAGTGGGAGCAGAACCCACTAGACGCCAGGGATATATTTTTTATTTTCGTTTGTGACGTGGGGAACGACCCTTTAGGCAAGGGTCGCTCCCCTGGGAACAAATTATTTTTAGGCCATTTCTGCCCCCTTGTGGGCAGATCGCCCTATTTCTATTAGGCCAATCTGCCCCCGGGGGGGAGAGCAGAAACCATTAGACAGAAGAGATTTTTTTTTGTTAGTTTCATGCAAGGGGAGCGACCCCTGAGGCAAAGGTCGCTCCCCTGGGACGGCAAATTTATTTTAGGCAATTTCTGCCCCCCTTTGGGGCAGATCGGCCTATTTTTATTAGGACACTCTCCCTCCGGGGGTGGCAAAAGCCACTAGACACCAGGTATTTCTCTTTTTTTGTGTGCACCAATTTCACGCAAGGGGTGCGACCCTTTAGGCAAGGGTCGCAACCCTGGGGGGTCAAATTTATTTTAGGCCCAAGGGGGGTAGAAACCACTAGGCACCAGAGATTTGTTTTTACAGATGGGGAGCGACCCCTTAGGCAAGGGTTGCTCCCCTGGGGGAGCTGTTTTATGTTAATTAGGCCGATCTGTCCCCAAGGGGAGCAGAAATCACTAGGCACCAGGGATTTTTTTACTTTTTTTATTTTTTTACAGATGGGGAGCGACCCCTTAGGCAAGGGTCGCTCCCCTGGGAGGCAAATTTATTTTAGACCATTTCTGCCCCCCTTGGGAGCAGATTGGCCTATTTCTATTAGGCTGATCTGCCCCTGGTGGGGGGGGGGAGCAGAAATGACTTAGGCACGTGTGTGTGTTGTTTGGGGGCAGCCCCAAGGGTCGCTCTCCATGGGGGCACATTACTGTTGGCCATTTCTGCCCCCTTGGGGGCAGATAAGGCCATCTGCCCCCTAGGGCGGCAGAAAGCCCACCAGAGGCCATGGAAGATTTTTTGTTTTTTTAAAAGAGGGTGGGGTATGGCCATACCCCACCCCAAATAAATGGGGACAACGTTGTTCTGCCCACCAGTTACCACCCCCCCCATCCACTCCCCAGGGGGCAGAAAGCCTACTTGATGCCAGGGAATTAAAAAAATATATATATGCCCCTACCCCAGCTGAAGGGGGTAACAGTTTTCCGTTCTCCCCCGCACACTAAAACATCTTATCCCAAAGCAAGCAAGAGGACATTTGATTATTTGGGGTTTTGGTTTTACATGTGGGCCACAAGAGCTTGTGTAACTCTCAAAATCGTCCCACTTGGAATGGTGAGGGCTGCACTTTTTGGACTTTGGGACGCTGCCATGTAGAAAAATCTACGAGACCTAGACACATCTGAATACTAAACATCTGGGTGAGTCTGGGGTGGTGTGCTTCACATGCACCCTGCACCATTTCCTTACCCACAATGCCCTGCAAACCGCCAACTTTGCTGGAAATCACACATTTTTCCCATATTTTGTGATGGAACCTTCCGGAATCTGCAGGAATCCGCAAAATTCCTGCCACCCAGCATTGTCGCATCTATACAGATGAAAATTCTCCCCCACTTGTCAGCCTAAAAATGTTTTTTGTCAAACTGCCCTTTTGGACCCTCTTAGGTTCCCCCTCATTTTTTATATGTTTTTGGCTCTTCCCTGTCACAGGCACTTGGCCCACCTACACAAGTGAGGTATAATTTTATTTGTAGACTGAGGGGAATGTTGGGTGGTAGGAAATTTGTGCCAGTGCAGTGAATCCACACAGAAATGTGGGGAAAATGGGGATTTTTAGCTAAATTTGAGGTATGCTGAAGATTCTGGGTAAGACAGCACTGGGGGATCCACGCAATTCACACCTCCCTGGCTCCCTCGGGTATCTAGTTTTGAGAAATGTTTGGGTTTGGTAGGCTTACCCAGATGGCTGCTAAGCCCAGAACCAAAAATGCAGGTGCCCCTCCCCCCACACAAAAACAGGTAGTTTTGTATTTATTTGTATTTGATCATTTTGATGTGTCCACATAGTGTTTTGTGGCATTTCCTGTCGCAGGCACTAGGCCCACCCACACAAATGAGGTTCAGTTTTTATTGAGATACCTGGAGGAATGCTGGGTAGACGGAAGTTTGTGGCTGCCCTAAGATTTCAGAACTTTGCAGCACCGAAATGTGAGGGAAAAGTGGGGGCTTTTTGCCAAATTTTGAGGTTTTCTAAGGATTCTGGGTAACAGAACCTTGTGAGAGCATCACAAGTTACCCCATCCTGGGTTCCCCTAGGTGTCTAGTTTTCAGAAGTGTCCAGGTTTGCTAGGTTTTCCTAGGTGCCGGCTGAGCTAGAGGCCAAAATCCACAGCTAGGCACTTTGCAAAAAACAGGTAAATTTTCTTTAGGAAAATGTGATGTGTCCACATAGTGTTTTGTGGCATTTCCTGTTGCGGGCACTAGGCCTACCCACACAAGTGAGGTACCATTTTTATAGGGCGACTTAGGGGAATGCTGGGTGGAAGGAAATGTGTGGCTCCTCTCAGATTCCAGAACTTTCTGTCACCGAAATGTGAGGAAAAAGTTTTTAGTTTTTTTTTTACCAAATTTTGGGGTTTGCAAAGGATTGTGGGTAACAGAACCTGGTGAGAGCCCCACAAGTCACTCCATCTTGTATTCCCCTAGTTTTAAAAAAATGCACAGGTTTGGTAGGTTTTTCTAGGTGCCGGCTGAGCTAGAGGCCAAAATCCATAGCTAGGCACTTTCCAAAAAACCCGTCAGATTTCAATGTAAAAATGTGATGTGTCCATGTTGCATTTCCTGTCATGGGCATTAGGCCTACCCACACAAGTGAGGTACCATTGTTATCGGGAGACTTGGGGGAACACAGAATAGCAGAACAAGTGTTATTGCCCCTTGTCTTTCTCTACATTTTTTCCTTCCAAATGTAAGACAGAGTGTAAAAAGGATGTCTATTTGAGAAATGCCCTGTAATTCACATGCTAGTATGGGGACCCCGGAATTCAGAGATGTGCAAATAACCACTGCTTCTCAATACCTTACTGTGTGCCAATTTTGGAAATACAAAGGTTTCCTTGATACCTATTTTTCACTCTTTATATTTCAGCAAATGAATTGCTGTATACCCTGTATACAATGAAAACCCATTGCCGGGTGCAGCTCCTTTATTGGCTCTTGGTACCTAGAGTTCTTGATGACCCTACAAGCCCTATATATCCCCAGAAGCGTCCAGCAGACGTAACAGTATATTGCTTTCAACAATCTCATTGCAGGAAAAATTTAGAGTAAAATGTGGAGAAAAATGGCTGTTTTTTTACCTCACTTTCAATATTTTTTTTATTTTAGCTGTTACTTTCTGAACAAAAACCTTGAAGGACCTACACAAATGACCCCTTGCTGAATTCAGAATTTTGTCTACTTTTCAGAAATATTTAGCTGTTCGGGATCCAGCATTGGTTTCACCCCCATCTCTGTCACTAACTGGAAGGAGGCTGAAAGCACAAAAAATAGTTAAAAAGTGGTATGTACCAGGACAATGCAAAAATTGTGTTGAAAAATTTGGATTTCTTATTCAAGTCTGCCTGTTCTTGAAAGCTGGAAAGATGGTGATTTTAGCACTGCAAACCCTTTGTTGATGCCATTCTCAGGGAAAAAAACACAATCCTTCTTCTGCAGCCCTCGTTTCCCTTTAATAAAAAAACAAACAAAAAAACTACTTTTGTGCTGTGTTTTGGCTAATTTCTTGGCCTTCTCCTTGGAAACCCACATCTCTAGGATCCCTAGGATGTTGGAAACAAAGCATGCAAATTTGGCGTGGGTAGATTATGTAGACAAAACGTTTTGAGGGCCTAAGCGCAAACTGCCCCAAATAGCCCAAAAAAGGCCTGCCACCTGAGGGGGAAAAGGCCCATATTTAATGTCTTCTCTCCCTCTGGTGTAGTTTTCAAAACTGATACTTCACTTAGACTGTCTAACCATTCAGTTAATTGTTGTAGTGATAATCCTTGTAAACTAATATCATTACCACTGTCTTGAGGTATAAGCTGTGAAATATTACATGGCGCTCTCATAGCTTGCTCCTGAGCCAGCAAAGTTGAGCCTGTAGAGCATGGGGAACATATATCAATCAGCGGACCTACTTTATCATATATTTGGTTAGAACCGAAAGAATTCATAGGGGTCATTGCTGGCACTGTAGTGCTCAGTCTTTCAGTTTCTGCATTAGTTCCAAAAGGAGAATGTACTGCTAGTACCGGATTTGAAATCTGTGAACCACTCTCACTATTACCCTGGGCAACTGAACCTATTGTTAGTGGAAATGTCAATGGCTGTGGTCCTGGCAAATTCGTTTGACTTGGTGGGAACATCATTCCTGTACCTTGACCAGTTACTACTGTACCAAAAGTCAGATTCGATTGATTTGGGGCAACATCCTGTATTGTCGTTACTGGGGAATGCATGGGCATTGTCTGCCTCTGGATTACAATTTGTGCGGGTGTCTTTACATTAGGCATAGACTCCATTTGAGTCACTCCTGAATTATGAATTGGCTGTGGCATAACTGGTACTGCAATATTCTGGGCTGTATTAACAACTGAAACTGCTGGATAAATAGCTGGCACCTGTGCTACAGTAGCAGTGGTCGCATTTGGAGCTACTTGAACCTGGCTTTGCGCACCTGGAGCTGTGGCAATACTCTGGAACATTTTCTGATTTATTGATTCAGCTGCATTATTCAGTGGTGGACAATTCTGCGAAAGCTGATTTATAAATTCGTCATCTGAATCACTTTCAGTGGCTGTTACCCTTTTGTGTTCATCTAACGTCTGCTCTAGATCTTCTTCAGGTTTCATTTTGCCTTTGGATTTAACACTTCCATCTCCCTCTTGTGTTATTGCTGGGAATAATTTCGCTCCTTGTAATGTATCTGCCCTCCATATTTTCTGCTCCTCATCCCATCTAGCCATTGTCTTTTCTGATTTCCTCACTGCAGACCATACGTATCCAAGTGTTTCCTTGCACTTGTGTGGTATCTATTTCCTCACACAAAAAGCTTGACAACAGAAAACCCTATTGAAAGGCCTCACATTCCTATTAGTATAGAGTATAGTAATGGTGCTCGATACATTCTAAACATGCCTGTTGTCAAACATGTATTATGGGGCAAGAAAACTTGTACCAACAAACTATGACTCAAATTGAGAACGGAGCACACTTAAAAGAGTTAAATTAAGTTAGATTTCTAGTTGTATCCATGGAATCTTGAATTCTACTGGAAAGTTTAGTAAATGGACATAGTATAGTAAAAAAAAACTTGTGTGGTACTCTGGAGTCTTAGGCCTTGCAGGACCCGTAAACCACAGCAACCAAGTGGGCAATTTTTAGCACAAAGCTCAACATTCACTTGGAGTACACAAACTCCTCACTCTCTTCCTTGGAGTACGCAACTCCCTACTCACTTCACGTACTACACTTTACTACGATTTAGCCAAAAGTAATGCAAGTGCAAAACCTACTCAAAACACATACCGTATACTTGTAACATAACACTGGAATTTCATCTACCCCTATACTTCACCAAGAGCTCACAATATGGGCAAAATCTGACTCCCCTCCTCATGAGGCAAAATGCATGCGCTAAAGTGAAATGCCACAACTTATCCAACCTACATTAGAGGTCGACCAAATCTTTGGACTCAGTGATGAATGTGGTAATCAGATTCATTCAACACATATCTATAACATCATGGAAAACAAACAATTCTAGACACCAAGACCAATTGAACCACAAAATCAAACTCGAAACTGAACAAACGTTTCAAGGATTTATTACAACCACAAAGTCAATGTAACGTAGATGGTGTTCAAAACTAACTTATAGCCATACATGAAAATCATAGGCTGACCAATACGCCTAACGAGATTAAGCCTACTAAACATCAATCCTATCAAACATTCCAAGAGGATAACACAAATTAAAACTATAATAGGCACATCAAAATCGGATTTCAAAGAAGATCATCAGCATTCGATTAATAACAATCAGTTTTCAGGACTGGGCCATGCTTATCCCTAATACGAATTTGGACTTGCATGTGTGGGGACAGGACAAAACAAAAAAAAAGAGAAAAATAATTTGGAAAAAATCATCTAACTTGGGTAACTCACTATAAAAATACACTGGTGTAATTATCTAAGCTAGAAAGGAAACAAGAAGCCACATTTCAGATTATACCTCTCCTCAATGACAGCAGACAGGAAAGATTTGTGAAGTCAGGGCATAAACAGTTTCTCAGCATCAGTAGACAGCAGCATCAGGGTAGTGCAGAAAATGGTCTGTACATAGATCAGGTCAGCAGTTCAGAATTTATTGGACATATTAGTACTAAACAGCATAAGTAAATGGGACATATAAGACAAATCGAAACACATAACAGAAAGGTTAAAAGAGTGTGGCAGAAGACTCAGAGAGGAATAGGAGGTGACAGCATGTACACCCAAGGAGAACTAACTCTAAGTTTCATAAGTCTCTCCCTAACTAGAAATTTTCATGAAGTTCTGATTGGTTGACTGTGTGGGCACCTCTTGCGCAAATGAATCAATATCCAATGAAAAATCGTTGATGACATCAACTTTGCAACCATTCCAGATTTTCTCTAGGAGGATGCAAAGTCATCTCAATGAATTCATACAGTTCAGCCAAAATATAATGCATGTTCAATAATTGTAACTTTCCAATTTTTTCTCACGGTACACAGGATGATTCCAACAGTTCTCATGTGAGTTTCAATAATTTTTCGTGGCTTATTCAACAGCTAGAACAAATATTGCTACATTTGTTATTAATTAAAACAAATCCTCGGTCTTCAATACAATATGACCTTCCCTAATATGTCAGCAACCTAAGAAATAATTCGGGTCATAGGAAACATGATGAGTTTGCATTTCTTCTACTTCTGTTGCAAAAATTAATCTTCAGGCCTAGTATAGCTAAGAAAGCCTAAATACATAGTCTAATGCAATCAATACACATAAATCCTATTGTGCACCTTATATTTAAATCAAATATACAAAGCATATTATTTAATTGCAGTCATTATGTACTTTATTAGAAACAATTTAACATGCATTTATTTTTCTGCACACATGTAACTTCTGTAATAAATTCATTTAAATCAATATAAGTATGATCTATTCATGTTAATTTAATACTCATAATATACTTCACCTCTACTATTTCACTAAAAATAATGCTTTTAATATTAACTTCATGTCTGTAATTTACTTGACTATAAAAGCACATCTTTTCATGGCAAAACACAATGGGCCTGATTATGACCCTGGCGGACGGCGGGGGCCGTCCGCCAAGGTACCGCCGCTGAATGACCGCACCGCGGTCAAAAGACCGCGGCGGCCATTTAGACATTTCCTCTGGGCCGGCGGGCGCTCTCCAAAAGAGCGCCCGCCGGCCCAGAGGAAATGCCCCTGCAACGAGGACGCCGGCTCAGAATTGAGCCGGCGGAGTTGCAGGGGTGCGACGGGTGCAGTTGCACCCGTCGCGTATTTCAGTGTCTGCTTAGCAGACACTGAAATACTTTGCGGGGCCCTCTTACGGGGGCCCCTGCCGTGCCCATGCCATTGGCATGGGCACGGCAGGGGCCCCCAGGGGCCCCGTGGCACCCCCTACCGCCATCCTGTTCCTGGCGGGCGAACCGCCAGGAACAGGATGGCGGTAGGGGGTGTCAGAATCCCCCATGGCGGCGCAGCAAGCTGCGCCGCCATGGGGGATTCTAAGGGCAGCGGTAAACCGGCGGGAGACCGCCGGTTTGCCTCTTCTGACCGCGGCCGAACCGCCGCGGTCAGAATGCCCTGCGGGGCACCGCCGGCCTGTCGGCGGTGCTCCCGCCGACCCTGGCCTCGGCGGTCTTGTACCGCCGGGGTCAGAATCACCCCCAATGTCCAAATCGAATTGAGGTCACAATGCCAGCGATAAATCAAATGTGCATATTTTTACATTTCATGTTAATTTCTCTGTTAGGCCTATAAAATGAAACTTGTAAGTTTCCTATGCTATCTTCTGTGCCACGAACATATTAATAAAATTTGATCTCTATCAAGGTGCTCAAGGTGAGTCAACAGGTCATCTGGGTGATGCCATTTGTGGTCACTTGGGCCCTCATTTTGGGTTTGGCTGGAGGCGGATGCCGTCCGCCAAACTCTTTAGGACAGAAAACCACCACTCGCGCCAGTTCGTAATCGAGCCAGTGGCAATGTTGCGGTTTGTGGGGTGCGATAGCACCCGTCATGCTTTTCACTGCTTGTAATTCAGGCAGTGAAAAGCATGACGGGGCTGTCCATGGGGACCCCCGGCACCCCATCTCCTTCAGCGTTTGCAAAGCGGCGGAGAGGGGACTCGTAATCCCCAGGGCAGTGCTGCTTGCAGTGCTGCCCTGGCGGATTAAGACCGCCAGCACCACCAGGCTGTCGACCGGCAGCAACCTGGTGGTGCCGGCGGTCGGACGGTGGCGGTTCAGCCACAGAATTAATGTGGAGGCCGGACCGCTGCTTTGGTGGCGGTCCGATCGTCACCACGAGTCTGGGGCTCCCAGGGCCGCCAGACTCGTAATAAGGGCCTTGGTGTGTGATGTCTCGTACACTTTAGAATTTTAGTCTTTGAAGTCCTTGACCACACAGAACCATTACCCAACTGCACACCACTTCCATGAATATTAATAGCAAGGGAGTTTGGTGTAGTAACATTGTCTGAAAATAATAAGCTGCAGTGCACTGAGAATAACGGCTATAGTTAAGTCTGTAGAATTTATACAGAATATATTTACAGATATCATGGTGTGTATATTGAAAACCTAGTGTGGGGCAAAAGGAACATGATATAAGATGTCTTCATGAGATGCTCTGCACTGTCATAAGATTGTACTTCCAGAAACTATGCTAGACTGCTGTTGATTGAACAATTGAACAAAAGTTTTTGGATAAACTGGAGTAACGTGCACTCCCCTCCCTTCTAACCAATCCACCATCTCCCACCCCTAAACATTTGTGAAAGACCTGAAATCTCTAACCTTGCTGGCCTTTGTTCTCCCAGAATCTCACATCTCCCTTGTGTCTTTCCCTACTTCGCCATGCCCCTATTTGTCTCTCTCCCATTCCCTCTGGGCTTTGAGATGATACTACGATGGCTTAAAAAGCTACACAAACCAACAATATAACATCTTATAACAAAGACAACTGAAGTTCCTTTGGACTAGAAATGTACTCTTTTTAGACATCTTTCAGTCTCTCTATTTGGCTCTCTCTTTTTGGGCCTCTTTCTTCAGGTCCTTCTCTCACCTGCCCCATGTTGGTCTGTGCAGTGCAACAGGATGGAAAGGAAAACAAGAGTCAAGGAGGAGACTTTAAACATGAATATGAAAACTATACTGCCTTCCTTTCTATCATCCTCCACCAAACAGTTCCTAACTCACTACCTCAAAGTGCATCATCCCCTTTTCCTGAATAACCAAACCCATCCTTCTCTCAGTCCCTCATTTGCGCTTTACCCTACAGCCACCTAGCACTGCCTCTACCCTTATCCATCTCCCCTTACCTCCTGACCTACTGATTCTTCTTACTTTAGTTCCACCAATAGAGCCTTTCCTCCTCCTTTTACACTCAGCCATGCTCACCTCTTTACTTCCCTCTACATCCGTCCCCCTTCAACAATGTCTCATCCTCCATCACAGTCCCTTATACTGGTCTTCCCTCTGACCTTCCCCACCTTTATCTGCCACCCAAAAATCTGGATGCTGTTTCATCAATCTGCCATCTTTCTTCATCACAATCTGTCTCGCGGCAATGCATGTTACCAGAGCAGAGGTGTTTTCAGCCACGGGCAAAGTGGGCTTCTGCCCAGCGTCCCATCCTTTCAGGGGGGACCCTGATAGAGCCAGTTCTTGTGCAGAGAGCCTTGCCCTGATGACCTTGAATAAGCTTTAAACAGATTGATTTTAATACATTGTCCTTTCATTTATTTTTAGTGTGGGTGATGTGTGAGTCCATTACAAACATTTTGCAGAGAAATTTTGTATTTATGTTTCAAGCAACATCCACAAAAAGTTTCTTTGAGCTCAAAACAGGACCTCACATGAAAAACGGGAGAATGCCACTTAAATTATTTGCAGTAATATTGAGCTGCTGCTGTGTTACATATATGGAACACACACGCCACTATCCCTGAATATTAGATGTAAACACTTTTATATTTTGGGCAATGACCTGGCCAAAGAGGGCATGAAGTTCTAATATTGGATCATAAAATCAAAACTGTTCTGAACAGGGGCCCCCAACTACGTTTGGCCCCAGGCCCCCGAAATCATTAAGATGTCCCTGTAACAGATGGTCACCACCACGTCCTTTGCTAGCAGCTCATTTGGCTGTGTGGCCCAGGGTCCATGGAGCCAGCCAGTAAGCTTACTACCTCTATGGCAATGCTGCTCCAAAAAAAGGATGTGTTTTAGAATGCGTTTAAATGTGGTGGTCTTCACCCCTTCTTACCTTTCCTTTGACGTAACCTGCTAAACATAGAATGCTGCAGGTGTTCCTTTTTAGAAGTTATGGATTCAATTAAGAGTTACCTTGATGAATAGGTGGTTTTTAATGCACCCGATAAAATCTGCAGCTCCAGGAATATGGAGGAGAATGTAACCTTACCCCAGGAATATATCAAGTGCGAAAAACAGCAACTATTCTTAGTATTTCCCTTTTAGAGGGGAAAAACATGCAGGTTTCAGTGCATACCACAGAAACAAGTCTGCATGTCTCAGTTAATAATGGGCTCCTTGCCCGTTGTTAAATTCCAGAAGGATTGACATGCTGAAATTTAAAGGAGGGTGCGAACTTTGTGGTACTTGGACCACGACACTTATAATTACGAACCCTCAGCAAAAGCATGTTTGCGCAGGGTCCCAACTTGCCTGAGCGCTAATGAGTACTTGTTTAAATTAGAAGGAAAGATAGCAGAACATGCCATTCTTACGTATATTCCATCACTCTACCCTCAAAACATGAAATGCTACTTAAAAGAAAGCAGAAGCGTTCACCACACCCGCACACACACGCTCTCAGGGTACTTCACCATCAACAAGAGTTTCCTGCTTTGTGACTTTGTGAGAGGTGTGAAATAAATTCTAATACATGTAAAAGGTCAGGCTATCACAGAAGTCCTATATGCCAGGCAGGCAATTGTGCGAAGCTCTGTATTTCTTTGGGTTCTATGTAATGCATTCTACTGTAGATTTAGGGGTATATTCACTAAGTGATGCAAATCAGTGCAGAATCTTTTTTTACCTAGTTTTGTGCTGGAAAATCACATAAAAGTAATGCAAAGCAGCGCTATTCCAGGGGTAGTGCATGGGCGTTCCCATGCAACCTCCCATGATTTTTTATGCAAAACTCTACTCACTACAGTAGACAGGGTTTTGCATCAAAATGTAGCGCCCATTCCAACTAGGCCCTTTCACGGAGAAATCTTTTATTTCTGCTTCCTTTTCCGACTTTACATGTATGCTGTACAGCACACTACAAGGTGGGAAAAGTTCTAAAGTTAGTCTGAGCATAGTATTTTGTACTTGAAGGCTATCCATCCAGTACAAATCCTCTGCTAGACACAAGCAGACACCCTTGCACTATGGGGCAAAGGTGTGTGCATGATCAATGGCTGCAAATTTCTGCTCTCGGCACTAGATAGAAGTGAGGAGAGTGCCATATTTTTGTAAATATGGTGCTCTCTTGCTCTCTCGTTCTCACTCAGGTCAGTGCTGCATTTTTGGCTGCTGCATTGCGCTACATGACAATTTAGTAAATCTAGGCTTTAGTGTTCTACTTAGCACTTATTACTATAAATATTACAGAAAACAAAAAGCGGTGGGTGGGGTGCCTGAACTAATTGCGACCACTGTTTTTTACTTTGGGCTGCATTCTCGTCTATCAGATTTTTTACCCACCATGGCAACTCAGACAGGAACCAGCCATATGCAATCAGTTTTGCCCCTGCTCCAATAAGAAAATTCTAGCCCAAACTGCCAGGACAGGCCTCTTCTGAATTTTAAAACAAGCCACCCCCAAACTGCTTTCAGCCCATGTGGTTCTCGTCAATAGAGTATAGCTAGAGTTTTATGGCACGTCTGGGCATACCCGCTGTACTTTGAGCATCACACTAAATAAAACAAAAAGTGATGGGTAAATTCTTCAATTGTTTCCTGCCACTCGAATTTACTTGGGGCCACATTCCAGTTCATCATTTTTTATCCCATCATGCCAACTCAGACAGGAACCAGCTATATGTTCAAATCAGCGTCAATGCTTCTTCGGCATGGGTGAAATTTGCATTATACCTGTGCTATATAGTGCAGTTTCTGTAATTTTGCATTACTCGTTATGCTAAATTCCAGAAATAACACTATTGCACCACTTAGTGTAATTATGCTCAATTCAGAGTAAAAAATGTACAGCTAATGCGCAATTTGCCATAACAGTTTTCTCCGAATGTAGTGAACAGTGCAAACAGCCGAATGTAAGCATCTGCTGTTTTACAGGGCTTTTCTGTTTGTACAATTTTTTTAACCAAGTAAACCATCTTCACATCCAAAGTGGACCAAGGACGCATTTTGCAATGCGATACAGCACTAAATGCGATTGTTGCATTTTGCGTAATTACATGTACTTAGGCATAATTTCCAGAAATGTCATGTAATTGCACAAAAACAAACTATGCACATTTGGCGTACACTTTCTCCTGCTCCCCTTCTACATTAATGTAAATATGTGTTCTGTAATTTCTTTGTTGTATCAATTTTATCAGGCTCTGAAGGATGAAATGTTGAGACTCCCCTGATGTAAATTAATTGAAAATCTCAGCGGTTTACACATAGTCTGCATACAGGCTTTATCCAGATTTGAGCTTTTTCAAAGGAGTGTGGGAGATTACTGGACATCAGGTGCGCAGTTAGACTCATACTTTGGGGGTGGGGGATCATATTCAGAACCCGGTTCAAAATGTCTTGCAGGTGTTCCCTTCACTGTTGTATTCTTCATGCTATGAGGAGCATATTTCTGGATAATATGTGGCCATTGGTACATTGTTGAGCATACTTGGGCAATAACATTGGTCTCAATATAATATCCATTAGTGGGGTTTAATGGTTCTCCATCAAGGAAGTGTGGAAGAATGAATGGTGAATGCTACATTTAATGCACATTGGGCCAGTAGACTGAGTAGGATGTGAAGTTTTAGGAACAGTAAAGAGCAAATAGTGCATTCCAAAATGCACTGGGTCAATCAGTGAATCAATCAATCATAATACTTGTAAAGTGCGACTAGTCACCTGCTAGGGGGCAGTAAGTGAGAGGCCGTCGATGATCAGGTGACAAGCCAAGTTTTGAGGTCCTTTCTGAATTGCAGTAGAGTGGGAGATGATCTGAGGTGGATGGGGCGAGAGTTCCAGGTCTTGGTGGCGTGGTGGGAGAAAGATCTTCCTCCGGCTGTGGCCTTCCAGACATGTGGGAAGGCGGGGAGTGCGAGGTCGGCGGAACGGAGCTGTCTGGTGGGCATGTAGAAGTGGAGTCTTTGGTTGATGTATTCTGGTCCGGTGTTGTGGAGGGCTTTGTAGGTGTGCGTGAGAAGCTTGAATGTGATTCTTTTCTATGTTGGGAGCCACTGCAGGTCTCTCAGTAGAGTGGAGGTGTGGCTGTGTTTGGGGGTGTTCATGATGAGACGGGTGGAGGCATTCTGGATGCATTGAAGTCTTTTCTGTACCTTGGTAGTGGTTCCGGCATAGAGTGCTTTGCTGTAGTCTAGGCGGCTGCTGATGAGGCCTTGGGTGACTGTTCTTTTGGATTTGGTTGGGATCCATCTGAAGATCTTCCGGAGCATGTGCATGGTGTTGAAGCAGGTGGAGGAGACTGCGCTGAGTCCAGGATGAAGCTGTGGTTGCGGGTGTGGTCGGTGGGGTCCAGAGCGCTTCCGAGGGCAGTGGGCCACCAGTAGATGTCCCAGGCAGAGGGGTTGTTGCCGATGACGAGGACTTCTGTTTTTTCAGTATTAAGCTTGAGGGAGCTCTCCTTTATCCAGGCGGCAACTCACTCATTCCGTTATGGAAGTTGGTTTTGGCTGTGTGCGGGTCATTGGTGAGGAAGATGATTAGCTGAGTGTCATCGGCATATGAGACGATGTTGAGTGCGTGGTGTCTGGCGATGGTGGCTAGGGGGGCCATGTAGAGGTTGAAGAGAGTGGGGCTCAGAGAGGAGCCTTGCGGGACGCCGCAGATGATCTTGGTGGCCTCTGAGTAGAAGAGGGGTTGTAGGATTCTTTCCTTCCTGTAAGGAGAGGAAGGAGGTATTCATTCTAGTGCATTGCCTCGAATGCTGGCGTCGTGGAGACGAGTCTGTAGTGTGCGATGGTAGATGGTGTTGAAAGCAGCAGACAAGTCGAAGAGGATGAGAGCCGTGGTCTTACCCCTGTCTAGGAGGATACAGATGTCGTCTGTGGCGGCGAGGAGAGTGGTCTTGGTGCTGGGGTTGCTCTGGAACCCCGACTGTGAGGGGTCCAGGATTTTGTTGAGTTCGATGTGTCTGGTGAGTTGTCTGTTGACAGCCTTTTCTATTACCTTAGCTGGGAAGGGGAGCAGAGAGATGGCCCGTAAGTTCTTGAGGTCGTCTGGGTTTCTTCAGCAAGGGCTTGATTTAGGTGTGTTTCCAGATTTCTGGGAACATGGCGGTTTCGAAGGAGCGGTTGATGATGTGCCGGAGTTTGGGTGCGGTGGTGCTGCTTGCTTGATTGAAGATGTGGTGGGGGCAGGAACCGGAGGGAGAGCCGGAGTGGATGGAGTTCATGATGTTGAGGGTTTCTTCTTCGGAGATTTTGGCCCAGCAGGTGGTGGAGTTTTGGAGGAGCTTCGGTGGTGGATATGCCGGTGGTGGGCGTGGGAAGGTCCTGAGTCGGGAAGCTGTCGTAGATGTCTGCTATCTAGCGGTGGAAGTAGGTGGAGAGGTTATTGCAGAGTTCCTGTGAGGCCAGGATATCCGTGGAGTTTGCTCTGGGGTTGGTCAGTTCGCTGATGATTGTGAAGAGTTCCTTGCTGTTGTGTGCGTTGTTGTTGATGCGTTCCTGGAAGGCGTTTCTCTTGGTGGTCCTGATGAGTTGGTGGTGTGTGTTTATGGCTTTTTTGAAAGCTTCGTGGTTGGTGGTGGTCTTGTTGGTGCACCATTTTCTTTCGAGGCGTCTGCAGTTTTGTTTGGACTCCTTGATGGTGGGGGTGAACCAATTGGCTTTCGTTGATGTGTGCCTGTTGGAGGGTTTGTTGATGGGGACTAAGGTGTTGGCCCAGTCTGAGATCCAGTTGATGAGGTCTTGGGCAGCTGTGTTAGTGTCGAGGACGTCTGGGGGGTGGGGTGAGTTGTTGAGGCTGGTTAGTAGCTGGTCCTTGGTGCTTTTGTTCCAGCTCCTGCGGGTGGGGGGGTAAGTGAGCGAGGTGTCGGTCGGGGGTTTTGCTGAAGGTAAAGTGGATACAGTGGTGGTCGGTCCATTGGAGTTCGGTGATGTGGCTATTAGAGATGTGGTTGCTGGCGGTGAAGATGAGGTCGAGTGTGTGTCCGGCTGAGTGGGTGGGCGAGGTGATGAGTTATTTTAGTCCAAGGTTGGCGAACTTTTCGAGCAGCGTTGTGGAGTTGTCATTGGGGTTCTCCAGGTGGAAGTTGAGATCCCTGAGGAAGATGTAGTCCTTGGAAGCAAGTGCGTGGGTGGTGGCGAGGTCAGCGATGGTGTCGCAGAATGGGGGGTGGGGGCCCGGCAGCCTGTAGATGAGGGTGCCCCGCAGAGTAGTGTTAGGGTTGGTTCCGATCTGGAAGTGGAGGAGTTCCATGTTGGTTGTGGAGTCTTCGGTGCTGGTGGAGAGGCGCAGGGACTCTTTGTGGACAATGGCGCTGCCTACCCCGGGGCGGTTTGTGCGGTCTTTGCAGATGATTTTGTAGCCGTCTGGGATGGCGATGTCTGGTGCCAGGGAGGGGTTAAGCCAGGTCTCCGTGAGGAAGGCAACGTCCGGGGATATGGTTTCGATGAGGTTCCAGAGTGCAATGGCGTGCCTGTGGATGGGGCGAGTGTTGAACAGGATACATCTGAGGTTGTGTTCTGCTTTGTGGGTCCTCTGGGGTGGCCTCGAGTGGCGGAGGCTGGTGAATTTGCAGTGGCAACAGGTGAAGGGTTGCTTGGTGATGCCTGCTTACAGTTGTTGTGTCCCGGGTTGAGAGCGATGAGTGCTGCTGGCGTGTAGCGGTGGTGGGCGAGAGGTTCAGGGGTCCTGGCACTGGATGCACGTGGGCGTAGACCGGCTTGGCTAAGGCGCGCCAGCGGTGTGGCTGCCATTAAGTAGGGTTGGGGGGAGGAGAGGACAGCTGGGAGGCAGGAGTGGGAACAGTGCGAAATATGGGGCCGGGCAGCAGCGGCAGCAAAAATGAGAGAGAGGAGGGGGTGGGGCCGCAGGGGCAGCAGCGGCAGGGAGAGTGAGAGAGAGAGATGCGAGAATGAGGAGTGAAGAGAAAAACGAGGAAAAGATAGAGGAAAGCGCAGAAAGACAAAGGCACAAAAACCGCACACAAAAGAAAAAATGAGGTGGAAAGATAAGAGGCAGAGGCAGCCCAGCAGAAGAGCAGAGCTCTCCCTCTAGCCACCAGGGATGAGGCGCAGGCAAAAGCCTGAGGGTGGAGGAGGGCCTCGAACTTCTGACCGAGGTCGGAGTTCAAGTCAGAAGGGCTTCCACTTACTGGTGGGTGGAGCTATGCAGATGCAGAGCAGTTCACTGACCGGGTCAGTTGAATTGCTTTCAATTGGTACTTAAGAAATACAAAGTGGCTTATATACAAACCCCATCCGCCGTCATAGCATCACTTTTTTTGACACAGTGCAAGCAGTCCCCTGCACTGTGCCACATTTACAAACTGGCGCAATGGGACCATTATGCCTGTTTGTAAATCCTTGCACCACATTATACTTGCGCCAGGTATAATGTATGCAGGGTAGGTGTTCCCCTGTTGAAAGACATGCAGAACTGGTGCAGTGAAATCTGCTCAGACCAGGCGTTACAGTGACGCTGGTCTTTTTTGCATTGGACCACCCTCGCATGGCTGGAGTAGCAGTATTTTTTTTTTTTTCCAGCTAGTCCAGCAATGCATCGGTTTAGTGTCACAGATGCGTCAGAATTTTTGACACTTTTGTGGAAACGTGCACCATGGAGCGCTGTATCATAAATACAGTGCAACCATGACTTCGTTAAGGGGTCCAGGCTGGCGCAAGAAAACTAGTGCATCGATTCCGATGCGTCAGTTTATTGTAAATGAGGCCCAAAGTATTTAGGCACACTTCCGCAAAGGAAATTATTCAAATTGATAGCAAATAGTGCAGATGAAATGCATGTTTTGCCATTGTTCTGTTCATAGCACATTTCTCAGCCCACAATAACTTTTTTTTTAAGAATACAAGCTTAAGAAGCGACAACTCTCTTGGCTGTCTCTTAGAAGAATGCCTCATGCCCAGGCATTGTAACTCATAATATGTTGAATCTATATTCACTGGTACTCCATTATAATCCCAAATTACAGCTCCCCTCATAAATTTGCTTTAGTACACATGGCTGATGTCATAGCAACTCTCATTTGGAAAGATTTTGATGTTAACAGCACAGACACTAGGCCTAAAGTTTGATTGTCATTGGTGCCGCTAACCACAAAAATTCGAGTTAACTAGGGTATCAACAGGTAAACCTTGTTAGGTCATATGCTAATGCTAGCAGTATACTGTCTGCTGCTGTTTTTGGAGTTAATCAATACAGTGGCAAGATTAGAAATTAAACCGGACTCAAAAGTCCTTTGGTTTTCATTCCTTCTCTTCCAGCCAGATTCTGAGCACTCAAGGGGAGGCTGTGGATGAACTCAAGGTAGGATAAGGGGTCAATTGTGAATTGACATTTGTGGTGAAAGAGTGTTTGGTGTAGCTTCCAGTTTGGTATTTTAGTCATTTGAAGTCCATGGCAGTACAGAACAAATACCCAAGCATGTAGCTCATACGCAGGGGCATTGTAAAGATTTTGGGGGCCTGGGCCAAATATATTTTGGGCCGCCACTGTTCAGAACTTCTTTGAATGTATGATTCAGTTCAAGCTCTTTAATGCCCCCTTTGGCCTGGTCACTAACAGTGCACAGGCACACTCGCCCAAATTCTAAATATGCTTATATTGAATATTCAGGGATGGTGATGTGTTTGTAATATTGTAACACATCAACAGTTCACCAATATTGCTGAAAATGATCTCTGTGAATCCCTCCCATTTCTCATATGTGATGTCCTGTTTTGATATAAAAGAAACTCTTTTTATTGTGTTGTACAAAACATAAACACAATATGTCACTACAAAATGTCTGTAGTAGACTCTCACACATTACCTACATTAAAAATAAAATAGAGGGAAAGGGTGTTTAGAACAATCTGTTTAAAAAATGATTCAAGTTTATTGGGGCACGTCTCTCTGCAGAACAGAGCTCGCGGTATCGGAGGGCCTCTGAAAGGCTGGGACTGGGCTAGAGCCCAGTTTGCCCATGCTTAAAGCACCTCTGCTCATACATGAATATTATTATCCGGAGAGTTTTGATTAGTCATGTTTTATAGACACTTTCCGCAACATCACATGGAAACAAATTGTTATAACTTACAAACTTAAGTCTTTGAAATTTAACTTATTGGCTTACAGATGCCATAGTGCATATATTTAAATGGAATCCTTGTGTGGGGCAAAGGATCATGGCATATGACTTATTGGGGGTAATGCTCAGTAGAAGCATAAAATGTATTTATTAAACAATGGTAGGCTGGCTTCTAACAGCAGTGATTTGTGCAAATTAGCACACTTAAGAAAACAATTTTGGATAAACGTGAGTAATGAGCGCTGCTTTTCCTACTAATGTAACCTGCTCCCACCTCTTAAGCAACTGTAAATAGAGCTGAATCGGTAACCTTGATGTGCCCTCTCTACCCTCCGAGGATATCAGTTGTTCCTCCAAAATGCCCTCTTTAACAGTGGCCGCACAGTGAAACATTGCAATTAGGAGGCACATGAGAGGTCAGCCTTTAGCTATTGCAGAGCAGCTGAACAGTTTCCTACATTAATGGGCACGTTCTTACCTACTTTTGCATCGCTTTAATAGTATGCCATGATTTACATAGTACAATCACTATCTGAATCTTCCCACTGTCACACCAAAAACTCTCTTCCCCTTCACTCTGTCCCTCTTGCCACCCACTGTATCTCCTTTTTTTTTTTGCACCCTACCTGTTGTTAGACGCCTGAGGCTGGTTACCTGTAAAGCACTGTTGCACACCCCATGAGGTACTAGTGTCTTGTGCAATACTCGCTTCATAACCACAAGTCTTTCTCATTCTCTCCACTTTGCCCATATTTTCTCTCTTCCACTCTGTGCTTTTAGATCATGTTATGACAGCGCAGCTTAAAAAGCTACAAAAATAAGCAGTGTAACATCTCAAGACAACAAGAGACTACAACTGAAGTCCCTTTGCTTAAAAATGATATGTTTACAAAAAAGGGAGTAGGGGTAGAGGTGGTTGAACGGGGTGCACTTCCCACACGTTGAGCAAGTATAATCAATAGTAGTTCATGTTGATAATCTTGCAGAAATGGGGTGGACTGTGGTGCTATGCAGTAAATATGCTCCACTACCCAAGAGCATGAAGAAGTGCTTCACAGAAACACGATACAGGAAATTTAACACAGAAGGCGCAACACTCAAAACAATTTTCGTAATAAACACGTCCTCCATTTACATTGGTTGTAGTGGATTCCATTAATTCGCAGACATGGGCATCAAAGTAATCGGTTGAGCATTGTTCCATTAAAAACAGCCTGAGCATTGTTCCATAAACACAGCCAACACGTGTTTCATCACAACAGATGACTTTGTTTCAAGGCTGCAAAGTCTACAAAGAGATGTAGTTGCCAAGTCTAATTAGACAGGGTCCCTAGTAAAGGACGGGTTTTAAGATGGACCCATGCCTTATTAAGAGTACATACACATGCAGCCTCTGTGCCATACCCTGTCTAAATCCACGCTCAACCGATTACTTTGATGCCCATGTCTGCGAATTAAAGGAATCCACTACAACCCACGTAACTGGAGGACGTGTTTATTACGAACATTGTTTTGAGTGCTGCGGCTTCTGTGCTAAAATGATATGTTAACAGTTTCTTTACTTTGAACCATTGTGCTTCTCACTCTCTCCTGCCCGGTCTCTCTGTGTGCAAAGCGACAGCATGGAAAACAGGAGTGATTCAGGAGACTTTAACATGAATATGCAATCTCTGCTGCTGTTTTATCTATCATCCTACACCACCACCAGTCACCAATTTTCATGCTTTAACCACAAACTTCATCTGTCCACATCCTTCACCCTAAACGCTTTCTCATCTTCCACCACACTCCCTTCTACTAGTCTCACTTCGGACCTTCTTCCACTCTTATTCTGCACTGGGGAATCTTTTTGCTCTCCATCAATCGCCCATCTGCCTTTTCCCCAGCCTTTCCTCCCCTAACACTGCACGGCCAGGCCTGCTACAAAATGATGAAGCATTCTTTTTTTCCTTGATGTCAAAATGCAATATTTCCCTATGCACTTTATGTTAAAATACTGTTGTACAATATCAGTATTTTTTGCAGCACCATGTGCACGTAGGACGAAATGCTATTAAAATGCATGTTAAACTTGAATACACTAGGCTAACTTTATAGACTTTTATAGAAAAATAGACTCGTCTGTCACGACACTGTTCATATTTTAACTGCCATTTGAATAATACTTATTCTAGCTCTTTGGTTATAAAGTGTGGTTAGGCGCCCATGCTGTTATTTGATGGTGGATGTTGGATTGATAACTGCAACTTTGCCGTCTCAGCCCAGCGATAGCTGTGCACCTGCTGGACATGAGGAGAAAAGAAGGTCCCATACGGGATGTGGCCCGGCGAGAATCGTTTAATATATCAATCGAATGCACTCTGTAGACAGGTTGTGAGGCTTGGCATTATGTTGAATAAATTATTTATTTTAAAATGGCAAAAGCGAGAATGAGGAGAAATCAGTAGAAATTGTCAACCAATGTTCGGCATTATATAACATTAAAGAAAATATTCAAAATGTAATTACAATTCTTTTGAAAACGTAAGAGCAGCACCAGAAGCAGAACCCTGGCAAAAGACCACTCGCGAGATTGCAGGCCCTGCAATGCTTTGTCTCGAGTCGAGGCCCCGGGTACCTGCAGAGGGGAGGCCTCTACTGCACAACAGAGAGAAAAGGAGAGGCCTGTGCTGAGGACTTTATGTCAGGTAGCCTGGGGGTCTTCTTTCAGGCTCGACAGGATTTTTTTTTTTTTTTTAAATAGATGGATCTCGTCTAGAAATTGGATTGTGAACATGCCTTGTCCTGACCGCCTGTTAACATGAAAACCGTGGTATCACCCGCTGATGTGATGTATGATGATGGCATGTTAGAAGGTCTGCATTGGGACGTGTCCTTGGTATAAAAGGCCGGTAACCAGGTACCGACAGCATTGCACGCAAGGACACCAGACGTGGAGGACTACTGCGGATGACTGGAGAAGGGCATACTTATGCCACATTCGTTGTAATAATTCAGCACTAAATACCAGTGTCACTTTTGCGTAATTACAAGTAATCTCCATAGCTTCTGAAACTTCACGTAATAACGCTGAAGCAAATTACGAAAATATTGCACATGCTTTGTCCTGCTCCACTTTTGCATCACTGAAAATGTGTTCTGCCATTTCATAGTGAAATCAATTTTCTCAGATAAAAGGTTGACACACCTCTGATGGAAATGAATTGAAAATATCCACAATTTACACACGTGTCTGCGAACAGCACAGTAATGATACATCTGAGTTATCTTAGCCCAGTGGTTAAGTCTGGCTCGCAATATGGCACAGCGTTCGATCTCCAGGCCTCCAGAGGCGATCTCCTCTGTCACATGGATCAAATAATACCAATTTGATAATATATATTTGTCCCTTTCCTAAAATCCAGGCTTTATTCAGATTTGGGGTTTTCAAAGGAGTGAGGGGATTATAGGTCATCAGGGGATAAGCAGGTCCGACGGAGATGTGGCCCTTTGAGAATCGTTTAATACATCAATCGAATGCACTCTGTAAACAGGTTGTGTGGATAGGCATTATGCTGAATATATCATTTATTTTAAAATGAGAAAAAATCAATAGAAATTATGTCAACCAATTTATGGTATTTACATAATGTTAAAGAAAATATTCAAAATTAAATTACAATTCTTTTGAAAACGTACATGCCTTCAGAGCAGCACCAGAAGCAGAACCCTGGCAAAAGACCACTCGCGAGATCACAGGCCCTGCAAAGCATTGTCTCGAGTCGAGGCCCCGGGTACCTGCGGAGGGGAGGCCTCTACTGCACAACATAGAGGAAAGGAGAGTCCTCTGCTGGGGACGCTATGTCAGGTAGCCTGGGGTCTCCTTTAAAGCCCAAGACAGGATCATTGATTTAAAAAGATGAATCTCATCAAGAAATCGGATTTTGAACTTGCCCTCCCCTGACTCCCCCCCCCCTGTTAACATGAACACTGTGGTGTCACCCACTGGCGTGATGATGAAGTTAGAAGGTCTGCTTTGTGACGTGTCCTTGTTATAAATGCTGGTATCCAAGGATCAGCAGCATTGCACACAAGGGCACCAGGGGAGGCCTACTGTGGGTGTCTGGAGCTGGGGACACTGAGAAGCTGCAGGGGCTGAGCCGGCTCCAGAAAAATGGGAACAGGGTGGGGGCAAGAGAACAAGGTGAGTATATGAGCCAAATAAAAACAGAGCTCACAACCAAACTGAACTCGAAAGTAAACCGAAAACTGACTTGACAGTCCAATTTTCCTTACTTTCCTGACCCCTATTGTTTCGTCCCCCACGGAGCCCCCTTGTCTCTCCCATCCCCTACCCAATCACCTCTCCCCTTTGAGCATCCCCCCTATCATTATTCCCTCTTTCCCATCCCCTTTTCTCCTCCCTCTCCCACCACGTCCTCTCCCCGCCATATTTCCCTTTCACTTCAAACCCGCTCGTCCCCTCCTCTCGTCACCCACTTCCCTCCCCCTCCTATCCCCTTTATTTTTCCCTTCTATTTCCCTCATTTCTATCTCTCTCCTCCACATCCCCTCCTCTGCCATCCTGTCTTCCCTTCTACTTCCCGGAATTCTAACTCCCATCTTCTTGTCTCCCTCTCCTCTCCTCTCTACTCCCTCCTACCCTCTCCGATCTCATCTTCTCCTCCATTTCCCTTCCCTCCGACCTTCCGCCCCTCGTTTCTCCTCCCCTCTTCCATACCACTTCCTTCTCTTCTCTTCTCCCCTCTATCCTTTTCCCACTCTCTTCTTCCCCACTCCCATCTTCTGTGGTTCCTACACCAGTCTTCCCTACTCCCCTCCTTCCCACCCCACTCCCCTCTTCCCTCCCACATCTTTTTCCCCACTCACCTCTCACTTCTTTGCCTTCTTCCCTTCTACTTCCCTCCTCCTAATTCCCCCTTTTCCACCTCCCCGCTCTTCTATACTCGCCACTTGCCTCATGCCATGGAAAGGCTGGCGGATAGGGACTCGTAATCCCCAGGGCAGCGCTGCTTGCAGTGCTGCCCTGGCGAATCACAACAGCTGAGACAGCTAGGCTGCAGGCTGGCTGCAGCCTGGCGGTGTCTGCAGTATGACCGTGGCAGATCAGCCAGGGTTATAATGGGGCAGGCCAACCCCCATCGCCATTGTTGTGGTCGTAAGACCGCCAGCCTCGTAATGAGGGCCATGGTCTCCAAAACATTGCAGGAGACTAGCTCCGAACAAGATTATCAACATTTTTATGTTTCCATGCAATTGGAGTGGGGGACTAGATCCATGACAACATGCGTCTTACTAGATTCAGGAGTCACAGACAACTTTCTCTCACACTGTTTTTATAATTTTTTAGCACATAAAAAAGTAGTCCAATGTGGAATACCAAGTAGGCACCAGCCAAGACTTTGCTATAGTACAAATCAGCCACCAACATGTATTGCATATGTTAATAATGACCAGAAAAACTCATAAAACGCATTGCAATGCAGTCTCCTGCAATGAGATACACAGGCAACGTTCTAGACTTTGATTTTGCTACCACACAGTGTATGCAATTCATTCCCAAAAAGAGCGCCGAAATGAGGAGAACCATTTATGAGAGCAAATTAACATTAGGACCCATTGTACTTTCCATGATTGATTTAACCCTAATCCCGCAAGGGAACCTATACGTTTCAGTTTGATGAAAGCTCCACAGTTCCATGCCATCCTGGGCATCCCTTAGCTGCAGACCCGCAATACTGCAATTGACTGGGCTTAGAGGCAACTCACCTTATGTTTTCCTTCCTGTAATTTACACTGTTGGAAGAACGAGTCCACAGACCATTTCTTCAGTGGCTGGGGTAGTTCAGACAAGCATAGGAATACCTAATTGTTACAGGGAATTCGATGAAGAATTTGATTAAAAAAAGAATGACCACCCAACCTCCGCATTGACCCTATGACTGCCAAAGCAATTTATAAACTGGAGTGTAAATTCCATGTAGCAGAATATATCTTAGTAGAGAAGGAAAACCTACATTTGTGCCTATATTTATATGAAAGTTAGAAATTGGCATCATCAGGCCATCCTGGACACTAGCCTCTTCCCCCTTGTTCTTCGTCCTGAAGAAGAGGGGGTGAACTGAGTATCTGTATAGACTACAGGTCCATGAATGCTATAACAATAAAAAAAACGGTATCCATTGCCCCACATTTCTACTCTTTTAGATCAGGTTAAAACTGCCCGGAGTTTCACAAAACTTGACCTCAGACGTGGATACAATCTGGTGCATGTCCGAGAGGTTGACTAGTGGAAAGCAGTTTTCCGCACCAAATTCAGACTTTATGATTACCTCATCATGCCTTTCAGACTGTGCAGTGCTCCTGCTGTCTTCCAGTATTATACAAGTGAGCTACTAAGAGAGCACCTGGACTTATACGCAGTGGTCTATATAGATGATATTCTTTTCTGTTCTGATACACTCACTGAACATGAGCAGCACATAAAGAACATCCTCCAAAAATTGCTCAAACATAATCTGTTCGTAAAATTGGATAAATATATGTTTCATGTCCAGGTACTGTATTTCTTAGGCTACGTGTCATTGTCACGAGGAGTTGAGATGGACCCGCAAAAATCTGTGGCCATCATACAATGGAAATCACCCCAGAATATATAGGAAGTCCAAAGTTTTTTGGGTTTTGCAAATTTCTACCGGAGAGTTATCAATCATTTCTCCATGCTAGTGTCTTCCCTTACAAAACTGCTAAGGAAAGGGGTAACATTTCACTGGAGTTCTGAGGCAGAACAAGCCTTTCAACACTTGAAGAATTGTTTTACACAAGCTCCCAATCTACGACATCCTGACCCCACACAACGCTACATTGTGGATGCTGACGCCTCACAAGTGATAGTGGGAAGGGTGCTTTCGCAAAGGGATCACACCACAGGAGAGTTACATCCTGCTATTACTCACATAAACTAAATCCAGCTAAGACAAACTATTGTGTGGGTGAAGGAGAACTGTTAGCCATTAAGAAGGCTTCCGAAGAGTGGAGGCACTACCTACTATAAGTTTACAAACTACCTACCGATCATAGAAACCTAAAATTCTTGAAATCTGCTCAAACATTAGCCACGCGTCAGTGACACTGGACGCAATTCTTCAATTCTTATCATTTTGTGATCCAATTTCAACCAGGTGGGCGACATGGGAAAGCAGACATGCTTTCAAATTTCTGTCATAATCTCATAGAGCAGGCTGGTGAATCACCATACATTATTTCATCTGAATGTTTTCAGGGAGCAGTGTTTTCTGGTGAGGATTACATGATTCAGGTAGTAGCAGATCAAAATACTGATGAGTCTGTTGCTGTATCTCAAGCTCATTCAGGACAAGCATCAAACAATATGACTTTTGTGCAAGAAGCTTGTATATTCCAGCCATTCTATTTCAGGCACAATCTCTAGAATGGTGACACATATATACAATGCTAGGACATCCTGAAGAAAAAATCCTGGAATTGGCTAAACAATATTTTTGGTGACATCCATTTCCACAGACAAAAAGAGATGTTTGCAAGGTTGTGCCATTTGTGCCCAAAGCAAAAGTTCCCATTTAGCCCCAACAGGCCTGTTAACTCTGTTACCTACACCATCTACACCTTGGCTCACAGTTTCCTTAGACTTTGTGGTCAACCTGCCAAAAACAGCAGCGGCATACACTACGGTTCTAATAACAGTAGATCATCTGACTAAAATGGCCCATTTCACCCCCTTAAAGGCTCTACCCATGTCTAAGGAATGCACTGTGATATTCCCCGAAGCAGTACCTTGCTTGCATGGACTCCCCTCAGTTCTCGTTTCTGATGGGGGGGGGGGCCTCAGTGTTTTAGATGGAGATGTTCATTTATCCTCCATTCACCATCCATAAATAGATGAGGAGACTGAGAGGGTAAGCCAATATATGGAACAGTTCCTACGCTGTCAATTGTTATATGATTCTGATTGGGTCGACTACTTATGGGTAGCAGAATTCACTTAAAACAATGTTATAAATAATTTCACTGGATACTCTCTCTTCTACTGTAATCTTGGTTATCATCCCAGAATGCTAGCCATTGACCTAAAACAGAAGAATTTCATTGGGATGCGTGAGAAAATCTGGATTTAGCCAAAGCCAAAATTAAGAGTAAGGCAGATAAACATCGTCTTCCAAGCCCAGCTCTCCAAGAAGGTCAGGAAGTGTGTTTATCCACAAAGAATATTGTCTTGAAAGGACCCTGAAAATGTCAACCTCGATTCATAGGACCCTACAAAATCGCAAATAAAATAAACAATGGGGCCATAAAGTTGGACCTGCCTAGAACCCTACAAAGTCATTCAGTATTCCACATGTCACTTCTGAACGCCAGTCACCCAAGGAACAAAACTTCCAATGAAACCACCACCAATCCAAGTAAATAACAAAGCTGCATTTGAAGTCAAGGTAATTTTGGACTCAAAAAAAGGTGCAAAATAAGTTATTCTACTTGATAAACTGGAAAGAGTATGGACCCAAGGATCACACTTGGGAACCAGTGGGCCACATGCATGCACAATGTTTGCTACAATTGTTTCATCGCAAATATCCTGACAAACCTTAGCCTGTGGGATGCACCTTAGGAGTGATGTATTGTCAGGCCTGCCTGGTTATCACCGCGGACACTTCCATATACAAAATGCTGCAATCCCGTGAGTATGGAAACCTCATGAGACATGGCAGCCATGTTGGGTGCGACTAGTTTGGCTGGCTACTTAAGCCGCACCTACTCCGATGGGCAGTACTTGTTCTTACTTTCAACTGGTTTTCTAGACTGGCGATTTCTGCTCCTCATTCCGGGATGGAGCATCTCTCGTTCTGAGGTCCGCATCACACCTCGATTTTGATGTTCTCGACCTGCAAAAGAAAACAGAGACAGCTCTAATTTACAGGTAGTAATGCACTGCGCTTGTTTGACTTTATCTGAAGTAAAGCTAACATTGGTTGTGCTACGTGCTGTTTATTTGTGGCGCCACCTATTCTTCAAGCCTGAATCTAAGCCCTCCAAGACAGAAACAGTCATATTACTTCTCAGCATCAAGACATATTACTTTTTCTTCCCTAAAGACTGAACTCTAATAATCGACTTATCTTTTGACAAGCTGAAAGCATGAAATGAAGCTTGCTGAACTATCCATAGAATGCATGCTGTTCTGTTTTTGACACTGTATGTGATTATGTATGTTGACTGTTCCAAACCATCAATTGCTTTCCTAGCCTGAGTTAAGCCTGTGTTCTTTAATATTATTATTGTTTCCTGTCTTGTAGCCCTCTGTCTAAAGGCTTCCATTGTCAACCAGTATAATTGTGGTATGTACATTTGTTCATTGATTTATACATGATTATATAAGTATACGTCCTGTGACAAAGATACTCATATTAAGCTTTACCAATGTATATATATTTCCTAGGTATTGTCAGCTCCATTGATTGCCTGATTCTTTTATTGCCCGACAGCTCACTTGTGACTCGGCTAGTAGTGCAGGCGGGAAAGAGAATAATCAGGTACTGCAACAATATATAGGGTTTAGCAGGTAGTAAGTGGGTTGGGGTATGCACTACATCATTACATTTGACTCACTCGCATTCCCTCTTACGTACAGATAACTGGAAGGAAGGTTCATTCCCAGATGGGCTACTAAGACGAGATGGTGGACGGTGCAACTAACCGGAGCAGTCTCTCTAACCCCATTCCTCGATTGGGTTGCAGTCACCTATGCATTCTTTATCTTTTGCCAGATGGCTTGGATCCTGTGGTGGAATTGGGACCCAGTATGGCGTTCTGCAGCTCACTTTTGTTGGATCCAAAGGTGAGTGCTTGACACTGTAAGCCATTAATTTCTCCCCTCTTCCTCCCCCCCCTTCCCTTTTCATCTCTCATCCCATCCATTCCTCCCCTCGTTTTCCTTCCCGGCTGCCTTTCTCAGTTCCCTTTCCACCATTACTTTGTTCGCTATCCCAACTATTCTCTCCCTGCCTCTCCTGTCTTTACCTTCCTCCCCTTCCCTTCATTAAACTTCCTTCCACTCTCTTGAGTGAGGCTGGGAGAGGTGGGCATGGAGGGGGGGAGTGGAAGGAAAGAGAGGGAACAGAGAGGATTGAAGGGTGGAGGATGGGATAAGAGGGACGAGGGGATAAAAGTGGGAGGGAAGTGGTAGGGTATAGAGGAGGTGATGGGGAGAGGAGGAGATAGAAGGGGTGGAAGTAGGGAGGAGAGAGAAGGGAATGCGAGGGGGAAGAGTGAGAAGTGGAAGGGTAGAGTGGGGGAATGGGAGAGACTACAGAGAAGAGTGGGGAGGAGGGTAGTGGAAGGCAAGAGGCGAGTGGAGGATGGAAGAGAAAAGGGAAGTGGGGGAAAGCGAGGTGGAATGAAGAGAGGGGCATGAGGAGAGGAGAGAAGTGGCAAGGTGGGAAGAAGGAAAGAGTGGTGTGAGGGAGAGGGAAGTGAGGAGGGAGTGGGGAAGAGGATAGTGAAAGGGAAGAAGGGAGTGGGAACTAGGGAAGAGGGGAGTGAAGAGGAGGCAAGAGGGAAGTGGGGAGGAGGGAAGAAGGGGAAGGGAAGAGAGGATGGAGGAGGAAGGATGAGGAAGGAGAAGGAGAAGATAGGTTTGGAGGAGGAAAGTGGAGAGTACGGAAGAGGAGAGATTAGGGAATGCGGAAGAGGTGGTGGGAGGGAAACAGAAGGAGGGGAGACAAGGTAAGTTTAAAGGAAGAGAGTTAATGGTAGGAGGAAAGAGATGGAAAGGAAGAGAAGAAGGGAGAGATGGTGATGGGAGGAGGGGTTAGAAGGGGAGGTTAGAGGAAGGGGAGAGAAGGGGATGGTGTTGGGAGAGTACGGGATGGTATAAGGAAAGGGGATGAAGTAGAAGCGAAGGGAAGAGGGGATGGGAGGGGAGAGGACAGGATAAGAAGGAGTGAGTGGAGGGGATGGGAGGTAAGAGAAAAGTAGTGGGGAGGGGGAGAGAATTGCAGGGCAGAAGGGAGAGAAGTGATGGAGGGGAGACAATGGGATAGGAAGGGAGAGTTGAGGGAAGAGGCGGGTAGAGGAGGGCATGAGGGGAGGAGGGGATGAAAGCAAAGTAGAAGGGCGGAGGGTATGGAACATGAGGGAAGTGGGAGGGGGTGGGAAGGGAAGTTGAAGCAAAATAGGGAGGGAAGAGGAGGTGATGGGAGAGAGGAGGGAAGAGGGTACAGGAAGGGAAGAGTAATGGGAGGGGGTATGGGAAAGAAGGTGACTGGGCAGGGTGAGCAGGCGATGTGAGAGGGAGTAGGGACATGGAAGGAAAGAGGAGAGTGGAGAGGAGGGAATGGAAAGTAGAGGATGGGATGAGAGTGAGCAGGGGAGGGAATTGGAAGGGTAGTAGGGAAAAGAGGTGATTCTAAGGGGAGAGAAGGGAATGGGATTGGGGAGGAGAGAGAAGGGTCTTGGGGAAGAGGGAAATGAAAGAGGGGAGAGGATGGAAGAGGGGAGGGGGAAAAAGAAGGTAAGAGTGGGGGGGATGGGAAAGAGTAGTGATGACAGTAGAGAATGGTAGTTGAAGGGAAAATGGGGATGGGAGTGAAGAGGGCAATGAGGAGAAATAAGGCGAGAATAAGGGAGAGGAGAGGAGGGAAGAGGGGAGTGGGGAGGAGACAAGAGGGGAGTTGAGAGGAGAAAAATGGGGAGTGAGGAGGCGAAATGAGAGGAAAGGATGAGGAGAAGGACGGTGGAGGAGGCGGGAGGGGATGGGATTGGATAGGATGGGAGTAGACAAGTGGAAATGAGGGGAGGGAAAAGACGAGGGAATGCAGAAGAGTTGACGGGAGGGTAAGGCAGGACATGAGGGAATGGAAAGGCGAGGGAAGTTAAAGAAGGAAAAAGGAAGCAGGGAGGGGAGGGGTGGAAGGGAGTTGGAATGGAAGAAGGAAAGGGAGAAGAGGGATGGGTGAGTGAGGTGGAAGAGAAGTGAAAATGGAGGGGGTGGGAGGGGAAGGGGTAAAGTGTGAAGGAAGAAAGGGAAAGTTGGCAATGGGAGGGAAGGGGAGGTGAGATGAGGTGATAAGAGGGCAGGGAAGAGAAGGGGATGGGGTTTGGAGAGGACAGAATGGGGAGGAAGAAGTGATGGAATAGGGAAATGGGGAGGAGGAAAGAATGGAGTAGGGAGGAGGAAATAGGGGAGTGGGTAGAAGGGAAGATGGAAGTGGAAGGAGGGAAGAGGGGAGTGAGGAGGAGGCAAGAGGGGAGTGCGGAGGAGGCAAGAGGGGAGTGCGGAGGAGGAATGAGGGGGAAGTATAAGGAAGCTGAAGGAGGAGAAGATACGATTGGATGGTTTGGGCATAGGCAAGTGGAGGGGAGAAGAGAGACAAGGAGATGCAGAAGAGGTGATACACGATGGGTGGGAAGGGGAGCTAAGTGAAGTGAAAGAGAGTGGAGTGAAAGGAATGGTGGATGGGAGGGGATGAGTGAAGCGGAGGGGAGAAGGAGGATGTGAGGGAGAGGTGGAGGAAAGTGGAAGAGACGGAAAGGGAAGTGGAAGTGGAGGGTGAAGGGAGGAAAGTGTCAAGGAAGAAGGGAAGGGAGAGATGGGGATGTGAGTGGAGGTAAGAGGAGGAAATGATTGATAGGGGAGGAGGGGTTGGGGCAAGGAGGGAATGGGCATTAGAGGAGGTGATGGGAGGTGGAGGGGATGGAAGCAGGAGGGGGGGAGGGGAGAAGGGGGATGGGAGACAAGGGGTGGATAGGGGTGTTGCAGGAAGGGGAGTTGAGCGGAGATGGGTGAGAGTAAGGGATGAGAAGGGGATTGTGCGGAGAGAAAGGATGGGACCAGGGAGGGGAGAGGAAAGAAAGAGTGGAGAGGTGAGGATAGGTTGAGAGGGGGGGAATAAGACAGAGGATATAGGAAAACGTTGATGGGGAGGGCTGAAAAGTGGAAAAGGAGGGAAAAGGATCAGAGGGAAGAGAGGGGGAAGGAAATGGAAGAAAAGAGTGGAGGGATGGGAGACAACAGAGAGGGAGTGGTGGCAAGGAGGGTTGTGGAAGGGAAGAGGCGAGTGGAGGGCGGAAGAGAAGAGGGAAGTGGAAGGCAAGAGGGGCATTGGGAGGGAAGTGGAAGGGAAGAGGGGAGTGGAGAGGAGGGAAGAGTGTAGTAGAGAGCAGGGAAACGGGAGTGAGGGAACTGGAAGGGAACAGAACAAGAGAGTGGGGAGGGGCAAGATGGGAGTGAAGAGGTAAAATTGGAGGAAGAAGGAATGAAGGGGAAGGGTGAGGGTGAGGAGGAAGGTGAAGGAGGAGGATGAAGAAGAAGAGAGGAGGTGATGGGACTGGATGGGAGTAGGCAAGCAGAGAGGAAGGTTGAGGAGAGATGGGGAAATGTGGAAGAGGTGATGGGAGGGGAAAAGAGTGGGATGTGACTGGATGGGAAGGAGAGGGAAGTGGAAAGGAAGAAGGGATGGGAGAGAAAGGGATGGGAGGGACGTGGAAGGGAAGAGTGGAGGGGAGAAAGGGGTATGGGGAGGGAAGAGAAGACAAGGCATGGAAGGGTGAAAGGAGGGAAGTGTGAAGGAAGGGAAAAGGGAGAGAAAAGGATGGGAGGGAGGAGGTGAGAGGGCAAGGAGAGTAGGTGATGGGATGGCAGAGGAAGGGGAGAGGAGAGGATGGGAATGCAGAGGTATGTAAGTGGAAGGGAAGAGGGGAGCAGAAAGGAGGGGATGGGAGGCAGGAAGGGAGGAAAAGGGAAGGGAAGGGAAAGAAGAGGTTGGACAGGAAGAAAACGGATGGGGTCTTACAGGAACTGGAAGGGGAGTGGAGAGGAGCAGATGGGAGTGGGAGTAGAGGATGGGAGGAGAATCAGTGGATTGGACTGAAAAAGGAAGGGATGGGACAGGGAAGGGGGGAACAAGAGTAGTTGGTTGAGGATGGGATGGGAAGGTGGAATGAGAGGGAGGAGGTAGGGAAGAGAGGTGTTGATGGGGAGGGAGAGAAAAGTGGAGGGGAGGGGAGTAGGGAAATGTAAGGGAAAGGGGGGATGGGAGAGAATAGAGTGGGGAGTGGGGAGGAGGGAAGAGGGTAGTGAAAGGGAAGAGGTTAGTGGGGGATGGGAGAGAAAAGAGGGGAAGAGGGAGGAAGTGGAAAACATGATAGGAGAGGGAACTGTAAAGGTAGAGGGGAAGATAAAGATGGGGATAGAAGAGGAGTGGATAGAGGGGGAAGGAGGGCATTGGAGGAGAGGTGACTGAAGGGGATGAGGGGGAGAGGGGAGATAAGGGGGTGGCATGGCAGGAGTAGGGGATGGTAGGGTGGAAGGGAGAGAGGAAGGTGGGAATGGGAGAGTAGGAGGGAATGGGAGGCAGGGGTGGAGGGGAGTAGCATGGAAGGAAGGGGGAGGATGGGAGGGCAGAGTGAAGAGGATGGAGGGGGAGGGGAGATAAGGGGATAGGAGGGTGGAGTTCAGGAAAGTGGTGTCGAAGCCAAGTTGTCGAAGCCAAGTCAGAGTATTTCAGATCCAGACAATTCAGGAAACAAACCGAGACCAGCCGCTCTTCCTTAGATTACTTTTAATAAGAACTAATAAGACACAATAAGAAATACGTGTACACGGAGACTGAGCGGGCAAAATCCAGCTCGAACAGTCTGCACAAGGAAGTAATGCATGATCTTTTATAGCATTAAACTGCAGACACATTAACACATTTCATTGGTTCTTGATAATTGTCATATGATTAACTTTTTTCTATATAGCACACGTGATGCTCCATATAAGGGTTAGAATCATGGACAGGAAGCTTGCACAATGTCCTCTGAATCAAATGTCTTGTGATACATCTATATGTGGAGAAAGAGGAACCATAAGTGCATACGTTAGTACTTTTAGCAGTGAGGATATCGCAAGCTAGCATGCGGTGGTGTCTTGTGATGGCCGTCAGTTTAGCAAGCCTTGCAACATAATGCGTTTCAAGCACAATAGACATTTCTCCAAGGCCTAGTTAATTCAACATTGTAATGTGTTCAACAGAAACAGGCCTGTATTTTCATTGTGTATCACAGGGTCTACTAGGTCCAAATGGATCCAGGAGAACGTGATTCCACATTCCGCCCTCTGATACCCAATGAAAACACTCATTGACAGTTTAATCATCCTGATGGACAGGTGTCATTTCAATAGCATCATCTTCCCTGGCCTCATCCTCATGCCTTCTCTTACGATGGTGCTCAGTGTCCTTATGACACATTTTCTTCATTAACATGTTCAAACAGGAAGGACACACCCTTATCAACACACATAATGTTATAAATCCTACTATTCCCACCACCAGTACTTCTATCAACCAGGATCCCCATGCTGCAATATCCTTTAGTATTCCTCCTATTTGCGTCACATCCGCCACTTTCCTTGCTCCTTCTTCTACCACCTCTATTTTCCCTATTGCCATCCTCACATTCCCACTGTTGTCCGGTATAAAAACACAGCATTCCTGATGGATCACGTTACACACACCGGCTCTTGCTAAAATGATGTCTAATGCAAGTCTGTTCTGTATTACAACAGCTCTTAAGTCTGTAAGTTCTTCAGTAATGTTACCTAAGGCTGCTGCAGTAGAACTTGCTAATGTTTCTGCCAATACTGCCAATCTGTGTATTTGATATTCTGAATGCGCTATCCCTAATGGCATCACAAATATTCCTTCCACTGCTATGAACCTATCCAACCAAGTAGGTGCCCTTCTTCGTCCCCTACCGGGTGCCTCTTGTGTTGCATTGGTCAAATTTGTTATATGCAACATTCGGGGTAGTACGAACGCCAGGTAGCAGGAGCCCTGCCACCCTGCAGGCAGTCTAAAATATGCTGATGTCCCGCATACTATGTATATTCACCTTGGAGCTGAGAGACCTATAGACAAACCTTCTGGGCCCTTCCGTATGTTATCCAAATCAGAGTATTTGGAGCAGGTTCTTTCTCCTACCTTTATGCTGCTATTATTATGGTTGGGGAGGTGTATGTTAGGGCATTTCATTACTGGTGTAACCATTCGACACACCTTATCATAAAATGTATTTGGCCTTGGGATGCTGCCTTTGAGGTATCGAAAACACCATGACCCCTTTTTCTCCTTATGTACAGAAAGGGACATTTGTGATATATCTATGTTCTTCTCCCCCTGTTCATAACCCTCATCTCTTCCTATGTTGAATGCTTCCAGCAGCTCTGCTTCACCTTTTTCCGGTACGAGTTGTCCACACACACCCATCCTACCTCCTCCTTTACTTTCTCTTCCCGCCCCACTGTTTCCCTCCTTTAATCTCCCTTTTCCAACCTTCCTCTTCCTTTTAGGTGGCCTTCTCTTTATAGTCCCATTTACTTCCTCTGCAAACATGCTGTTTAGAATGTGACATGAAGCATACTGAGGAAGAGGAATCTGGGCGTAATCTGTCCTTCCGTGGGCAGAGGTGGGTAAATGTGTACAAATATAGCAATCAGACACATTTGCCAATTCCTTATAAAATTTCACCATTTGCACAAATGCATTATCCCTGTAATCGTTCCCATCTTCCTCCCATTTGGTATATTTTATCCACTGTGTCCTGTTCCCCACCCTTTCTACCACACTAGAGTTCTCCCCTTGTTCTTGTTTCACTGCAATGGTAATCCCTATTTTATTTACACTGTTATTTATATACTGTTCTTGGTCCAGATATGGGATTCGTATTTCTTCATGATATATAATAATTATTATGGTGATAATTATTGCTGGAACAGGGGTACATATGGCAGTTAGTACCATAGGCCACTTTTTCTCCTTTCTTCTTCTTCTAGGCATTATTCTACTCCAGGTTTCACAAATTGCACTGTTTAGTCCTTGTCTGTTAATCTCTTATTCTCTGTATCTTCTTGTTGGCACGTCACAGAGTGGTGTCAGAGGTTACTAGCACTTGAAACCACTTGCATGATATACGTAGATATTCAGGTAAGACCCGCTTGCACCCATCCCTCTCCTGAGGTGTGCAGTACGAGCAGTCTATGAAGAACTCTTTGATGGACCCGCTTGCGTCTTCTGACTCCTGTAGGAGCGCAGCACGAGCAGCCCTGTAGTCTCACCGCAGGACCCGCTTGCACCTCCTGACTCCTGTAGGAGTGCAGCACGAGCAGCCCTGTAGTCTCACCGCAGGACCCGCTTGCACCTCCTGACTCCTGTAGGAGTGCAGCACGAGCAGCCCTGTCAGTGTTGTTTGGTGTTTCTTGTTGATCGAAGGTTGTACCCCTGCGGTGCAGGTGTGACCTTTATAGGTACCGCAGGTGGTGGCTGGATGACCTCAGGTTCAATTGCTCTCTTGGTGTGTGAGCTGTGGATCCAATATTTGAGACCCTCACACTTGACCGCTGTGGCTGTTGTCAATAGGACTTGGTAAGGCCCTTTCCACCATGGTTGAAGGCAATGGCGCCTAGTGTGGGCCTTGACCCAAACCCAGTTGCCAGGCAGTAGTCCGTGTTCTGGTGGCGTTCCTCCTTCTGGCAGGGCCTGCAGTACCTGGCGGTGAAGACAGCGTAACGTCTCTGTTATCTTCCTGCAATATTGTAACAAAAGATCATCTGTTATTGCCAATGGGGCAACTGACATGTGGCCTGGAATATTCATGGGGCGCCCAAATAGCACCTCATGGGGACTTAATTTTGTGACTCTATCAGGGGTACTTCTCATAGCGAGAAGCGCTAATGGTAATGCATCAATCCAAGATAGTTCAGTCACTGCGCATATCTTCCCTATTCTGTTTTTCAACACCCCATTTTTTCTCTCTACTGCCCCTGCTGCAGGTGGATGGTATGCGCAATGCAACTTTTGTGTTATTCCCAGCCCTTTGCAAAGGCCCTGAATAACATGTGAAATGAATCCTGGTCCATTGTCTGAACTTAAAAGAATCGTCACCCCAAAACGTGGTATTAACTCTTTTAAAAGGCACTTAGCCACAGTTTGTGCATCACAGTTCCTGGTGGGGTATGCCTCAGTCCATTTGCTGAACATACAAACTATTACTAAAACATATTTTAGCTTGTATACCGGGGGCATCTCAATGAAGTCCATTTGGAGGCTTTCAAAGGGTCCATGTGGCGGTGGGAAATGGCCTGAAGCGGTTGGTGTACTTTTTCCCGTGTTGTACTGTGCACAAACCATGCATCTCTTACATAAATGTTCTGCATATTGCCAAAATTTGGTATTAAACCAACATTGTGAAAACAGTCGTATCATTCCATCCCTACCCACATGTGAGGGGCCATGGAAAAGGCGTGCCATAGAGGACAGTAACGTGGATGGTAGACATATTTTACCGTTGGGTCCCACCCACACACCATCCCCGTCTGTCTTGCAACCGCCCTTTTCCCAATCTGTTAGTTCTGACCCATCAGCCTGCTGTTGAACACATTTTGGATCAAAATATGTACTTTCCTCCTTAGCTATTGTGGTGGGTTTAACCTGGACCATTACATACTCAAACTCACTGAGGGCTATTCTTCGTGCCTCTTTGTCAACAAAAGCATTTCCCACAGAAACATAGTCCTTAGCAGAAGTGTGGGCTGCACATTTTACAATTGCAATTTTTCTGGGCAGTAGTAGAGCTTGCAACAAGGCAACAATCAATGAAGCATGTTGTATGTGTTGGCCTGCTGAAGTGAGAAATCCCCTCATTGCCCACAGTTGACTGAAATCATGAGTGACCCCAAAAGCATATTGGCTGTCTGTGTAAATATTCGTTGTCTTTCCTGCTGCCAATTTGCATGCTCTGATTAGTGCTACTAATTCTGCTGCCTGGGCACTTTTAATCTTTGGTAGCATTCCTCCTTCAAGTAGTCTTTTGGCCGTCCCCACAGCATAGGCTGCTTGTAGCATCCCTGTGTGGTCCCTAATGCATGAACCATCCACAAACAAATCACCCTCGGCCTCAGGGAATGGGGTGTCTCTGAGATCTGGCCTCACCTTGGTGTGTGTGTCGACTGCCATAATACAATCGTGGAAAGAATTATCTATGGTGGGATCATCGTGATCCATTTCGGTAGGCAGGAGGGATTCAATGTTGTGCATCTCTTTATCCTTATATGTGGTGCCAATAGTGTCAACTCATCTCGTGAGAGGCGAGCATTTGTCAGGTGCTGGGTCTTAGTGGTAGTTAGTAATGTGTCAATTGCGTGTGGGACATGTAACACCAAAGTATGAGCAAGGACAATGTTTTCTGATTGTTCCACTGCTAAAGCGGCTGCTGCTACTGCCTTCAGACATGGGGTAAGACCTGCTGCTACTGGGTCCAGGGTAGCCGAATAGTAAGCCACTGGGCGGTAGAAGGTGCCGTGTTTTTGTGCCAAAACCCCTAAGGAGCAACCACCTTTTTCATGGCAAAATAAATGGAAATCTTTGGTGTAGTCTGGGAGGCCTAATGCTGGTGCCGCACACAATGCGAACTTTAATTTCTGAAAAGCCTCTTCACAGTTTTCTGACCATGGTACTTTGTCTGGCACATCCTTGTGTGTTAAATTCAAAAGTGGTTGTGCAATCAGGGAGAAATTCGGTATCCAATGCCTGCAGTAACCTGCCACCCCAAGGAAAGCCCTCACCTCCTTCTGTGTTTGTGGCCTGGGGTGCTGAGTTATTGTTGCTATCCTATCTGGTAGCAATCTCCTGGACCCTGGTGACAGTTCGTGCCCTAGGTACTTCACCTTTGATTGGCAGAACTGCAACCTCTTTGGGGAGACCTTATGTCCTTTTATGGCAAGGTGACAGAGTAGGGCCACAGTGTCCTGGACACACACTTCCCGTGATGGTGAGGCTAGCAACAAATCATCAATATATTGTATCAAAGTTGATCCTCCTGCAAAATGCAATGATGCCAAGTCTGCTCTTAAAGCGTCTGAGAATAATGTTGGATTGTCCACAAACCCCTGAGGGAGGCAAGTATATGTTAGCTTTCTATTTTTGTACGTAAAACAGAATAGACCCTGAGACTCCCTATGAAGAGGCACTGAGAAAAAGGCATTACTGAGATCCAGGACTGTGAAGTGCAAAGCTGTTCTGGGAATGTTTGATATGATGATGGTGGCTGGGTTGGGAACCACAGGGAATGATGGTATAACTGCCTTGTTCAGTTCCCTAAGATCTTGAGTAAATCGGTATACCGGGGACCCATCTGGTCCTTTCGCTGCCTTTTTCACGGGGAGAATAGGAGTGTTGCATGGGCTGTGTCGTCCCTCCCGCAGTATCCCCTTCTTTAGAAGCTCTTCTATTACTGGAGCTATCCCCTCCTCTCCCTCTTTGGCTATCTTGTATTGTGGCACCTGTGGTAGACGGGCTCCAGGGCGCAGTGTCACTCGCACTGGGGGGCAATCTAATATGCCCACACTTCACTGGGGACCGAGTCTTGTAATTCTTGTGGGAGACTTTGTTCTTGTCCCTTGCCTCCGGAGTCACATCCCATGAAAGCCTGTAATGCTATCCCATTCTCCTTGCTTTCCAGGAACATCCCTTCAGGTGAGCAGCTGATGGTGCCCTGTAATTGACATAGGAGATCCCTTCCTAGCAAATTTACTGGACAGTGTCTCCCAAAAATAAATTGGTGATTTACAGTAATAGGGCCTACTTTGAATTTCAATGGTTGTGTTAAGTATTCACTCATAGGTTGTCCTGTCAAACCTACGGCTGTTATTTGAGTTGCTGATAATGGTGCGTTGGGTACATCAGAGGCCTTTAGCATTGACATAGTGGCCCCAGTGTCAACTAAAAAAGGCACAGTTCTGCTTAGCACTGTTCCATCTACATATGGACCTTCTTGATCAACCAACAGTACTGGGCCTGTGAAATGTGTCTCCACAGGATGTGGGTATGGAAACCCATATCCCCCCTGAGGTGCCTGTGGTATGTCTTGATATGTACCCCACCCCGCACAAGCCAGGTCATTTACAGTGGCAGCATCATATGCATTGTTAGTATAAGGTGGGGGTAGTAACTGTTGTGTCCCGTGTTGTATACTGCCCTGTTGTTGTCCCTGTTGTTGTCTCTGCTGACCTCTACCTCTTTGTCCCCTGGCTAAAAAAGGGCAATCTGCCTTCCTATGTCCCTGTTGGTTACAGTGGAAACAGGTGGTACCTGGCGGGGGCGTGAAAGGTACCCGTTCACCCTCTCCTCTGCCCCTGCCCCTGCTTTGATTATTATTGTAAAATTGTTCTTGTGCCACCATTAGTTTTACCTTATCCTTTTTCAATTTCTCATCATCTGCCCTTTGGATATTTGTTTGATAGTCTGCACAATACCTGGCTGCTGCTAACACTTTGTCAATGGGTTCTTGTTGCCAACACACAAAAGACGTTTGTAAATGAGTTTGTATAGGCTGCTGTAATCCATATACAAAGTTGGTCACAAACGAAGGCATCGCCTCACCCAATGGGTTCCTCATTCCACTACTCTGCTGGTAGACCTGTAGAAGGCGGTCATAGTAACTTGTCACACTTTCATTCTTCTCCTGTTTTGTATGTATTATTTTAGACCAATCAACCTTTTCCTCTGGAACTTTTTCTCGTATGTATTTCATCACCTTGTCTCTTGCTGTCTCTACCTCTTGTCCCGGTGCCCCTCCTTTTTCCCTCACTGGTTCCTCTGCCGGCCATCCTACCACCTTCTTACAATCCTCCCATAAATCTCGTGGTATTATTATACTGAATAACATGTTCAAATCCTTCCACAGCATTTCTCCCATTGCCACTATTCTATTAAATTCTGTGTACCATTTGTGTGGCTCATCGCGTAATTTTAGGAAGTCTTTGGTGAAGGAAAACAGGTCAGCTCTATGCCAAAGTACATAGACATATGTTGGGGTATGGCCATCCTCCCCTAAGGAGGACAAAGGTACTTCTCTCAGAGGCATCATCTTTGTCTGTACCTGTTCTGTCCCTTCCTTATTTTTCTCTAGGCCCTGCAGGACCTGAGCTGCTTTTAACCCTTCTTTCAATTCTTTCAATTTCTGTAATTTTAATATAGCGTATTCCAGTTTTTCAGACAATTTGTCGTTACTCCAGGATGGCACGTCTGCATCTGTGAAACTCATTTGAGAAGTGTCCCAACTGTATTCTGTTGGCAGGGGACTTGTGCTGTTAGTGTAGTGAGCATATATCTGGTGTATCTCAGGGCCTAGGGCCATCAGTTCTGATCGCGCCATGGCTAGAAGTTCCTCTCTGTATTCCCTATTGTTATCTCTTTCTACCTCCGCAAATGTCTGTCTTCTATCAATGAGATCTGTGAGTATGGCACGACAATTTTTTCTGTCTGATTTCAGGAACTTAGTCTTTCTTAGTGTGCTGGGAGAAGCACTCGGTGTACCGTATGGTGAATTTCCTTTCGTTTGTGTATCTCCCATATTATCTCATGCAATCCCTTTATCCCTTCACTACTGTCCCTGGACGCGTCTTGGAACTGCTGTTTCCAATGTGTATTCAACAATTTTGGTCCATTTCCTTTCTTTGTAGCCTGCGCCAACAAACTGTCACTTTCCTTGTTCGTTTTCTGAGCAATGTGGGCCACTTCCTCTCTGACTTCCTGCAGCATATGAAAGTCTTTCAATCGGTCAAGGTTCATTTTTGTTAGTTCCTCTTTTATTAAACCATGTGCAAGCTCACGGGCTGCAGTTTTCTGAGCCAGAGATAGCTCAGGAGGCTCTGTACTTGTCACTAAGTGCTCAACGTGCACTTTTTCCTCCGAACTCACTGTTTTGTTCTCATTACCTAACCTCCCCATCAGTATGTCTTCTATGAGTGCGTCATCGGTCTCTTCCTTTGTCGTTCCCTGCATACTGTGTTCCTGTGATGGTGCACCTACCACAGGAAGACATGGGAATGTTCCTACCATATCGAGCATTTTATCCCTCCGCTCCTCCCTCTTCTCATTCCTCTCTTTTTCACAATAAAATCCCACTTTCAACACCACCAATTCCTTGCACACTTTAGCTTTTATGTCGTTGGTATGTCTGAGGTCTCGTAGGCAATAGTCCCATGAGTAGAAAAAGTACCATTCAAGGTTACAAATCTTACGTCCCTTTAGAATCAGCATTTGTCTCAAGTATTGCAACTTGTTCATGTCATATGTGCCATTACTTGGAAACTGTAAGTCGGGTCGCCTTGCCGTCAGCCTGTGCCATTTGTCAAGAAACATTAATGCATGTAGTCCTTGCTTAACGGCTACTTGGTAGGCAGGACTATCCCTAGGGGGTGTGATTTGGTGTGTGTACAAATGTTCCTTGCTAAAGAGGTTCCCCATAGCTAAATAAAAGGTCACCGCTTTCCCTTACCACTTCACGTAAACAGTTTGGTCACACCAGGAAACACCAGGGAGTCGGCTATTTCTGCCGCTCATATCAAATGACACATGAGGAAAACCCGCACTCAAATCAGCACTGCCAACTGCATTTGTTTTTAGTGAAGCAGAGAGTTTGTCTGCAATCACACAACAGTACACGCAGCCTTGTTCACCGCAAGCATGCACAAGTTTGGAATGAAAAAAAAACAGTGCCAAGGTGCTGGTGACGGCGTACACTGGCGTTCTTTTAGCGAATAAAAGATGACAGGAAGGTCAAGAGAGAAAGGCAAAGATCCCACACCCTTGCTTTCCTGCCCTGAGGCAGGGTGCGGCTGTATGGGATTAGAACCCGGACCAGATCCGTGGCGGGTGACACACAGGTAATGCAACAATGGTGAACAGTGCACTCAATCACATATAGGACAATACGATAACAATATAACAAAAACAGGTACTTGCCCTACGTGATGGTCATTCCTCCCACCGTTTGTGCTGGTGCGTGGTGACAGTAGAGTGTGGTGCACAGGCAGACCCTGTCAGTGGTAGTAATCAGTCACTGTAACGGTATTGGCGGGCGTAATGCTCCTGAGTTCTGGTACAATCGCAGCTTGAGTCAGTCAGTTAATACACATCTCCTTCCTCACTGTATTTTCATTACTATCCGAACACATAATTCATCCACCCCTTGTATCTCTCCAATACCCTTTTCCTACACCTCATCCATTCATCTCACTCAACTCTCCATCTAACCAGCAGGAGAGAGAGAGAGAAAGAGAAGAAAGAAGAAAGAAAGAAAATCAATACGACGCCCCCACAGAGCACAACACCTCAACACTATCAGCGCAGAGAGAGAGAGAAAATAAATAAATAAATATGCGAGAACACAGCACTGCCTGCCTTGCCTGCTCCACTGGAGTGGACAACTACCACTCGATAAATCACCGGGCACAACCTGCCCTTCCTGCTGGGGTGGACAATCACCACCCCTTCCGGCCAGAGTATTCCTCCCCAGCCCCTCGGGCTGGGAAATGCAGCACCAACCCTTTCCGGTTGGGAGCTGTGGCCACACAGCGCTTCCCGCTGTGTACCGAGACCATACCATTAACAGTCTCACACATGTAGCGTCGCTGGATAAACAGAAACCCTTGGCTAATATTTACAGCAACTGCTGAACCATGAATTCGTTAGCACTGAGAACAAAAGAGGGAAGGAAATGGCGCAATAAGGCAGAAACGATAATATCAACACAAAACTCCAGCACGCGGCCATCTGACGGCCATCATCTGAATGTCTGAACGAGGTACTCTAGAAGAGCCTGGAATAATGGGGACAGGAACATCCGCATGCCACCGTAAACAAAGAACAAACATAACAAGAAAGAACAGCAGGCTAATAGGAATAGCATATAGTACAATTATCCACAACTCCATTTAGAAGTGCAAACGTAAATCACCCCGCCACCTCCCCCCTATACAACACCCTCTGCGAACAGAGGGAGAGAGAGAGAGGAGAAGAGGAAAAAAAAATCAAAACATAAACAGACGGGACCGAGGAAATGACAGATACTCACAACAGCACCAGCACCCTGCCCCGGAGGGGGCCCGACCAGCCCAAAACGCCGTTGCCCCCCTTCGTAGAGAGGCAGGAGCTGAGTCGGCGAAATCGTAAATCCAACCGCAATCCTCCACCAGATGTCGAAGCCAAGTTGTAGAAGCCAAGTCAGAGTATTTCAGATCCAGACAATTCAGGAAACAAACCGAGACCAGCCGCTCTTCCTTAGATTACTTTTAATAAGAACTAATAAGACACAATAAGAAATACATGTACACGGAGACTGAGCGGGCAAAATCCATCTCGAACAGTCTGCACAAGGAAGTAATGCATGATCTTTTATAGCATTAAACCGCAGACACATTAACACATTTCATTGGTTCTTGATAATTGTCGTATGATTAACTTTTTTCTATATAGCACACGTGATGCTCCATATAGGGGTTAGAATCATGGACAGGAAGCTTGCACGATGTCCTCTGAATCAAATGTCTTGTGATACATCTATATGTGGAGAAAGAGGAACCATAAGTGCATACGTTAGTACTTTTAGCAGTGAGGATTTCGCAAGCTATCATGCGGTGGTGTCTTGTGATGGCCGTCAGTTTAGCAAGCCTTGCAACATAATGCGTTTCAAGCACAATAGACATTTCTCCAAGGCCTAGTTAATTCAACATTGTAATGTGTTCAACAGAAACAGGCCTGTATTTTCATTGTGTATCACAGGGTCTACTAGGTCCAAATGGATCCAGGAGAACGTGATTCCACAATGGAAGAAAAGAGGGGAAGGGAGCAGAGGGCATGGGAGGGGGCGGGGAGGAGGTTATGGAAAGGAAGTACAAGGGAAGAGAAGAGGGGAGAGGCGGATGTGAGTTGAGGACCGAAAGGAAGAGGAGGAGATGGGAAGGGAAGTGGAAGTGGAAGGGAAATAGGGGAGTTGAGGAAAGTGGATGGGAACGGGAGAGGAGAGGAGGGGATAGGATAGGAGGGGGTTGGGCGGGGAGAGGAGCGGATGGGAATGTAAGTGGGAAGAAAGTAGAGGGGAAAGGAGGGGGAGGGATGGGGAGGCAACAAAACAGGGGAGGCAAGTGGAAGGGAATGGTATGAAAGAGAGGGGGTGATGAGGAGGGGAGAGAAGGGAGTGGGAGTCGGATGGGAGAGAAATGGAAGAGGGGAGGGGGAAGAATAGAGGGGAGGGGAAGGAGAAAGGAAGAGAATGAGGAAGGAAAGTGCAGGGATGGAAGACAATAGAGAAGGTAGTGGGAAGGAGAGTAGGGGGTGGGAAAGTGAGGAGGGCAGAGAAGTGATGAGAGTGGGGAGTAGAATGAATGAGGGGGAAGAAAGAGCAGGAGTAGGAAGGAGAAGAAGAGAGGATGGGATGGGATTGGATTGGATGGGAGTAGGCAAGAAGAGGAGGGGAGAGATGAGGGATGGGAAGGGAACAGGTGACATTAGGGGGTGGGAAGGGAAGTGGAAGAGAAAAAGGGGAGGGGAGAGGTGGGGAGGGAGGGGTTGGGGAGAGAAGTGGAAGGGAAGGGTAAAGAAGAGGGGATTGGAGGGTGTAGGAGAGTGAAGGGAATGAAAGAGAAGACGGGAATGGCAGGGGGAGTTGAGGGAAGTGCATGAAAAGGGGAGCTGGGATGGCATTGGAGGGGGTTGGGAGAGGAGTGGAAGCGGAGGGAAGTAGCAAGGAAGTGGGGAGGAAAGAGGAGGTGATGTGAGGTTGAGGGAAGAGAGTGACAGGAGGAGGGGTCATGTGAGGGAAGAGGAAAGCATTGGGTGGAGAGAGGACAGTATAGAAGAGGTGAAGGAAGTGGAAGGAAAGATAGGGGAGAGGCGAGGGTGGAGGATGGGATGAGAAGGAGAAGGGGATGGAAGGGAAGTGGTAGGACCAGAGGAGGTGATGGGGAGGGGAGAGAAGTGGATGGAGTTGGGAGAGAAGGTGATGGAGGGGAGAAAAGGGAAGGGTAGAGGATGGGATGGGTGGAGGGACGTTGAAGGGATTGTGGGGTGGAGGTGGGAGAGAATAGAGGGGAGTGGGGATGAGGGGAGTGGAGAGGACAGGAGGGAAGTGGAGAGGAGTAAAGAGTGGAGTAGGGACTAGGTAAGAGGGGAGTGGGCAGGAGGGAACAGGGGAGTAAGGATGTAAGTGGAACACAAGAGGGGAGTGGTGAGAAGGGAAGAGATGGAAGGCAAGAGAGGAGGAGGAATGATTGGGGAAGATTGAACAGGAGGAGGGTGAATCAGGGAGGAAGAGGAGGGGACAGAGGAGTGAGGAAAGTATGGGAGAGGAGGTTAGTGGAAAGGAAGAGGGGGTAAAGGGGATGGCAGGATGGAAGATAGAGGGGAGAAGAGCGCATGGGAGGGGGCATGGAGGGAATTGGGCAGGGGAGGGTAAGGAAGGGGGAGGGAAGTGAAAAGGAAGAAAGGAGGGGAGTTGGAAGGGAAGTAGAGGGGGAGGGCATAGGAAGGGTAGGGGAGTGGAAGGAAAGAGAGAATGGGAAGGTGAGGGAGGTGTAACAGAAGAGGGATGGAGAGGGTAAGGACAGAAGAGTATGGTGGCAAGAGGATGAGCAGGCGTAAAGAGACAAGGGGATGGAAGGGCAGAGGTATGGAAGTGGAAGGGAAGAGGGGAGCAGAGAGGAAGAGTTGGGAGGGAAGCAGAAGGGGGGAGGGGAGAGGAGAGGAGGGTAATGGAGGGGGAGGGGAGAGGAGGGAAAGGGAAGGGAAGGAAAGAAATGGGAAAGAGAGAAGGGGATGGAAGTGGGGAGGATTGAGTTGGGGTGGGAGTGGAAGGGAAAGGGAGAGGAGGGAATGGGAGGGCTGAGGAGAGAGGAGGGGAAAGGGAAGTGGAAGGAAAGAGAGCAGAGGGCGGCATGGGAGACTGAGATGGGAGAAAAGTGGAAGGGACGGGAGAAAGATGTGGGTGGGAATTGGAGGAATATGTTTGTTGAGAGGAAAGAGGACAGAAGGAAGTGGAAGAGAACAGGAAAGGGGAAGCACTAGAGAGAGGGCGGAATGCAGAGAGAGAGGACAGGCAAAAAGGAATTAATTGGTGGAAATAATAAGGTGAGAATTTAACACTTGGGAAGAAAGTGATGCGAGTTGAAAGAATACGGGTGAAGAAAGTAAGGAAAATGGGAATTTCAAGTCAGTTTTTGGTTTGGATTCGAGTTCAGTTTGGTTTTGAGTTCAGTATTCATTTGGTTCATTCACTCACCTTGTTCTCTTGCTCTCCACCCCCTGTTCCCATCCTTTTTGGAGCCGGCTCAGCCCCTGCAGCTTCCGCCTTCTCGGTGTCCCCAGCTCCAGTCACCCGCAGTGGCCCTCCCGTCTGGTATCCTTGTGTGCAATGCTGCTGGTTCCAGTTTTCTTCTCTGGCTGTCAGATTTTTTCTGACACTGGTGTGTTTTGGATACCGAAACGGTAGCCTCATTACTCCATATAAATTTGTTTGCTAATTGACCTGTGACTCTTTGTCACAGTTGAAGTTGATTCATATGGTCAGCACTGTGATGGGCCGCAGATAGTGGTCAAAAGTGTTTGCAGAAATGTCAGCAAGTTTCTTGATCAGGGGGTTTCCTTTATGATCCTATCCTTGTAGAATTTCACGTTGAGTTTGCGGAGATGGTCGTCCAACATCTCAAAGCTCAAATCTCTGTGGAGGTCTGCTGTTCTTGCGAAGCAAGGAGCACCTGTAGCTATCCATAAGGCATTGTTCTGTAGCGTCTGCAGAGGCTTCCGATACTCCGGCTTGCAACCGCTCCACACTGGTGAAGCATATGTCATTGTAGGTCGAATAGTTGTGTTTATTGCGCGTACTTTGCTCCGCATAGTCATTGATTTCGTTCTCAGAAGTGGGTACAACGCAGCCAGTTTGGTTGTTGCTTTGTGGCATTTCTTCTCAATGTGGTATCTCCAGCTTAGTTTGGAGTCATGTCACCCCTAAGTATGAGCTTTCACTTTCCCACTTTAAATCCTCTCCTTTGAGGGGGATCCGTGGATGCTTTTTTGATCTACCTTCTGGTGAACAATGTTGCTGTGGTTTTGCTTGTGTTGAAGTTCATCCGCCAGTCGCTGTACCAGCCAGAGATTTTGCTGAGCGAAGCTTCAAGGTTCTTTGCTGCTTGCTTTTCGCTAAAAGACTGGGAGATTACTGCAACATCATCAGCGTGGAGAGTGAGGTCTGTTGTCTTTAAGGCCTCTTATACCAAGGACACATCACAATGCAGACCTTCTTGACGGGATCCATCTATTTAAAAAAAATGATCCTGTCTTGAGCCTTAAAGAAGACCCCATGCTACCTGACATAACATCCCCAGCAGTGGTCTCTCCTTTTCTCTCTGTTCTGCAGTAGAAACCTCTCCTCTGCAAGTTCCTGGAGCCTCGACTTGAGACAACGCGTTGCAGGGCATGTGATCTTGTGAGTGGTCTTTTGCCAGGGTTCTGCTTCTGGTGCTGCTGTGAAGGGATGTACATTTTCAAAATAATTGTAGTTTCATTTTGAGTATTTTCTTTAACATTATATAAATACCACAAATTGGTTGCTATAGTTTCTAATGATTTTTTTCTCATTCATCTCATTTTAAAATAAATTATATAGTCAGCATAATGCCAATCCATACAACCTGTTTACAGAGTGCATTCGATTGATGTACTAAACGATTCTCACAGGGCCACATCTCCCTGTCGGACCTGTTTCTCCTCTGATGATCTATAATCCCCTTACTCCTTTGAAAAACCCAAATCTGAATGAAGCCTGGATTTTAGGAAAGGGACACATATATATTATCAAATTGTTATTATTTGATCCATGTGCCAGAGGAGAGCGCATCTGGAGGCCTGGAGATCGAACGCTGTGCCATATTGGGAGCCAGACTTAGCCACTGGGCTAGGAGGGCTTTATATCTCAAATGTATCATTACTGTGCTTTTCGCAGACATATATGTGTAAATTGTGGAGATTTTCAATTCAGTTCAATCAGAGGTGTCTCAACCTTTCATCTTTCTGAGACTGAGAAAATTGATTTCACTAAGAAATGGCAGAACACATTTTCAGTGATGCAAAAGTGGAGCAGGACAAAGCATGTGCAATATTTTCGTAATTTGCTTTAGCGTTATTACATGAAATTTCAGAAGTTATGGAGATTAGTGGTATCTACGCAAAGTGTGACACTGGTATTTAGTTCTGTATTTTACTGCAAAATGCATCCTTGTGTCCACTTTAGATGCGTGTATGCTTTTTTGGGTAAAAAAATTTTTACACAAATATAAAAGCACTGTATACAGCATCAGCTTGTGGACCTTTGCATTGTTCACTGCATTCAAGCAAATTTGGTACTGTGAATAGCACATTAGTTGTAAATTATTATAACGAATGGGGCATAATTATGCCCTTCTGATAATTTCATGTAACGAGCAATGTAAAATTACAGAAAGTACACTAAATGACACAGGCTTAAAGACAGTTAAGGGAGTAAGTATTACCTCCAAAACCCTCAATAACTTCCGCAGTATGAATGCAGTGTATTTGATTCTTTGCCCATGCGGATTAGGATATGTGGGAGAGACGGGGCGCGAATTGCAGGTTCGTTTATGTGAACACAGATCCGCCATTCGAACTAAAAAGGTCAATGCACCCCTGGTGGAACATTTTATGAGAAGTGAACACTCAGAAACAGATTTTAAGTGGTTCATTATAGAGAAAATATTTCAAAGGAAGAGAAGTGGAAATTGCGAGCTATTCAGGAAACAACGTGAATGGTGGTATATTACTGGACTAGATACCATCAAATCTGGTTTGAATTGCAAAGAGGAAGGATTCTGAGTAAGGTAAGGTTGTTTTGGATAGACCTGGCTAGCCACTGATACTTTACTCCCTATTTTCAATATCAGGAGATAGTTCCCTTTATATAGATTAGGGTGTATATATAGACTCATATGTAGATACATAAAATATGTTTTAAGTAGTAAGATGGAGGTTCTTAGGTTTTTAGCTCTTCACATTTTGATTAGCGAGCTATTCAGGTTTTTATCATACATTAATTGTATAATTCTGGTATTGAGCTGCTCCTCCCTTCTTGTTTAGTATAGTGCTATTTTGATAGCTTTATTACTGTCTTGATTATTTATTATTTTGTATACATCCTCCTTTTATATATTTATAGTAATAACAGAATAATTAAGGTGGTTTGGATCCCCTTTATACACTGCTGCAGTAGATGAGATAGGTGAGTGCCCTTTTTTTTATAATTATGAGGCACCCTAATATGGCGCCCACGATAGACCAGTGAGGCGGGTGCCTTGCTGGATCGATTTGGTTTTCAATATGGCGCCCGTGTGGTGCCGCGAGTAGACATCTGAGTTGTTAGCATCCTGTGCGGTGCGGGCGGGCAGTCAATTTGACGAAAGAGGAAGTGATTTCACTTCCCGCCCCACGTGTCTGGAACGCACACTCGCTATAAATGGGCTGAGATTAGGTAAACCGGGTTTCTCCATAAAATAAATATGAAGCAGCAGTGAAAGGAAGAAAAAATGGAAGAACGCTGCAACAAAGGTTAGCTTATGGAATTTGTTAGAACAGAAGGGCCTTTGGGTTTTATTTAGTATGTCGAGTCATATTAAAGGACCACGTAATATGTGAACAGTTGAGACATGAGGAATAAGTCAATAGATTTTTGGTAATAGAATGCGATGTAGTGTAGTAGCAGGGTGATTTTTGATTTATAAATTTTGTAAATATTGCGAGCATTGTGCAATTTTAAAATTTTAAATGTTTGATTCTTATTGTAGAAGTAAGGCTTGAACCTGTTGATTCATATATGGTTCTGACCTAGTTCAATAGATTTGGATTCCATGGTAAGACTTAGGACTACGACTAGTGCATGCCATGAAACTAAAAGATATCGTGGAGATGTTTTAATTTTTTTTTCTTAAAAACAGCACTGAATTGCATGTGGGATATGTACAAATCCTGTCTTTCTCTTACACCTAGTGGAATATCTTTTTAAACCTGGTGTGCACCTACGGGCAAAGGATAGTATGGATGAATTTTCACCAATATATGGGTCACAACAAGGTGTTTGGGCCTTTTTCTAATGTTGAACAGTGGATTTATGGCTTTTTTATTCTATCTATATAGAAATATACTTCAAAGAGACTGTGGATGTGAAGGAAAGTATCTATCTGTATCAGTGTTGATGGTTTTAATTGACCTTTATGGAGGCGAGTGATGGGGACTATGTCCATAGTTAGTTTTTTATAAATATAAAATGAGAAAAAAATGTATAGAAAAAAGAAAAAATCTTTTTTAGAAATATTTTTAATGTAGATGAGATGTATACTTTGGAAGTAGTAAGTGTGGAGACATATACACATATTTTGAATTATTATGCACTGACATTCATGTATATATATACATGCATGTCGGTGTTGGTGTGTTTAGGGTCTGATGTGGAAGGGGCTCAATGGAATCTCTATATGGGATGATAAATATCAAGGAATCTGGTTGGAATTTGGAGAATGAATGAATTAGTTGCTATGGGGGATAAAATGGGGCATTTGGGGGTATGAAATGTGAATAGTATATATAGTTAGTCTATTGTGTTGTTATATGTATGTTTTATCAAACCATCTTTGGGAGTACAATATATAGTCCTGAAGAAGGTGGTGAAAAAGGTTTGGAAGCCCACCGAAACGCGTCAACACATTACCTTTACTGGACCCACAGAAGGAGGCTCTTATCGAATAAAGAGTGTTGATAATTATCGATAAGCCTATCCCTATCAATATTGGGACAGTTCGATTTTATAGACTATTGTATATGTCTTGTGTTTATCTCCCTTTTATTGAATTTTACCTGATATTCGTTTTGTGCTATCGATGTTTTAGTATTTATGTGGTTGTTTTGTCTTTGTATGATTTGGGGTTTTATTTGGAACTATATTAAAAATTCACCCTTGATTCCTTTGACTTTAGCTTATCAATAGAGAGATTCATTGTTTGTATGAGTGAGGTGTGAGTGGTTTGGTTTTCCTGTGGGGGACTTTATTTCATGATTTCACTGTGCTACGGTACCCTGTTCCCCCGGTATATTGGTTATAGGAGGGTCCCCTCTCTATATTCTTGGTTACTTACAGTACAACCTTTTGGTTGGAGAGGTTTCTGGTCCATTTGACCTTACCATGGATTCCTTTAAAATATTTGGTTTCAGTGATGATCAATTTAATAAGATTATTGGAACCAGTGGGAACAATGGTGGAAGAGTAACAATAGTTTTTTTATTTTTTTATTTTTTATTAAGCATTTTACATAATCGTAAATACAACAAACAAACTTGCCAGTTATCATCGTTAGTGTGTTACATATAATATGCAATTAGGTGTCCTGTATAAAAAAAAACATATTACCATAGTCAACATGTCATATCAATTGGGATTGTAATCACCTGAACTGGGCAAGGGGCTCAAAAAGGGTCATAACATTCTACCTTAGTGCCTGGAGAGGGCGGCTGCAAAATAAAACAGGGGTATCGGTTAGGGTCATGCAAGTGTTAAAGTCATTTCCTCCATGATGTGATAAGCGAGGAGTTTGATATAGCCCCATCGACACCCCCCCTCCCAGTGAACATTCGCTCATGGTATCTGCTCCTTATTCCTGGCTCTGTTGTTCCCGGGCCCAGCTCACAAACGGATCCCATATGTCGCGGGGTCTAGATGCAGCTGGCATTAACTCCCAGAATGTGGTTAGCTGTGTATGCCCGTAAGTTACATCCGCCAGCCAGTCCCTCACCGCGGGCACCCTCGGCCTACCCCAATGAATCGCCACCCGTCTCTTAGCAAACAGCAAAAGTAATGCATGCAACCTGCGCATTTCTGGCGGGGTGTCTCTGACATATCCTAGTAGCCCAAGCAGAGGGGAAGGGACAACCGAGCGGCCCACTATCTGGTTTACCGATACAAAAACCTGAGACCAATAATCCTTCAACCTCGGGCAGGACCACGCTATATGTAAAAAAGAGGCCAAGGCCGACCCACATCGCCAGCATTCATCCGTCTCTCTAAGCCTCATTCTTTTTAGGCTGATGGGGGTTCTCAGAAATCTCAGGCTGCAGCTCCTCGTTCCAATACAGCATAGATTTAGGCGCTACCTCTGGTGTCATGTTTTGCATATGGCGATAAATTTGCGTTACTAGTTTACGGGGAGAAGGGGAACCCACCACCGCCTCCAAAGCTGTAAAGATCGGAGGCGAGTCAGGGAACCCCTCGCACAGTGTCCGGCACGCCGCACGTAGTTTATGGTACAGGAATAATTCGGAAAAGGGCACCTCACCCCCCTCCTCCGGCGCAGGGGGGTTCATAAACTTGCCATTGGGAAAAAGGTCAGCAAAGGTGCGGAGATTCATCTTGTCAATCAGGTGGCCAGCTGTTCCATCAGCCACACAAGGCAGCATCGGGTTATGCAGCAGAGGCAGCGATGGAGCATACAACAGCGGGACTCCGGCCCTCCTACGCAACTCCTCCCATACCCACTGCAGCATCCTAGCCGTATCTACATCTTCTCTGGGGCGCTTTGCTTTAGCGCATATCGCCACTCCAAGAGGAATGGGCGCCACCATATCACGCTCCACCGCCACGTGAGGCTGGAAAGGGACAGGGTGGGTCCAAAAATGTAGGAACTGAGCCTGTGCACAGAGGGCATACAGTTTTATATCTGGGGCCCCCAAACCTCCCTGCCGCAGTGGCAGCGCCAACGTGTCCCACGCTACCCTGGCCTGTCCACCCGCCCACACCAGCTCAACCAGGTATGACCTCAAAGTGGCAAAGAAGTGTGCTGTAAGCGGTATAGGTATATTTACGAATAGATAAAGGAATTTGGGTAACACTATCATCTTTGTCAACGCGATCCGCCCAGTTAGTGACAGGGGCAGGGAGGCCCATGATTTTACTTTCTCGCTCAGCCACACCATAGCCCTGCCAAAGTTGAGGCCCCAAATCTCCTGAAGGTCCCGGCTTATCCAAATCCCCAGATATTTGACTTTTTCCGCCTCCCAGCGCAGGGGGTATTCAGTGCGCACCTCCACAGTGCCGTCCGTGAGGGGAAAGATTACCGATTTAGACCAGTTGATGGAGATGCCCGCGAACCCCTCAAAGCGAACAAATTCCTGCAGGATGGGATCCAAGTTGTCCGCAGGATTTGTAAGATAGAGAGTCACATCGTCCGCGTATAGTGATACTAGAAGGTTTCTAGAGCTGAATCCTATACCTCTTGCAGTATGATGTTGCCTAATCCTCGCTGCCAGCGCTCCATAGCTATGGCAAATAGCAGCGGGGAGAGAGGACAACCCTGCCTAGTACCACGCAAGATAGGGAACGGTGCAGATACCAGACCATTCACCCGCACTCTGGCTGTGGGTAAAGTGTAAAGCAGGCGAATTTTTCTAAGCAGTAACGCACTGAAACCCATCCTTTTTAGTATATGGAATAAATATGGCCATTCAATAGTGTCAAAGGCCTTAGTTGCATCTAAAAATACCGCGGCGGCCTTAACTCTGGGGTGCAGGTAATGTAATGTAGCGAAGATTGTACGCAGGTTGTGGTAGGTCGCCCTTCCTGGTATAAAACCGGATTGGTCTGGGAGTGCGACCATCGACAGCATTGGCTGCACTCGATTCGCAAGTAGCTTGGCCAAGATTTTCACATCTACATTAATCAGAGATAAGGGCCTATATGAGTTTAGATCGTCAGCAGGTTTATCCGGCTTCAACAGCGTGATAATCATTGCTTCGCGCATAGTGGCAGGTAACACCCCTCTCTCCAGGCCCTCCTCGTACACAGCCAGCAACCGGGGAGACAGCTCATCTACGTATGCCTTATAAAAGGCTGTTGTAAGCCCATCAGGTCCCGGCGCCTTATCAGGCGGCAGGCTCCTGATAACTTGTGCCACATCACCGGCGTCTATTGGAAGGTCCATATATTCTCTGTGGTTATTATTGAGCCATGCCAATGCAATGGAATCTAGATAGGATATAAGCCCTTCCGGACATTCATCTTGAGTGTTAGTGTATAAGCGAGAATAGAACTTGGAGAATGCTCCTACAATGTTCTCCTTGTCATGAAGCAGTTCGCCATCAGTCGTGCGCAGCTCATGAATATATGTCGCGTGACACGGCGGTCTAACCATATTTGCTAGTACCTTCCCCGGTCTCCCTCCTTCGCCGTAGCGCCTTGCCTCCGCATATTTCCCCAGAAACTTGACCTCCCTCAATGCCTCCTCTTCATATTCCAGTAATTTAGTTTTCAACAACCCCGCCGCCTCTGACTCCCCATCCTCCAAGAAAATGCGTTCGAGTCGTTTTATATCGGCTTCAAGTGTTACCAGAGTGTTCCGTATTGCCTTCAATACCCCCGCCTGCCGGGCTATACATTGGCCTCTAATAACGACCTTAAAGGCCTCCCACAGAGTCGCCTCCGTGTCAACCGACCCCGCATTACGCTCAAAGTAGTCCGCAATGTCGGACCGTATCTCCTCCCTGAATGCGACATCAAGTAGTGCCTGGGGTGGGAGTCCCAAGAGAATGCCGGGGAAGGACCCCCGGGGAGCAGCAACCTCAACATACAGGGCGCATGGTCAGACAGTGTACGAGGCATGTGCTCTACCTGCGACGTCCACAGTGCAACATCTCGCTACACAAGCCAGAAGTCAAGACGGGACCACGCGCCTCTATAGGACGATATACAAGTGCCCTCCCTCAGGTCCCCGTGTCTACCTCGCTATACATCAACCAACACGCCATCCAGCATTATCTCTCGTAGGGCGGAACCCGCCAACGGATTCAATGTGCGAGCTGCCCCCTTTCTATCTACATTGTCATCAAGTACGGCATTGAAATCACCTCCCCATACAATTGTATAGCATCCTGTGGTTTTCACCTGCCCCCAGAGTTTATGGAAGAACCCTGGAGTATCTGCGTTAGGCCCATACACAGCCACAAATACAACCGAAACACCGCACACAATACCCTGAACCCAAACATATCTCCCCTCTGGGTCACATTGAACTGCACCCTCCCGCCAGTCCAGCCCGCGTCTTATGAGTATCGCCACCCCTCGGGCATAGTTGGAGTAAATAGCTGAATAAACATGACCCCATCTAGTGTGACGCAGTCTTTGGGCAGGGGCGGTGTTCAAGTGCGTTTCCTGCAATAGGCAGACATCCACCTTATGCCTCACCAAATATGCATGTACCAACCTAGTCTTCCTGTGGTCGTTGAGCCCCCTAACATTCCAGGTGAGACAGTTCAGGGTTTTATCCGTTCTTGGCATTTCTCACAAACATCTTGTAAAGTTTAGTAAGACATGTTGACAATAACCAGGCTGTACGTTCAGGACACCTCACAGGTAGTATATAATAGATATTGGCAATAAACAACAAGCTAACAGCCCCAACCAACCTCCCCCCTCCCACTCCAACCCCCCAACCGGGTCGTAGATTAACCTTCCCATTCCTATCCCCAAAGAGACATTTTAATAAGCAAGGGAACATTCCCGAGGGGGTGTGGCAATGCCGGCTTCTCCCCCGTATGAAACGGGGTGGCCGGAAGATCTGCAGGGGATCCTCCCCGCACAAAACCTAGTAATCAAATCTATCTAGAATAGCAGATGACAAAATGTAACAATAAGCAACACAAGTGCGTCTCTATCTCTAGCGGGTAGAAGTCACTTTTAACTAGGAACAGTTCCCCACAGGGGATATTAAGTAGGATTGACGTTTACTCATTGTCGCAGAGCCTGCTGTCCTCTAACCTCACAGTGTCCCTGGAGCGTTGTGCGGATTTGCGCCCCACATGTTTAGCGAATTTCAACGCCTCCTTTGCATCGGTGAATATGTGGGCAGACCCCTCGAAGGACACTTTCAATTTAGCCGGGTATAGGAGAGAGTACGGGACCTGCGCCTGCAGAAGAAGCCGCTTTGCAGGCAGAAACTCTCGGCGGGCAGCCTGGACCGCTGGGGTGAAGTCAGGGTAGAAGGAGATGTTATTTCCTTTGTGTGTGATGGATCCTCTTTCTCTTGCCATCTTAAGGATCAAATCTCTGTCTTGGTAGTTCAGGATTCTCGCAATTATGGGTCGGGGCGGTGCACCCACAGGGGGCTTCTGACCCAATGACCTATGCGCCCTCTCCACTGCAAACACCGCCGAGAGGCTGGGGTCAAACAGTTCGCGTAAGAGTTCTGTGGTATATGTCTCCATTGTATTTATGGCAGTGGTCTCCGGAATTCCCGTGATGCGTAGATTATTGCGCCGGGACCTTGCCTCCAAGTCCTCGTTCTTTGAATGGATTATTCCTAATAATTTGTCCATGTGCAGGAGCTGGTCCCTTGTTTCTACTTGAAACTCATGACATTCTGACTGGCGGGTCTCAAGCGTGTCCAACCTCGTCTCGTGTGTGGCCACCTGGGTTTTTACAGAGTCTAACTGACTGGCGAGATTGTCTAGTTTAGTATCTATATTACGGAGGCTGGAGCGCATCTCAAGCATCAACGTGCGCAAATCTTCGCCCTGGTCGTCTGCGGCCAGGTCGCGCTCCTCTGCCTCCTGGGGCCCCTGCTCCAACTCTCCCTGGCGCGTGGAGCGCTTATGATCAAAGTTCAGCTTCGGCTGTTTAGCATCGTGCTTTCCCATGGCAGCGAGAGATCCACCCAATACTGCCACTAGTTTTTAGCTGAGTCTCACAGCCACCTCCGTTCCCTCGCAGCCCCAGTTAGGCACTCCTGCCTCCTTCGCCGAGCCCGCGCTGACCTATTTTGTTTTAACAAGTCACTGTGTCGCCGCTTGTACCTCCGCTGGGTTCCTTTAAATTGACTCTCCGCAACTAACTCAAACTGTTGCCAGGGTGCAGGCCAATGTCCATTATGCCGTTCACCAGCGCAGGTCGACGGAATGGGGACCCCACGTTCGCACCGTCGCACACACGAGGCACTCGGACAGGTCCTCGCAGCCCCTGTCCCTTCTAACAACTTTCCACTTTTGCCCAGTTGTGTCTGCTCACATGCCCCCAGGCGCCTCACCTCTGCATCTTCGGAGCGCTCTGTGCATGGCTCAGGGTAGATCAAACACTTCCACCTTTTCAAACGCTCCCAACTCCTCCACTGGGCGCCCACGGCATTTACGGGATTCCGTGCCGGTGCTCAGCTCCTCTCCAATCCCCGCGCCACCTCATTCTGTTTTCGGCACTTTAGGCCCCAAAATGGCGGTCGCCACCTCTAATGTCCGCCTCATCGACCCCCTCCGCAGGCCCAGCGTCTCCGCCAGTCGGAGCGCAGTCCAAATTTCCCCCTTCTTGCCGTCATCTGGGGTCCTTAATCTTGTAGGCGTCGTCTGCACTCTCTAGCGGCGTCCCGCGCCTGGAGCCATCGCCAGCAACGCGGCTCCGCGAGCCTACCTCCCAGGCAGCCCAGGGCCGCTCCAGCTCCACAGCTCCGGCGAGATCCCCGGGCAGTCCGACAACGCCGGGACCTTCCGCACCCCGGCTTCGCCACCGCTCTGGTCCCGCCGCCGGCACACGCTCCCAGCCCAAGCCCAGGCTCCTCCACCAGAAGTTCCGTCAGATGACGCCGCCGGTTCCGCTCTCAGGCCGCACTATCCCACAAGTCCACGCAGGCAATAAAATAAAACAATTCACATGCCGCCATCTGCATCGCATCATCCTCCACACATTAATACAGGTTTTGGCAGTTTGGGCTTGCCCCGATGTTAAGGATCATTAAAGGATTTCAGTCCGGCCGGCGGAGCACACTCAAAGAGCGGCCATCTCGCTGCTCAGCAGGCCACGCCCCCAAGAGTAACAATAGTTACCTCAGATAACAATGAGAAAAATAATACAATTTTAAATCTAAAGAAAAAAATGATTAGGGCCGAACTACATGCGGATTTTCATATAGAATATGTAAAGGAAGGAGTTATCCTGATTGGGTTACAGGTGAGAAATGAACCTGGCCTGTTTGTAGAAAATAAAAAATTCCTAGAGACTTGGACCCTTATAGCGAATCGGTGTAGTAGGGATTGGATGCCGCTGATTATTGAAACAGCGCAAGGCATGGTAGTAATAGAAAAACAGGAGATTGAAGAGTTAGAAAAAGTCCTGAAGGATAGTATGGCCCTTGAGAATGCAAAAAAATATCTAGAAGAAATAAATCAGGATGTTGATGGATATAGAGACTATTTGATGAACAAGAAGTCTATCAAATTGAGAAAGGATGTGAATAGGTTTAATTATGAATTAGCTTACCCATATCTACAAAAAGACTTCTATCAAAACAAAAAAGATCAGGTTGGTGAGTTCAGTTCAGGTCGAGGATGGGGGGGCATCCAAAATGGGAGGAACAAAGTATGTAACCTTCTCTGAATCATCCGGCTCGGGTAGTGAAGAGGAAACATATAGACATAATAGCTCGGATTTGGGAGAGCAAAGCAGCAATGGTGTTTTAGAAGCTCGCCCGCGATAGAATCGGAGAGGGTGGAGTACAGGAGAAAGATTGATGCCACAAAGGAATCAACCTCAACAGGAATACATCAGAACACGGAATCAACGTTATTGGAGGTAGATAAGGCCCCTATAATTAATTTATCAGGTAGGACCCTCACCAACATCGAGGTTGAGGTGTTGGAGATGGGTCTTAGCTCTGCCCCTACAGCCAATGTAAATAGGGTGGACTTACAGCAGGATTTGAGGACCTTTTTTCGAAAGGTTAGGCTTCAAAAATATTTTATGGGGTGTGAATATATTAGGAATACTGAGAATATTTCCGGTTTGAAACCTAAAGCTACCTTTACTCCATTGCTTTCACAAGTAGGGAAAGAAGCAGAATTGTTTGAAACATTGGTGGAAAAAGAGATTCAAAGAATTGCTTGTAATCCTTTTAAATCAAAGAATAACCTCCCAAAGGAACAATACAACGCCCTCTGTGCATTACAGGGGGATATTAGTATCACCATAAAACCAGCAGACAAAGGGGGCGGTGTAGTAGTCCTGGATACGTGGGACTATGAAAGGAGGGCTACTGACCTCCTTTCAGTACAAGATCACTATCAGAAGGTATCCATGAATCGATTAGAGATATTAAAGAAGGAAGTGAGAAAAGTTGTAGATAAGGGACTAATGGAAAGCTGTATTTGTGAAGAAGAGGGACGTTTTCTTATAAATGAGTACCCCATTACTCCGGCATTCTATGGACTGCCTAAGATCCACAAGAATTCTTTAGACCCCCGCCCCCGAGACCAATTATCTCATGTATTGGGTCTGTGCTTGAACCTTTGAGCAAGTATGTAGATAGTTTTTTAAAACCTTTAGTCTTACAACAGAAATCATACATTAGGGATTCCGCTGATATGATATCAAAGGTCAAGGGTAGACCCTTTAACAGTGATACACAGTTCTTAGTGATGTTAGTCATAGAAACCTTGTACACTAACATCCCACAGGACCGTACTATAGAAGTCATTAGGACTTGCCTAGAGGAGACCGACCTTAGAGGAGCAAGTGGGGAATTCATTATCAACTGTGTGACTCTGGTTCTTAAAAACAATCTTTTTTTATTTAAGAATGATCTGTACCTCCAACTTAAGGGTACAAGCATGGGAGCAACTTGTGCTTCTAGTTTGGCTTGCCTTTATGTTGGTGGTTTTGAGAACAAGCATATATATAATGGTACAGCACCTTTCTATGAAAATGTTATTGTTTGGTTTCGGTTCATCAACGATATATTTTTCATATGGGAAGGACCAGAGGAGACACTGAGGGAGTTCCTTGAATGGTTGAATCTGGGAGATATGAATCTACGTTTCACGGCCCATACCAGCAAGATGGGGGTGGATTTCCTTGATATTTCTATCAAGGTTGATAATGGATATTTAGGGGTAGCGTTATTTACAAAACCTACCGACAAAAATACCCTGCTTCATTATAAAAGTTATCACCCTAAAGCCCAGAGGGATTGTATCCTGTTTGGACAATTTTTAAGATTGAGGAGAAACTGTACATCCTTGGAAGATTTTTATAAACATTCAAATGTGCTGAAACAAAAACTGAAAAATAGGGGTTATCTGAAAAAGTTAATTAGCCACTCCTTTAAGAGAGCCCGATTTTATGATAGGGAGAGCATGTTCAATCAGAGTCAAAAACGGAATGACAATAAACGGATAGTGTTTGTAAGCCAATTTAGTGCGATTAGTAATAAAATCAAAAATGTGATAAATAGGAATTGGCATGTATTGGATGCTGTAGATGAGATGAAGTTGGAAAAGCCTCTTTTTGCATTTAGACGTAACCAGAATCTGAAAAATAGACTGGTCCATACATATAGGGAGGACCGAAAAACTGGACAGTTGGGGTTAACTGGTAATATAGTTAGGGGCAACTACAAATGTGGCAATTGTAGCTGCTGTGATCAATGTCTAGAGGAAAAAGGCATTGAATATAAGGGAGTAAGTATTACCTCCAAAACCCTCAATAACTGCTGCAGTAAGAATGTAGTGTATTTGATTCTTTGCCCATGCGGATTAGGATATGTGGGAGAGACGGGGCGTGAATTGCGGGTTCGTTTATGTGAACACAGATCCGCCATTTGAAATAAAAAGGTCAATGCACCCCTGGTGGAACATTTTATGAGAAGTGAACACTCAGAAACAGATTTTAAATGGTTCATTATAGAGAAAATATTTCAAAGGAAGAGAGGTGGAAATTGCGAGCTATTCAGGAAACAACGTGAATGGTGGTATATTACTAGACTAGATACCATCAAATCTGGTTTGAATTGCAAAGAGGAAGGATTCTGAGTAAGGTAAGGTTGTTTTGGATAGACCTGGCTGGCCACTGATACTTTACTCCCTATTTTCAGTATCAGGAGATAGTTGCCTTTATATAGATTAGGGTGTATATATAGACTCATATGTAGATACATAAAATATGTTTTAAGAAGTAAGATGGAGGTTCTTAGGTTTTTAGCTCTTCACATTTTGATTAGCGAGCTATTCAGGTTTTTATCATACATTCATTGTATAATTCTGGTAGTAGCTGCTCCTCCCTTCTTGTTTAGTATAGTGCTATTTTGATAGCTTTATTACTGTCTTGCTTATTTATTATTTTTTATACATCCTCTTTTTATATATTTATAGTAATAACAGAATAATTAAGGTGGTGCGGATCCCCTTTATACACCGCTGCAGTAGATGAGATAGGTGAGTGCAATTTTTCTTTATACGATAGACCAGTGAGGCGGGTGCCTTGCTGGATCGATTTGGTTTTCAATATGGCGCCCGTGTGGTGCCGCGAGTAGACATCTGAGTGGTTAGCGTCCTGTGCGGTGCGGGCGGGCGGGCGGGCAGTCAATTTGACGAAAGAGGAAGTGATTTCACTTCCCGCCCCACGTGTCTGGAACGCACACTCGCCATAAATGGGCTGAGATTAGGTAAGCCGGATTTCTCCATAAAATAAATATGAAGCGGCAGTGAAAGGAAGAAAAACAGAAGAACGCCGCAACAAAGGTTAGCTTATGGAATTTGTTAGAACAGAAGAGCCTTTGGGTTTTATTTAGTATGTCGAGTCATATTAAAGGACCGCATAATATGTGAATAGTTGAGACATGAGGAATAAGTAAATAGATTTTTGGTAATAGAGTGCGATGTAGTGTAGTAGCAGGGTGATTTTTGATTTATACATTTTGTAAATATTGCGAGCATTGTGCAATTTTAAAATTTTAAATGTTTGATTCTTATTGTAGAAGTAAGGCTTGAACCTGTTGATTCATATATGGTTCTGACCTAGTTCAATATATTTGGATTCCATGGTAAGTCTTAGGACTACGACTAGTGCATGCCATGAAACTAAAAGATATCATGGAGAGGTTTTAATTTTTTTTTCTTAAAAACAGCACTGAATTGCATGTGGGATATGTACAAATCCTGTCTTTCTCATACACCTAGTGGAATATCTTTTTAAACCTGGTGTGCACCTACGGGCAAAGGATAGTAAGGATGAATGTTCACCACTATATGGGTCACAACATGGTGTTTGGGCCTTTTTCTAATGTTGAACAGTGGATTTATGGCTTTTTTATTCTATCTATATAGAAATATACTTCAAAGAGACTGTGGATGTGAAGGAAAGTATCTATCTGTATCAGTGTTGATGGTTTTAATTGACCTTTATGGAGGCGAGTGATGGGGACTATGTCCATAGTTAGTTTTTTATAAATATAAAATGAGAAAAAAATGTATAGAAAAAAGAAAAAATCTTTTTTAGAAATATTTTTAATGTAGATGAGATGTATACTTTGGAAGTAGTAAGTGTGGAGACATATACACATATTTTGAATTATTATGCACTGACATTCATGTATATATATACATGCATGTCGGTGTTGGTGTGTTTAGGGTCTGATGTGGAAGGGGCTCAATGGAATCTCTATATGGGATGATAAATATCAAAGAATCTGGTTGGAATTTGGAGAATGAATGAATTAGTTGCTATGGGGGATAAAATGGGGCATTTGGGGGTATGAAATGTGAATAGTATATATAGTTAGTCTATTGTGTTGTTATATGTATGTTTTATCGAACCATCTTTGGGAGTACAATATATAGTCCTGAAGAAGGTGGTGAAAATGGTTTGGAAGCCCACCGAAACGCGTCAACACATTACCTTTACTGGACCCACAGAAGGAGGCTCTTATCGAATAAAGAGTGTTGATAATTATCGATAAGCCTATCCCTATCAATATTGGGACGGTTCGATTTTATAGACTACTGTATATGTCTTGTGTTTATCTCCCTTTTATTGAATTTTACTTGATATTCGTTTTGTGCTATCGATGTTTTAGTATTTATGTGGTTGTTTTGTCTTTGTATGATTTGGGTTTTTATTTGGAACTATATTAAAAATTCACCCTTGATTCCTTTGACTTTAGCTGATCAATAGAGAGATTCATTGTTTGTATGAGTGAGGTGTGAGTGGTTTGGTTTTCCCGTGGGGGACTTTTTTCATGATTTCACTGTGCTACGGTACCCTGTTCCCCCCGGTATATTGGTTATAGGAGGGTCCCCTCTCTATATTCTTGGTTAATAACAGTTATACCCAGGCCTGAGCAGGATCAGTGCTGATTCTCACAATTAGATGGTTACTGTCGTAGTTTGCATGATGGGCTAAAATACAATGGACTGGAAAGTGTCTCTACCTAATTTCAAGAGGCTGGAATAACTCAAGCATTATACTAATTACTTTTGCTTTATTTAGTGTGACGCTCAGAGTGCAACCGGTATGCCCGACGTGCCGAAAAACTCCAGCTATACTCTACTGATGAGACGCACATGGGCTGAAAGCAGTTTGAGGTGGGTTGCGCACCATTCAGAAAAGACCTGGACTGGCAGTTTGGGCTGGACCGTTCCTATTGGAGCAAGACCAAGGCTGATTGCATAAAGCTGATTCCTGTTTGAGGCGGCGTGGTGGGTAAAAAAAACTGATAGACTGGACTGCGGTCCAAGTAATAACCAGTGATTGAACCTAGTTGAAGCACTCTACCCCTCACTTATTGCTTTCTGCAATATTTGCTGTAGCAAGTGCTAAGTAGGTCACTAAGGTCCTCATTACAACCCTGGCGGTAAATCCCACTTACCGCCGTGCAGAAGACCGCCAACATACCGCTGCGGCTGCGGAATTCCGCTACAGGTATTACGACACACAGCCCGGAATCCGCCACAATACAGACACCCACACAAGTCCGCCACACCAAAGGTCAGTGATAAACTGGCGATAAGAAAACCGACACCGTCACACCAACAGGAATACGCCCACACCATCACGACCCACGAATCAACGCAGTAATCCATTGGCGGTACACACCGCTGTGCTCAAAATACAAACACATATACAAAACACAACCACATTGGACAGTTCGAAATACACACACCTGATACACATACACACACCACACCCACACACCCAGTCCAATATAAAGCACACACCCACATCACCCACAAACCCTTACTACCAGAATTTTGAAACCACGCCAGAGAGATACACTACCAAAAACAACACCAGCATCCACAGACACACAACACCATCACTTACACAACAGACACCACCTCACACATCACCCACACCACATCATGGCACCTCAACAACACCCCGGGTTCTCTGAGGAGGAGCTCAGGGCCATGGTGGAGGAAATCATCCAAGTAGAGCCACAGCTATCCGGATCACAGGTGCAGCAGACGTCCATTGCAAGGAAGATGGAGCTATGGTGCAGAATTGTTGACAGGGTCAGCGCAGTGGGACAGCATCCAAGAACTAGGGATATCATCAGAAAGAGGTGGAACGTCCTACGGGCGAAGGTGCGTTCCGTGGCCTCCAGACACCAGATTGCTGTACAGAGGACTGGCGGTGGACTCCCACCTCCTCCCCCACAACTAACAACATGGGAGGAGCAAGGCTTGGCTATACTGCATCCTGAGGGCCTCAGGAGTAGCAGGAGGACTGGACTCTGGTAAGGCAAATCTTTACTACTATATCTCCCCCACCCTACCTGCATGCCATCACATACTCCCACCCTTACCCTCACACCCATCACCCCAACAACCCACAGATACCCCACCAACACAACCCACACATCCCAAAACCAAGCCCTGCATGTGACACCAATGCATGGACACCCATCACCCAAGCATGTCCACTACAGAGACTCACTCATGTCCCAAAATCACCAATCACACAAGGACCAAGCCAATAATGCAAGCACTGGAGTACAGGGTCAACCACCCATTGCACACGATGGCACACAGACATACAATAATTATGCATTTACACCCCAACAGGACCCCTACCCAACGTCACTGGACAGGAGGTGCCAGACATATCCAGGCCCCCCACAGAAGAGGCCCACAGTGATGACAGCAGGTCTGCACAAATGGATCAAGATGACCAGCCCGGCCCATCTGGGACCTCGGGACAGTCGGTTCCCCTGACACTGTCACAAGCCACCACAGAGCCTCCCACCTCAGGAAACACCAGCACAGCACCCACCCAGCAGACCCATCCCTCTGCCCCCAGGACACATCAATCAGCGGTGTGTCCACCACTACAGGGAACCCAGGCAAACCCACCAACCCACCAACTCAAGAAAATCAGGGACCTGGGGGCAGTGGCAGTGGGCACACGGTTCAGGGGACAGAGGCACAGGATAACAGGGAAACTGGGAGGACTGCTGTGCGACGGGGAGGACAGGCCCAGGGAACACACTCTCCACAAGGCACTCTCCAACATCATGGGAGCTTACCATCATTGCCAGGAGACGATGGCAATGGTACTGGTCACGTTTCAGGAGACCCAGCGGCTGCAGGAGGAACAGTACCTTGGGATCAGGGAGGACTTGAAGTCCATTAACACCACCCTGGTCACCATTGCAGGGGTGCTGGCAGACCTCGCCAAAACCAGGAGGGACACAGTGGCACAACAAGGGGTCCCTGACACTAGCTTGGACGAGGAACAGCCCTCCACCTCCGCCGGCGCTAGTGGGCAGGAGGCACCGCCACAGGAACAACAGGACACCAACACCCCACCCCCTGCAGATGGAGAACCACCCCGCAAAACTGAGATCCAGGAACAAGACAGAGAACATTAGCAAGACCCCCGCCAAGAAATAGGACTCTCCTAATTGTCACCCTCCTGTCCCACTATGTCACCCTGTCCGTCCTTAAACTGCCATTGCTCCACTTCCTATGCCCCTTTGGACAATGTACCTGTGAAACAAATAGACTGGACTCTGCCATGGACATTCCTCCACCATCACCCCAGCCCATTTTACAACCCCCTCCACTTATTAGTACAGGAATAAACACACTTCAATCACAAAACAATCTGGAGTCAGTCTGTGCTTTCACAAATGTGTAATTGCAATAACTATGGAATATAGCAATGTCAATTTACTTGTTCACATACCAATGTAACACAGCTGTAGGCCAGCAGTAAACGTAGCAGAGGGCACAAAGTGGGACCCAAATCTGTGAAATGGAAAGTCAAAGTGACAAGTCAGGGTCCATACACTAAATGAAAATGACACACTTATGCTAGTTCCAACAATAGAAAGAGATGTGGGAAGCAGTGGCATCTTCTTACCTGTGTCTCACCTGAAGTATTGCCTGATGATGTTGTTTCGGTTGTCGATAGACTCTTCTTCTCCCTCCTCTTCTTCACTGTCCACAGGCTCCACAGCTGCCACAAGACCACCATCTGGCCCATCCTCCTGCAGAAAAGGCACCTGGCGTCGCAAAGCCAGGTTGTGCAGCATACAGCAGGCCATGATTATCTGGCACATCTTCTTCGGTGAGTAGTAGAGGGATCCACCTGTCAGATGGAGGCACCGGAATCTGGCCTTCAGGAGGCCGAAGGTGCGTTGATCACCCTCCAGTTTTGCCCATGTGCCTCATTGTAGCATTCCTCTGCCCTTGTCCTGGGATTCCTCACTGGGGTCAGTAGCCATGACAGGTTGAGGTAACCAGAGTCACCTGCAAATGTCGAGGGACAACTGTTAGACACACACTAACCCTTAGGGACAACCCCATACCCAGACACCTATGTCTACTGTATTGGGACCTTGACCTCACCTATTAGCCTCACACGGTGCCTCTGGAGTTGGCCCATCACATAAGGGATGCTGCTATTCCTCAAAATGTAAGCGTCATGCACAGAGCCAGGATACTTGGCATTGACATAGGAGATGTACTGGTCTGCCAAACACACAATCTGCACATTCATCGAATGGTAGCTCTTTCGGTTTCTGTCCACCTGTTCATTTCTGCGGGTGGGGGACAAATGCCACATGTGTCCCATCAATGGCACCAATGATGTTGGGGATATGTCCCAGGGCATAGAAGTCACCTTTCACTGTGGGCAAATCCTCCACCTGAGGGAAAACGATGTAGCTGCGCATGTGTTTCAGCAGGGCAGATAACACTCTGGACAACACGTTTGAGAACATTGGCTGGGACATCCCTGATGCCATGGCCACTGTTGTTTGAAAAGACCCACTGGCCAGGAAATGGAGTACAGACAGGACCTGCACTAGAGGGGGGATTCCTGTGGGATGGCGGATAGCTGACATCAGGTCTGGCTCCAACTGGGCACACAGTTCCTGGATTGTTGCACGATCAAGTCTGTATATGACCAGGATGTGTCTCTCTTACATTGTCGACAGGTCCACCAGGGGTCTGTACACCAGAGGATGCCGCCATCTCATCACCTGCACCAGCGGACGTGCCCTATGGAGGAGAATAGCGAGCAGAGAGTCATCCACCACTGAGGTATAACAATGTTTTATTTTCAGAAACGTAATTAATCTGCAATGTGCCGGTATCTGTCTATAGTCCCGGCCTAGATAGGTGTGACGCAGTTAACATCCATCCCATGTGGCCTCCTGAAATGGCGGCTGCCTGACCTGTAAGGTGGGACAAGGGGATATGAGGTAACTGCACTGGCGTTCTACACCATTGCGTTGGGCGGTCAAAAACCGCGGCACAATTCTGCATTGGTTAACATTGGGCCCTATGGGCCCCAGGAGCCAATAACGATGTACGCCGGCGGTTACGGTACGCACCGCCGCAGACGTGACCGTTATTTTCTGTCTGTTCACTCACTTGATACCTGACCTTCAACAGGAGAGGACCTACATTCAAGTGCTGCTGTGACCTCAGTCTGGAAGCGACGATGGCTCATGTGTCTGGGGAAAGGGCCCCTGCCTTCACTTTGGAGGAGTTGGAGAAACTAGTGGATGGGGTCCTCCCCCAGTACACGCAACTGTACGGTCCTCCAGACAAACAGGTAAGTACACTGTGAGCATGCTGCATGGGCAATGCCTGTTTTGAGTGGTATTGATGAAATATACATGGGGGGGCTGAGGCCTGCATGTGCGGATGGGGAGTGTATGTGCATCAGGGCAAGGGTGGGAACTGGTTGGCAATGAGTATGACGGTCCAGACGGGTAAGTAATTTCCTTTTCCCCCTGTACCATTCCTCTAGGTCAGCGCCCACCAGAAGAAGGGTATTTGGCGTGCCATCGCCAAGGACGTCCGGACCCTGGGGGTCTACCACAGACGGAGCACCCACTGCCGTAAAAGATGGGAGGCCCTGCGCCGCTGGAGCAAGAAGACGGCGGAGGCCCAGCTGGGGATGGCCTCCCAACGTGGGAGGGGTGCCCGTTGCGCCATGACCCCCCTGATGTTCCAGATCCTGGCGGTGGCGTATCTGGAGTTGGATGGGCGCTTGAGGGCATCACAGCAGCCACAAGGGGGTGAGTACACTCTCATTCAGCTGAGTCAGGGTGGGGGAATGTGGGCAGTGGGTTCCCCTAGGCCAGGGCGAAGTTTGTAGGCAAGGTCCCTTGTGAGGCAGGCTATGTGGCACCCCACCAGTGGTAAGAGCCATCTACATCTAGTCAGGCTCCCGTGACTTCCAGGTGTGCACCAATTGGTCTTAGGCCTCGTACCCCATGGTCAGCTGAAATTTCTAGGAACTGTTATTGTACGGCGTAGTGCAGAGGGCTGCTCCATGTGTGTTGTGCCTGCCAACGGTAGTGGTGTTGCATGCACTGAACATGTCTTTCTTCTGTCTTCCCCCCACTTTTTGTGGTCTCCCTGTTCTTGTGTGCAATAGCATCATCAGGCGGCAGAGCATTGGCACCGGAGCAGGAGGGAGCTGCAACCCACTTGGCCCTGGAGGGCGAAACAACAGAATCTGAAGCCACCAGTGAGACGGAGGGCGAGGGGAGCTCCACGGCGGGGACAGGAGCAGACAGCACTGACAGCGACTCCTCCTCTGATGGGAGCTCCCTTGCGGTGGCGGGCACCTCTGTGCCCACTGCATCAACCAGCACAGCCGCCACCCCCCCCACCAGCACTGCCCTCCCAGCAGCCCCTCAACGTGTGTCCCGTGCCCGCTCACCGAGGAGGGTGGGCATCTCCTTTTCCCCAGGCACCTCAGGCCCTTCCCCAGTCAGCCCTGCTGCCCTCAGTGAGGAGGCTATTGACCTTCTGAGATCCCTCACTGTTGGGCAATCTACCATTGTGAATGCCATCCAGGGTGTCGAGAGGCATTTGCAACAAACAAATGCATACCTGAAGGGCATTCATTCTGGGCAGGCAGCCCAACAGAGAGCATTTCAGGCTCTGGCCTCAGCACTGATGGCAGCCATTGTCCCTGTGTCCAGCCTCCCCCTTCCAACTTCCTCCACCCAGACCCAATGCCCTGTAGCTCAGCCTATCCCAAGAACACCATCAGACCAGCATGCACACTCATCAACACACAAGAGTGACTCCTGCAAACATAAGCACCACACATCCCACAGGCACTCACACAAGCACCATACCCATGCAGACACAGCAACATCCACAGCCTCCACTGTGTCCCCCTCCTCCACGTCTTCCTCCTCCCTCCCAGTCTCATCTCCACTCACACCTGCATGCACTACATCCTCAGCCACTGCCTCCATCACCAGCACGCCCATCACCACACACTGCTCACATGCACTCACCACCCCCACTACCTTGCACACATCCCCAGTGTCCTCTCCCAGTGGGTCTGTGAGCCCTCCTCCCAAAGTACACAAACGCAGGCACACACCCACCCAACAGCCATCCACCTCACAACAGCCTTCGGCCCATGCACCTTTACCCAAATTCAGCAGACGTACACCTCCTACAACCACTACCTCTACCTCCACTTCCAAACCCCCTCCATCTTCCCGTGCCCGTGTGTCTGAGAAACTCTTCCTGGCTAACATTCACCTCTTCCCTACACCTCCCCCCCGTTCTTCCCCTAGGGCCAGGCTTTCAGGTCTCAGCCCAGCAACTCAGCCACCAAAATCCCCAGGCACAGTGGTGCCAGCAACTGCGGGGTCATCGAGTGCGCCACACATCAGGACTGCCAGTGTGCCACGTAGCGAGGGCAAGGACATTCCGCCACCTGCCAAGGTGAAAAAGGTGCCCACATCCCGGAGGGAGAAGCCGAAAGTACCAGCCACCAAGGGCTCAGCAAAAACCAGGGGATACTGGCAAGACAACTGCGGCACCATCAAAGCTGGGGAAGGGCCAAAAGCTGAAGAGCAGGTCAGGAGAGGGCATGGTGGCACCGACTGAGGGACCAGTGTCACACTTTCTGTCCACGACCACGCCACCCTTTACAGCGGAGAACACCACTAGCTGCCCCACCACCACAACCGCCACCTGCACTGTCACCTGCACCGCCCCAGCACGTCTACAGCCTCCGGGACAGTCCCCAGCATCTTCCCCAGTGGGCAGCCGTCCGAGGCTGCAGGAAACGTCCTGCTGTGTCCGTCTGCAGGTGCTGACCCATGCACCGCCACAACAGACACCGCCGCAAGCAACGCAGCAACAGACACCGCCGCAAGCACCGCCGTAAGCACCGCCACCGGCCCGCGGCCTCCTCGGACACAGGCACCACCGCTGACATGGCTGCCATCCCCAGTGGTCAGTCGTCTGAGGCTGAAGGAGAGTTCCTGGACCCTGGGCAGCTTCCATGAGGCATTTCTTCCATCATTGTTTACACCTGCAGGTGGAAGGCGCAGCAGTGTGGGGTATGTCGCTGACTCCATGGCGTATCATGCTACCTGAACCTCGCAAATCTCGTGGCATGCACACCCAGGTGAGGGAATTGTACCGGCCACACTGCATGTGGAGCACTCTGGGCACCAGGCCCCCTCCAGAACCAGTGGAGAATGACATCCACTACCTCTGTCCTTGGCAGGATGAAGCACTCTGGGAACCAGGCCCCCTCCAGAACCAGTGGAGAATGACATCCACTACCTCTGTTCTTGGCAGGATGAATCACTCTGGGCACCAGGACCCCTCCAGAAACAGTGGAGAATGACATCCACTACCTCGGTCCTTGGCAGGATGAAGCACTCTGGGCACAAAGCCCCCTCCAGAACCAGTGGAGACTGTTATTCACTTGAGAGACTGTGGCTTTGCACTCCCCAGGATGCAGCAGTGGGCAACCCACCCACTGGAGAGACTTGAGAGACTGTGGCTTTGCATCCCCTGGATAAAGCAGTGGGCAAACCACCCACTGGAAAGACTTTTGAGACTGTGGCTTTGCACTCCCAAGGATGCAGCAGTGGGCAAACCACCCACTTGAGAGACACTGGCTTTGCACTCCCCAGGATAAAGCAGTGGGCAACCCACCCACTGGAGAGACTTGAGAGACTGTAGCTTTGCACTCCCCAGGACAAAGCAGTGGGCAACCCACCCACTGGAGAGACTTGAGAGACTGTGGCTTTGCACTCCCCAGGATACATCAGTGGGCATGGAGCCCCCTCGTGCAGCAATGGCGTCATGCGTTCATCAGGCTGAGGTGCCACCCCCCTCCCCCTGAGGTGCCTGTATATTTTCGATCTGATGCCCCAGCAGTGTTCTCTCCGTTTCGAGTCAGGTATCATGTGTGGGCCTCGCCCATGCATTTTGGGCCCAGTGGTCCACGGACAATGATTAGTACACTATCCGGACTTGTGTAGTTGGTGTACGTATTTGTATATACTGATTTTGGAGTTTTGACTTATGCATTTTTAATGATTACAATTGTTACAGTCATTTCCTTTTGTCCTTCCGTTCTTCCAGGGGGTGGAGGGCGTATATGTAATGTTGCTGCATGTATTTGTGTGTCTGTTGTGTGTGGTGGTGAGGGTGGGGGTGTTGAGTGTGTGTGTCACTCTGTTTCCTCCCCCCTCCCCTGTGTTGTAGGTGCAGTACTCACCGTGGTCGCCGCCGCCGTTCGTACTCCTCATAGAAGAGGCGGTAAACCAACATGGGTAACACATGAAGTTCGGGATCCATGGCGTCCTGGTTCCTCATTGGGTGTCGAGAGGTGAGTGTTTTCCCTTCTGTGTACTGTTTCCGCCGTGCTTTTGATAGCGTTGGTTCCGCCCCGTAAAAGGTGGCGGATAGGCCTCTTGTAATAGGGTGGGCGGGTCTGTGGGCGGTGACCGCCGCACTGTTTGTTTCTACTGCCGTGGCAGTCGGAGTGTTAAAGTGGCTGTCTATGTTCGCGGTTTCCACCACGGTTGTAATCCCATTTTTTTTTCCTCCAGCCTGTTTGCGGTATTACCGCCGCTTTAACACCAACCGCCAGGGTTGTAATGAGGGCCTAAATCTGCTGTAGAAAACACTATGTGGAACTAAATTAAATACAAATGCCCCATGGAATTCACTGGGGTTTGTACGATTGCCTCCCTGATGCATATGGTACTGCTGTGATAGCTCACCTTATACATGCATTAAAATCTATTTCATTCCTCACACACAGCGGGAAACTCGTGTTAATGATGGAGTACTTTAACGGCCAGGAGAGAATAAATACTTGTGGGCTTGCAGCGGGGTGTCTGTGTTGATGAAAGGTGAACCCAATACAGGGACGTTGAATTGACTGGATTACGGCACAGTGGGTTTAAGAACTAACAGAGTAGACCTGAAGGTCATATCAGGGTGACAGAGGACCATTGGCTCAGTGTCTGTGACATCCAGAAGAGGGTGTGCGAGTCCTGGGCAACAACATAATGCAATGGTCAGTTCAAGGACCCGAAAGATCAACTAGCAATCTGTCTGGTAGACTTGGAGCTCTCTTAACAGCTACTTATGGTCTTCCAGGGGCCAGAAGAAAAAGTTTTAGGGTTGAACTGCGTGCAGATGACAAAGGAGTTTGGAGCGATGACAGAGGTGTCAGCAGTAGGCCATTAATTCACACCTCCGAGCTGGCATCCAACAACCCGAACCGCATCCATTGTTAGGGACTCCTAAGCGCAATTTTGCACTTGCTCTACCTCCAGACTCACACTGAGGGCCGGGATGCGCCATAGCAGGCCCATACCCCTCACACCGGCTTGTATACACTTGAGGACAGGAGCAGTGGCGGCTAGTGACATTTGAAAGTGGTGAGGCGTAAGAATTAAGGCAGCGGCACTGCTACTGCGATTACAGTGGTAATTGGTAATGTTTGGTCAAGCCAGGTGTAACAATCAAAGCTAGCTCCAATCTGGACATGTTCTGAACACCATCTGTCTTTCTAATGAAGTTCATAGTAAAAGTCAGCATTTTCTATGAAGTAACTTACTTATTGTTTTGCTGTGGCCATAATTCACTCTAGTAAGATCCACTCCGGTTATTTCCCCGGAGTTATTTCTGCTTGTGGAGATCAGATCATTGACTCTGAGGAGCATTAGCATCCACGCCGCTTCCATGTGTTTTAGAAAATGGCTTCCACTGTATGTTGGTGCTGATTAGTTACACTGAAAATAAGCTAATCAGTCAAATTACCATCGGAGACATGTTAGTGAACGGCCAATGACGGGACAGTGTATGAAACTGTAAAGAATAGGGCAGTTAGCGAACAGGCCTACATTGGGGAAATGAATGAAAATGGCAGCAATGATTCAATTAGTGAGAATGCTCAGAGGGCAATTTCTGATATATCCGATAATAGGCAAGTACATGCGACTGTAATGCATAGGCTAATTAATTAGCAAGCCAAAAGTGTGGGAACAGGAGTGTCAACAGTGTCTCAAATAGTGATCCTGGCAGTCTCCAGTCAGTCAGTGAAACTGGCAGAGATGCACCAATTAAGAAGACGGCAAGCAATTGACTGATTGATTAGATTGCCAATTAAACTAAATTCCAGCAACTGCGAAACTGCCAACAAGAGTACAATTCCAAGATTTCTATTGTGTTTACATACCTCTTACTTGCAGTCACAGTGCCTTCAGTCTCAGCTCCATAGCTCAATGAATCGCAGCATAAACACTGGTGCTTCTATGCCCAGATGAAATCACGGATGTAGTGGTGCAAAAAAAACTGACAGATACTGCCATCAGCCAACAGCCTGATCACATTGACTTTCCTTACAAAAGCCAACAAACCTAACCAATCCTGGAGCTTCTGTCATGCTGCTTTCAGCATGAGAGAAGCCCCAGGATTGGTTTGAGTAGGCTAACCCAGCACTCCTTTTCATACTAATGTCCTGTGTCACACTCCACCCAGCGGTTTAAAACAGATTGTATTAATGCCATCTAAAGCGTGTTGGGCTGGACGTCACAAGACAGCCGGCCAATCTGACATGCACACTCCATACTTAAGCCATCCCTGTTGCCAATCACCAGGAATCATCCCTGATCCTGCTCCTGCCCTCGCTCACACTCAAGCTAGAACAGCGCACGCACAGCACATTATAATAAAAAGGTAATAACCATTTTATTAATTTACATTTGCTGCTGCGCACCGCTTGCAGCAGCCAGGGCAACGCTCCCCCTCTCTAAAGGAGGAACCGCCACTGGACAGGAGACCCGAGGCTTTTCTTTCTGCAGCCTGTGCTGTACCTGTTATGTCTGAGAGGTAAGCGTGTAATGCTGTTGCCAATGATTTACCTGTTTGGTGGTTTAGAAAAGCATGCACTAATGTACCTATGCTGTTCAGGTTTAGTGTGTGCATGGGGTGGGGGGGACGTAATGCTTCTGCTTTCTTTTAAGTAACATTTCATGTTTCAAGGGTGGAGTGGAGGAATGTGCCAAAAAATGGCAAGTTCTGCCATCTTTGATTTTAGGCAAATTGTGACCCTGCGCAAACATGATTTTGCCTCCTTTAAATTTCAGCAGGTCAATCCTACTGGAATTTAATGACCAAAAAAGGGGCCCAATATTAACTGAAAAATGCAGATTATTTGAGGTATGTACCGAAAACTGCTTGTTTATCCCCCTTTAAAAGGGAAAAACTCAAAATAGGTGCTGTTTATCACACATGATATATCTCTGGGGTTATATTCTCCCCCATATTCCTGGGGTGGCAGATTTTATTGGGTGCAATAAATAACACCTATTCATCCAGGTCACTGGTATTTGATCCCATAACTTCTAGAAAAAAACACCTGTAGTATTCAAGTATTCAGTGTTTAGCAGGCAGTTACGTCAAAGGAGAGGTCGTGGGTGAATCCCACACTATTTAAATACATTCCAGAACACATCCTTTTGGAGCACCATTGCCATAGGAGTAGCTAGCCTACTGTCAGGCTCCATGGGCTCCGAGCCACACTAGCCAAATGGACTGCTGGTAGGTGGTGTGGTGACCACCTGGTAACATGGATTGCTGCCAGAAAAGCTAGGCACATTTCTGACTTTCTGGATCTGTGTGTGACACAAATAGCTTTTACAGTTCATCTGAGAAATCCCACCTCCCATATTTGTTTGTAACATGCCTGGGAGAATATGGTGGATTGTGATGAAGAAAGATGGCAGATTGATGAAGACAGCAAAAAGATTTTGAGTGGGAGATAAGGGTGGAGGAAGGTCAGAGGGAGGACACATACAAGGGACTGTGGTGGAGGATGAGAAATTGTTGAAGGGCATAGTATGTAGACAGGAGCAAAGGGAATAGCATGGCTGAGTTGAAAAGGATGAAAGGCTCTATGGATGGATCTGAAGAAAGAAGAATCAGTAGGTAAAGGGAGATGGATTAGAGTAGAGGCAGTGCTAAGTGGCTTAAGCATGAACAGCAAATGAGGGACCGAGAGCAGGATGGGGTGTGGAAGGGTTTGTTTGTGTAGATGAAGGGGTTTAGGTATTTTGAGGTAGTAAGTTGGGGATTGTTTGGTTGAGGATGATAGAGAAAAGGGCAACATAGGGGCATATTTATACTTTTTGATGCAAAACTGAACTAACACAGTTTAGCATCAAAAAGTTTAGCATCGGCTTGCGCCATTCCTGAGCACCAGCCAGGTGCCATTTTTATGAAATGGTGCAAGCCGGTGCAAACGGTGGGCTAGCGGTAAAAAAATATATGTTAGCCGATGGGGGGTGGCACTATGGATGATGGGGATTTTGCACCAAAAAATTACATTAAGCTGGTTAGAGGCAAAAAAAATGCCTCTAACCATTCTAGTGCCATTTTCTGACGCCAAAACATCCATACCACTTGATTCCTGTCTTAGAAAAGACAGAAGTCATGCCCACCACACCAATGGCCAGCACAGGGGACCAGGGTCCCTTGGGCATGGCCATTGCACCCTGTGCCATGCAGGAGGCCCCAAGTTGCCCCCCGATGGCACTTTAATTTAATTAAAAAAAATACTTACCTATACTTACTCTACTTACCTGGGATGGGGTCTCCCATACTCCGGTGTCCCTCTGGTGTGGGTGGGGGTGTTCCTGGGTTTGAGGAGGGCACCTGTGGACCCATTTTCTGTGGACCCATTCCATGGTGTTCAACCATGGAAATGGGTCCACAGGTCCCCTAACGCCTGGTCTGACCCAGGCGTTAAATAATGGTGCAAACCAAGCTTTGCACCATTATTTATCCCCTGCTCCAACCCGTGCATCATTTTAGCTCAGGGGGATAAATATGGGGCTGTGGAGTTAGCACCATTTTTTAGATGGTAACGCCTTCCTTGCATCTCATTGACGCAAGGCAGGTTAAAACATCTAAAAATGGTGCAAACTCCAATATTTTGACGTTAGACTGGTCTAGCGTCAAAATATAAATATGGAGTTAGTTTTGTACTGAATTTGCGTAAAAAAAGACACAAATTCAGCGCAAATGGGGTATAAATATGTCCCATAGTTTGCATATTCATGTTTAAAGTCTCCTCCACGACTTGTTCTCCATCCAGTTGCTCTGCACAGACCAACACGTGGTAGTTGAGAGAGAGTCCTGAAAAAACAGTCCCAAAAAGAGAGATTGAAAGATGTCTAAAAAGATTGCAGTTGTAGTGCAAAGGAACTTCAGTAGTCTCTGATTGCCTTAAGATGTTATGTTGCTTGTTTGTGTAGCTTTTTAAGCCACATAGGGGGTAATTTTGACCCTGGCGGTACGAGACCGCCAGGGCTAAAATGACGGAAGCACCGGCAACAGGCTGGCGGTGCTTCCTGGGGTATTACGACCGCGGCGGAAGAGCCGCGGTCGCACCGCCAGGGCCAGCGGTATTCCGCCACATTTGACCCGGCGGTGATAATCCGCCTGGGCAGCGCTGTTAGCAGCGCTGCCCAGGAGATTACGAGTCCCCAACCGCCAGCCTTTTTCTGGCGGTTTGACCCGCCAGGAAAAGGCTGGCGGTACGGGGAGTCGTGGGGCCCCTGCACTGCCCATGCCACTGGCATGGGCAGTGCAGGGGCCCCCTGACAGGGCCCCATGCAGCTTTTCACTGTCTGCTATGCAGACAGTGAAAAGCGCGACGGGTGCCACTGCACCCGTCGCACGGCCGCAACACCGCCGGCTCCATTTGGAGCCGGCTCCTATGTTGCGGCCGAGATCCCCGCTGGGCCGGCGGGCGGAAACCAGGCCCAGCGGGGATCTCCTAATGACCGCATTGGCGGCCGCACAGCAGTCAGAGCCCGCCTGCCAAGGTCATAATGAGGGCCATAATGTCATCTCAAAGTGCTGAGGGACTGAGCGAGAAAACGGGTAAGGCGAAGGAAAGACACACATCAGAAAGAGTGAGGACAAAGCTGTTTGGATGAAGTGGGAGTCCCCCAAGACCATGGTATCTGACCAGTCAGAGAAGCAGTGCTTCATGGGTAACCATCAGCAGAGGAAAGGAGGTTGTCGGGGTGACAGACAAAGGAATCAGTTGGTGACAGCATTTTAAATCATGGTGTACAAATAAAAAATACTAAGGTAGGTCTGGTAGAATCCCTTTGAGGCAAGTAATTGCCAACCAGCTCCACAGTGTCAAAAGCCTGACCGCTCCTGAGTGTCCTCTTAATAGTTACATTTCACAGTGTAACCACTACTATAAATGGGGTTTGAGAGGGAGACATGAGATTGTGGGAGAACAAAGGCCATCAGTGTTGGAGATTTCAGGTCATTCACAATTGTTTAGGGGTGGGTGATGGCAGATTAGGTTAAAAGGAGGGGGTGTGCACATTGCTCCTGTTTATCGAAAACCTTTTGTTCAATATTTCCATCACTGACAGACAGCAGGGATGCTAACGTAGACCATCTCATGAAGACATCTTATATCATGATCCTTTTGCCTCACAATAGGATTCCAATATACTCCCCATGATGTCCGTAAAAATATTCTAAATAAACTGCACAGACTAAACTTGTAACCTTTATTGTCAATGAACTACTGCTAAATATTTTCAGAAAAAAGTTACTATTCACTACTCTTGCTACTAATGTTCATGTATGTGCCACATGTTTGGGTAATGGTTCTGTGCTGTCAAGGACTTCAAAAGACTGTAATTCTAAAGTGGAAGTGACATCACACACCCTGTGACCACAAATGGCATCACCCAGATGACCTCTTCACTCACCTTAAGCACCTCAACAGCCTTCCATTGACTGCTTAGGGTTTAGCTGGAGGCACATGAGTGTTAATTAAAGAAAGAAAACAGAACTTTTAATGCAAATTTTACGATGAATCATAAGACCAAGGATAGCAAGAACAGTGCCAGGGTTTGTAAACAGCAGAACAGTTATGGCACCTGAGACCCCTGATTAGGTCTAGTTTGTGTGCTGTGGGAGCACCATAGATAATCTCACTTTATGCCCGATTTCTATGTTTCATGTGCTGATAGTTCACAAATAGTTCTAAATATGAGTTGCATTTAAGGCTGTGGCACTGCCAAGCATATCTAAACCATAAATACATGAGAGATGAAAGTCAGGCCCACCATGTACCATTATATATAGCTTCAGCATTCCATCTTTTATGCACCTGGATACAAGGCATCCTTCCACCTGGCAGCTAGAGTATTGCCTCCCGTAATAGGCTCCTGTTCTACAAATAATAGAAATCTTTCGTGCGTTGACAAATGCAGTACCCAAAGGGCAATAGCTGAAGAAATGTGCTTTAATTTCACCATTTGCTCCTGCTTTAGGAAGAGTGCTCATGTATCTTATAAACGTTTGTTTTGAAGTCCTGCTTGCCTAAGCTTATGGCCCATTGTATTTTGGAATGCCCTACTAACCACTGATTGTTCCTGAAATCAACCCACAATTCTACATCCTATACTGCCTACTGGGACAATTTGTATTAACATATAGTATTTATCATTCATTCTGCTAAAATGTCTTACGGGAGAACCCTTAAAAACCACTAAAGAATGTTAAATTGAGCCCAATAATATTGGGCCCGCGGGCTTCAAAATGCATCCTTGTCATCATAATGTCCAGTAAATGCTTCCTGTACTGTGTACCTTATCACAACACTGAAGGGAGCACCAACAATTAATTTTCACCCAGATCCTTAAACTGGCTCTGTTGCCATTGTTGGAAGTGTGAGCCCCCTCGCCACTCGACAAACTGAATCTAGTTGCTTCCCTTTTGGGAGCTACCTCAATCGACCCTTGTGCTTCTGGAGATTCAGCTTCTATGGTAGGACGTGGTCCTCTGGATGTGGTCTGGCATGTGACTAGTGCACTTCTTGTTTCCTCTTGGGGTGCCCTTCTGTGACCTGGCTGTCTTCCGCTGCCTCTATCTTTTTGGTGCAGCTATTTTCCCATCATCACTTCTGATAACGAGCACCTTCCCTCAGTGCCAGCTGCAGGTGAGATATTAATTTTCATGGTGCAGTGTCATACATGTATATAACACAACATATATAAAGGTTTTCAAATTAAAAGTGTTTGCAGAACCTCATCATACACGTATTTAGGAGTACAATAACAGCTTTCAAACAGAATGAATCTGCATGCTGTAGCATGTATCTAATAATTTTTAGGTCGAACGTAAGCGTTTGGCCTGGTATATACTTAAGTATACTTATACTGTGGGTTAAAGCGATTTCATTTGTTGGTCGCAGTGTTGTAGGCTGGTATCTGCCCGCGTTTTATTGCATCATTCCGTTTCTCCCACCTCCTCCCATGTCGCTGACATTTGTTTCGGCTTTATTCCAGTGCTGTCCTCGTACCCAGCTCCTAAAATAAGCTTATTTTACTAAACAAACGGCCCCTAAAATAAGCTAATATTACTTAACATGCACAAACCCAGACTGGAAGCGGGTTTCTTCATACCTGCGACTGTAAAACTGAATGCAGGCCCTGCATCCCGTTTTGCAATCTCCTCTGAGCTCACAGCAGTGACGGCGCAGAGCACTTTGTCGTCTTTGTGCCCATACCTGTCAACATTTTAGAAGAGGAAAGTGGGAGACTTCAAAAACACTAATCAAGAGAATGTATTTTACACATTGACTTCTATTGGAGCCGGAGGCGATTTCAGACGGGACCCAGCCAGTAGTCATTTTTGCTCCAAAAATCAGGAGTCTCCCGCCTGACTCGGGTCTATTGGCATGTGTGCCTGCACTATAAAACCCCTTAGCACAGAGACAGAGGTCACACTTGCACAAATAAATATGCTGGTAAAACGACAAGAGGTTTCCGCTGTGAACAGTCACCCTCTGCAGGGCCTTCACACAGCGGCAGTGGCCTCATCCCGGGGCTGTTTGTCCCCTCCTGATGCAGCAAGAGATAGAAGGGGCACCGTCGGCTGCATGTGTGCGCTGCCTCCTATCACACCCTGGCGCTGCCTCCCATCACACCCTGGCACTGCCTCCCAACACACTGGCGCTGCCTCCCATCACACTCTGGCACCCACAATGTTGCTGCATCCCATCACACCCTTGTGCTGGTACCCACACTGGCACTGCCTCCCATCACACACTGGCGCTGCCTCCCATTACACCCTGGTGCTGCCTCCCACCACACGCTGGCTCTGGTACCCACACAGACCCTGCCACCCATCACACGCAGGCGCCGGTACCCACACAGGTGCTGCCTCCCATCACATGCTGGCACTGGTACCCACCCTTGCGCTGTCTTCCATCACACCTTGGCGCTGGTACCCACACTGGCGCTGCCTCCCATCACACCCTGGCGCTGCCTCCCATCACTCCCTGGCGCTGGTACCCACACTGCCGTTGTTTCCCATCACACCCTGGCACTGCCTCTCATTACACACTGGTGCTGCCTCCCATTACACGTTGGCCCCTCACAGGCACTGCCTCCCATCACACATTGGCGCTAGTACCCATACTGGTGCTGCCTCCCATCACTCCCTGGTGCTGGTACACACCCTGGGGCTGCCTCCCATCACACCCTGGAACTGGTACCCACACTGGTGCTGCCTCCCATCACACACTGGCGCTGCCTCCCACCACACACTGGCACTGGTACTAACACAGGCGCTGGCACTGGTACCCACACAGGCTCTGCTTCTCATCACATGCTGATGTTGCCTCTAATCACACGCTGATGCTGCCTCCAGTCTCCCATCACACGCTGGCACCCACACTGGTGATGCATCCCATAACACCCTGGCTCTGCCTCCCACACGGGGACAGTGGTGCTGCCTCCCGTGCCAGGGGTGTACCTTGGTTGATGAGAGAAGGGGGTGGAGGTGCGAGGTTCAGATTTTCAACTATCATACTGGCATTTAATGATAAATACATCATACAATAAGGAGGGCACACGAGAGGGGCTTGAGGTGCACTGGAAAGGGAGAGGAATGTAGACTGGCAGGGTTACTAAATTAGAGAAAACAGAATATTTTGTAAAAAAAAAAAAAAAAATTGAAGATTTTCTGAGAGACTGTCAGACGCTATGGCCCTCATTACAACCCTGGTGGTCAAAGACCACCACGGTTGTTTTGGCGATCGTACCGCCAACAGGCTGGCGGTACAAATTGCCTTATTTTGACCACGGCGCTCGCACCGCTGGGACCGGCGGTTTTCCGCCAATTGTTGTCCCTGCGGTTTTAATCCGCCAGGGCAGCGCTGCCCTGGGGATTATGACTCCCCTTCCCTCCAGCCTGTCCATGGCAGTAGCGACCGCCATGGACAGATTGGCGGGAAGGGGGTCACTGGGCCCCTGCACTGCCCATGCACTTGGCATGGGCAGTGCAGGGGCCCCCAGGCACAGCCCCACCCTGCTGTTCACTGTCTGCACAGTGAAAAGCGCGACGGGTGCGGCTGCACCCGTCGCACGGCCGCAACACCGCGGCTCCATCAGGAGCCGGCTGTAATGTTACGGCCGACATCCCCGCTGGGCCGGCGAGCGGCGATGCTGTAATGCGCCTGGCGGGTTTGCCCCTGCATAGGCGGCCGCTAGGCGGTTCAACCTTGGCGGGCGGCGGTTGTAATGAGGGCCTGTGTGTGTAAAAATCTCTGGTGAAATCCGACGGACACCTCATCATACCTAACTGAAAGCACTTGTACCCAACTATTTATAAAAAAATATAGTTATTAGAGGAGTGTGTGACACCCCAGACACCCCCTCCCAGATACATCCTTGTCCCACTGGCACTGCTATCTCCCATGTCAGCGCACTGCCTCCCTCGCTGCCACACTGGTGCTTCCTCCCATCACACACTGGCACTGCCTCCCACTCCTGCAGCACAGCCATGCACTCTGTCAGGCAGCCACCCTCCCTCCACACAACCCTCTCAGGAAGCCAGCCTTAGGAACACCGGGCAACACTAACCTAATCTGCAGCGTGCGCTGTGGAACTCTGCGGGCACTGGAAATCCAGCCTTACCCTTCAGATATCAGTGTTCTTCCAGATACATATTGGGAAAAGTTTACACTGCAATAAATGCCATTCCACTTTCCAGTCATGGTCCAAAACATGTGGATTAGCGTGCTATCCGTCCACTTCAAGCGCTATGTCGCCTCGTCTGGGGCATGAAGCGTTATATGCAGCTGTGAAAAAGTGCAAAACAAATGCATACAACAGGCTTGTAGTGATTGGCAGCAAAGGGGTCCATAGTATATAACTCACACATTTTAATCACCACTGACTGATACAGTACAAAGTGTAAGGGGACCAGGCGTCCGGATTTGTCCGGACAGTCCCAGTTGTTCACAAGCTGTCCCGGCAGATTTCGGGAAATTTAGCTCATGTCCCAGTTTTTAGAGAGGGGTGCCTGAAGACTGTGGGAGGTGATTTTTTTGTTTTCCAAAGAAGAGAAAGCATTTTAATTAAAAGGCGTCATACTGGCTTTAAAAATTGCATTTTATTTATGTTCTTAGTGCCTCTTCTGTAATTCTGTGCTGATGAGAGCTTTCATTCTGTGCGTAGTTGAAGTAAAATTGTAGACCTTCTTCTATTTTTTGTGAAATGTCCAGGTTACTGGCCTTAAAATTCTGGTCACCCTAAAAAGTGTAAATCAAATTTTTTGTTTCGCCTGCTTCAGCACCAGGGTCAATGGTACCGGTGTGATTGACCTCTGATGAATCAAACGGAGAGCTGGCTCTGACCTGCTAGGATCTGAACTCGTGGCAGATCTTCGCAGCATGTACGCAACCCATTTAGTTATCTTTCTGGGTTTATTGTCAGTGTGACTGGTTGGATCCTTCTTCAACCTCATAACAGCCCCTCTGGGTGCACAACTGAGGACATTTACTGGGCAAGTCATCTGCACTGGTGCCCAGCCTCATCCGGTCTGGGGCCAAATTACCAGCACCTCCGAGAGTTGGCTGACCAAGAGCCAAGAGTCCCGGATTAGGCAGGGCAACCCCATTTTTAGGTCAAGCACTTTTCCAACGTGTTGGTATCAAGGTGGACTTTTAACCACGCTCACCGCACACCTATAACTATCACTTGTTCATGGGCTTGCCTTTCAAAAATCTGTTGTTAGCAGTGGTAAATGCTTTATGTTTGTCTCTCCTTGGGGCGGTTTTGTTACCGCCTTGACCATCGACCCGATTACATGTTTGCCGATAGATTTGACTGAGCAAACTTATTTTTCCTTTTGTGCCTCTCCTTTGTGCTCATGCTCCTGACGTCTGTGGCGCTTCGAATCAGCTCGCTTATGTCAACTGTTTTACTTTTTATTTTCAATTTATGTGGCAAGAAAAGCCCAGTTAGGAATTGACAACTCTAATATATCTAACGTGAGGAAACACAAGACCCATTGTATTGCAAATGCTTGTTAGGAAATGTGAAGATGCTTTAAATTTGAGTTTTACGAAAACATAGCTTTTTTTCCATAATTTTCATGTTTCAGCATTTTCCCTCATTGTACTATCATATAGCTGCTATGTGCTATAGAGCTCATCTGCACAATGTAGTATCATTGTTATTAGGACCCTAACACTCAGAAGGATTAGTCACTTATACTCCCTGTCTGTGGGGGTAGCTTAGCCAAGCTCTTTTCTTTTTTTGACAACATTCTGGGGTTCCTGTACACGTGAGGTAAAACGTGGGATTTGTGTCACTGTTTCCTAATAAAACAAAATGTATTTATCTGTAGCTCAACCCTTGTCTTTGTTTAATAAATTGTATCTGGGCCAGCAGTGCCAAGCAGCCACTACATGCTGTTCACTCCAAGACACTGAAGGCACATCCCTACATTAAACATTAAAAGTACCAGGGCTTTGCTTATAAAGGCACATAACCAGAGAAACAAAATGCTTCCCGTAGGTGGATTAAGACCACTCAACATAATCTTGTGCTATTATCACACCCACTCTTGATACATTTGTGATGTTCTCTGGACATTTTTTCTTGGCCACTAAGTGCAAAGCTTTTCCTACACACCCACACATAATCTCTCTGGAAATCACTGAATTTAAACATGCATTGACAAAGACAACATTTTAGGCTAACATTTAAACACAGGCATGAACCTTTGTGCATGCATGTGTACGCATGATTTAGCATATCGGAGCTACACTTTAATTGCTATTAGGATGAATCATCCAAACAAATTACATATTCTATGATGCAGCAGAAATAAAATCAATCATGATGCAATGATATAAAGAAAAGAACCAACGTTAGGTTAAAATATTAATTTGACAGATAGTTAATTAGAGATTTGGTAATCATCATAGCAATACAAAGTTTGCAGAATACCGGTAGAACCCTTTGGAGTAGGGTCTGCGTAGGAGAGCTGTCACTGGCTCTAAGATAATAACTGCTTTTAGTCATGAGACTAAATGAGGCTAATGAAACTAAAACTCTTTCTCAGGTAATGTTTCAGTACAGAGCAAAGCTGGAACATATGTAACCAATCAACAGGTACCCTATTAGCACATCTTGGACAAATGGGATCTTTACTTGCCACAACTCTGTGAAGGAAAATGGGTGTCAAATATAACAATTATTTACTATAGCAGTGGATGTGTGAGCGCGTCTTTATCTTTAATTTATAAGGGGATGTGTTAGAGGTTCGATGAACCTTTTGACTGCGCTTAGAGTAAATCCCACCATGGGAATCAATTTCAATACTAATCAATCACTATCAATCAATAGTATCAATATTCTTTGGAGTCAGTAATTCCACACACCATGACCCCTTGGCCATGAATAACCACACCTTTCTTGTAAAAGTTAGAATCAAATGAGTTACATACAGAAACTACACTTGTTGACCAAATCTTCTTCTAAATCTCAATTTAACAAAAGCATGGATCACTACGCACTCTAGAGTTACAGTACAAACCAATAGCAAGAATAACTATGCAATAGAAATAGCATACATTTAGGTTCAACAACTGAGCAACATCCATTGATTATTAATAGCAGCCTACTAACATTTAGGGTCTTCCCTCTGTAACCTACTGATAAGAATAGCATGTTTGCACTTCATGCAAAATAATTTTGTCAACACAAATTTGAAAAAACATCTAACTACGGCTCTATCAAAATAGCGGTTGGTACCTAGGAACAAAAGACAAATTACATCAAACACAGTAACATTTCATTAATAACTCTCCTCAGTGTGGATCAGCAAGATGCGACGGTCTTTGTCAATTGGACATCTGTCCGGTAGGCTTCAGCATCGGACTATGAAAGGAAATGGTTCAGAACTTGGGGACACTATACTATCTGAACCATTTGTGAAGCATAGTTTAAGGATCAGCATTCAACATCAAGAGTCTAAGCAGTAAAGTTAAAGATAGCATTCTCTAAGTAGCAACATCAAATAAGTATAAGCACGGAAGGTGAGAATGATCAAAATGGCACGTTTTCTCTCCGTGCAGTCGGGCTAAGTTAAAATCATCTAAAACTCTTCCCACGTTGCTATTGGTCAAGGAATCGTACATTTACATTTAATCCAATGAAAGTAGAATTTCAAATCTAAGATATAACTAAACTGTCTTTCACATGTCAATGGTTGGCTCTTCTTCTCCTGTTCCCAGGGTCGGACTGCATCCATTGTTAGCTCCTGGGAACATCGCTTTCTCACACTCTAAATTTTACAATATTTCACTAGCTAATACAGCATATTCTAGCAAGCAGTTCTCATGAAAACGTTAAATATGTGCTAGTGTTTAATCAACTCAGTGAAACAATACAAGTATTCATTTCTCTAAACAGCCATTTTATGTGAATTATTTAAACATTGCAACTTAACATGAGGCTGTGCAACTAGGCCCAAGACCTCGCTAACTTAAGGCCTACAATTAATAAAGCAAATATATAATAAGTAATCATTAATATAACAGTCTACTACATTAATCTAAACATGAGCACATCATTTCATTTTAATAAGTGATTAATAAGGACACTTCATAATTACTGACGGCCACTCAAGTAGGCACATTTTCCAAGTCGTGCATTATTTTCTTTATTAATTCATTTCTATTCAGGTCCAACATTCAGAATACATGAATATTTATTAGTAAAAATTCAGCGTTCACAATCCCTCCTCTGATGACTAAATATGTCATCACATATACATCTTCCCACACAAATGTTCGCTCCGCCAAAATTTGTCTTCCCAACGTCTTCTTTCTCTCTTCAAATTTTCCCTAAATGATTTTTCCATTTTGATTTCTTCCCTCCTCTGATCATTTTTCATTTTCTACAATGTAATCATGTGATACAATTTACATATTCCCGATGCTCCAATTATGCACATCACAATAATTGATATCTCTTTTATTATTTTCAATATTATCCCTTTTCCTAGATTGCCAAACCAATTTCCCACGGAAGCAAATCCTTTGCCAACCTTTTCCCAAACTCCTGGTTCTTTCAAATCAGCACTATCATTAGTCAGATTGTTAATCAAGCTTCTAATTTCTTTACTATAGTCAGAAATATTTGAGCAACAATGCTTTGAGTTCAGCATTTTGCAAACTCAGCCATCTGTTGCTAAAACAATGTCTAACGAAAGGCGGTTCTGAAGAGTCATAGATCTTACCGCAGTAATTTCTGTATCCATAAGGATCATGGCTCCTGAAAAATTTGTCAGCATGTTATCCACAATAGTAGACAACTTTTGAATATTCTGTGAATTAAAAAATACTCCTAATGAAGGAATTTTCGCTCCAAATATGTCTCCAACTATGCCAGAATATGATTCTTGCTTTCGTCTAACATGATGTAATTCAGTCATTTCAGGTAATTTACTAAAGTTCTCTTGCCGAAATATCTTTGGGAAAACTATCCCCAAGTAACATGTGCCATACCATCCTCCTGGAAGACGGTAATACGCATTTGATCCACAGATGTAATAAACTCCTGGAATTGCCGGATCCTGTATATTCAACATGAACGTCCATTTACCCTGAAACAAAAATACATGTCTGCATTCACTTGTTCCCACAAACAATGTATCAGTTCTAGATTTAGGTCTATGTACATAAAGTTTTCCTATGTGTTGCGTATCTAAGGCTAACCTTCCTTGAGTCTTTATCTCACTAAATGCATGATTATTTCTAAATGTCCTTTTCTCTAAGCCCTTTTCTAATTTCTCCTTTATGCTTTTCTCCTACCATCTGTCTGATCTAAGAAGCTCTTTTCTATAGGTGTAAGCAAGCATGTCAAATTGTGGTGCGCGTAAGCTCTGCCAAATGTCAGTGAAGGCTCAAAGAATCCTCTCACTAATTCTATAGTGTTCTCCTTAGCCACTCTACTCGGGTACCTAATTACAGGGACAAACGAAAACACAACATCTTAATTGGATGGGAAATATTGAATGTACTCCTGGTTATTGTGACGTTGCGAAGACCGGCGGCACCTCACTTATGGGCTGCGGTCAGATCGGCAGTCCACGTCTTGGACGGGCATTTCTGCCGCGGTCCCCTTTTTGGCTAAACTTTCCTTTTGGGTACTGTTTACATTGCCCCCCCCCCCCCTCTTTGCCCTCTTAAGTTGCATACCTGGTCTTGCTCTTTTCTTCTTTTCTTCTTTTTTCTTCCTTTTTTCTTTTCCTTGCCTTAGCCGTGTTTCTTCTTCCCAAGAGACTGTGTTCCTTTCCCTGCATGCTTTGCTCTCACTACCTTTCTATACTATGGCTATTTTTCCATTCACCTGAATGTCGTCTTTTCCAATCCAAGGTGGTATCTTCAATATTTCCTGCATGTCACTTCCTGTTTTTCATTATATAAGCACAAGTTGGTTTTCTGTTACTTGCGTTGCAAACACTTCCTTCGTGGTTGTGCTCTTTGCTCCCGTATCCTGTGATTTTTGGATTTCTCCTGTTCTTTTCCCACCTGCAGCTTGTTCCAGTCCTTTTTTGTGTGCTTTTGTTCTTCTTTTTCAGGAGTCCTTGATTCTGAGGTTTTTCCCCTCGTTAGGTTTTTTCCTCTGGGACTACTTCTGGCAGTTACGGCCTGCTTGGTGTTTTATTATCAGCAGAATCGTGGTGACTGGAAAGGGTCGCCCCTACCTAAGTCAATCCAGAACAAGCGAGAAACTAAGTGGTGCCCAGAGACTGGCTGATTATAGCGGTAAAAAGCACTCAAGACGTGACAGTTATAGAATCTCGTTAGTAACAGACTACAACTTATTCCATAAGTAAGGGGCAAACTATGATAAGTAACTCCTTCGTCAACTGATGAAGGAATCTGCATGCAAACATAACAATCTCTCGCATCCATCATCTCAACATACTTAATAAGCGATAGGAAACATTAGAAGAAAGTTCTCTTTGTGTGCCATCTACTTGCAGATATTTCTCATCTAACCTAAGCTTCTCTATTTCTGTGAGTGTAGTAGTTGTCTCTAAATCTAAGGTATGGTTGGCTTTACTCTTGTCAAGAACCTACCTACGATCAGTATCAGGCGCAATATCATGCACATAATTACCAAACCAATAATCATATATTCATAGCACCTATTCTTTCTGTCCTGCTGGCTAAAGTTACTCATGATCTGTAAAGAATCAGAAAGCAGAAGAGAAAAATTTTAACTATGCAGCAAAAATAAAAAACAAATCTTCAATCTCCTTTAGCAATTATTTGCAGCTTTCAGTCTTTCTTCCAGGACCCTGTTTGTCAAAAATCAGTAAGTTGTCAAAAATCGGTTTAGCAGCCTGTCATAGCAGGTTATCAGAAAGTATTTTCCGGTTGCTTGCAATAGTCTCTTACTTGCCCTCTTCTCAGTGTACAGTTCTCAAAAGTTCAGTTCATTGATTTCCTTCAAGTGCAAAAATATTGACCTGGAATGTCTCGATCAAAACAAAAAGACAAGAATTCACTCTGCCATTCACATGTTGTGGCATCCACCCATTCAGGACCAGTGTACCTTCGACTTGAAATTCTCTTTCTTTTCAATCTTCGATCTCCATTTAATTCTCCATCGCTCAAAACTTATTTTCTTGTTGTGTCTACTTATTCTTCCATTGTTGCCACTGAAATGGCTTCTTTTCTCTTTGCTTGTGACTTCGGCTTCTTATCTCCTTTCAATGGACCTTTCATTAATGCTCTTTTCAGTGTAGGACTTGTAGTTTTTCTTTGTGCTGTAGGATTTTCTCTTGACGTACCTGCATATGGTTCAGGAGGAGTTAGACCACATTGGCTTTGATCCACCTCAACTCCTTCCCCCAAGAGGTCTGTTGATTGCTCTGTTTGTCTCTCAAGGCCGTCTGCTTCTGGAAGAGCCCTCCTCTGACTAGACTCTCCTGCTACCTCAGTTGAGTTTGGTTCACTTTCACTTTCCTGTGGGTATTCTCCTTCGTCTCTCACAGGAGTGGCTGAACTGCTTTCTGTTTACTCAGACTCAGTTTCTGATTCGCCTTCTCCCCTCTCCAGTTATGGAGTTGGTCTGGACGTTGTTGGTGCTCTCAATAACTCCTCTTCATTGTCCGAAGGACACTGTACTCTCCTCGTATGACTTGCGTGGATCCAGTTTAGAACTCCAGTGCACTTCACAGCTGTAGTAGTGATCAGCACTACTTGGTAAGGACCCTTCCATGAGGCTCCAAACACGTCTTCCTCATTTGCTTTCCGATCACAACCCAATCACCTACTCCCAGGTTGTTTACTTGATCTTGAGATGGTTGCAGTGTGGTAGCTTCCACCTGATGAGAGAAAGAGCGAACCACACCAGCCAGACCTTTGCAGTAGTCCAACACCATATCATCTGTTATGCTCACAAGAGCATTTGCAGGGACAGCTGGCAACCTCATTGCTCTGCCCATGAGGATCTCATGCAGTGACAGTCCTGTATTCCTGTCGGGTGTGTTCCTCGCTGTCATCAGAACTAACTGTAGTGCGTCGGGCCATTTCAGATTCGTGGACGCACACATTTTCACCATTCCTGATTTCAAAGTACCATTCATCTGTTCCATAAGTCCTGATGCTTCTGGGCGGTTGCTACAATGCAACTTCTGCTCAATGTTTAAAGCTGAACATAGTAATTTAATTACTTCATTGTTGAAGTGACTTTCTCTATCTGATTCTAAAGAGACTGGAAACCCAAACCATGGTATCAGTTCCCTAAGCAGTAAGTTCGCTACTGTGAAGCTGTCATTTCTTTGTGTAGGGTAAGCTTCAATCCAATGACTGAAGATGCAGACAATAACCAACACATATCTCAATCCTCCACATACAGGCATCTCAATGAAATTCATCTGCATTCTGCTGAATGGACCTCCTGCTCTTTCAATGTGGCTCAAATTGACAACTGTCCTTTACCCACGTTCATTTGTTGACAAATGACACAACAATGGCAAACTACTTCAGCAACCTGTCTAAACTTTGGATTGAACCAATATTGTTTGAGCACTCGAATCATAGCATCCCTCCCAACATGTGCTTGACCATGATAAAGCCTCACCATTTGAGTCAACAAACTATTTGGCAACACCAACTGTCCCTCTTCTGAAACCCACAGTTCATCTTCACGTTGGACACATTTCAATTTAATCTATGTCTTTTTTCATCCCTTTCAACATTATCCTGCAATGTTTTCAATTCTTGTAAGGTATATATAACATGTAATGCGTAACTTGGGCACGTCTCGTCTTCATCTGATAACTGTTCCCATTGATCTTTAAACTATATGCAATTCAATGCGCAAAACCTTGATCGGCATATCCATTTCCCATTGACACAAAATCTTGTGCTTTCAGGTGTGCACTTCATTTCACCACGGCAATCTTCTCAGGCATTTGAATAGCTTGTAACAGTTCATGAATTATCTCACCATTTCTGACTGGTGAACCAGAAGAGGTCAGGAAACCTCTCTGTGACCAAAACTGGTCAAAATCATGGACTATTCTGAATCCATACTGGCTGTCCATTTAAATGGTAATTTTAAGCTGTGCAGACACATGGCATGCTCTAGAATGGGCTACCAGTTCCGCCACTTGTGCAGAATATACTCCTCAAAGCCAAGACGCTTCAAGTATACCAGAAATTGTGCACACAGCATATCCTGCTCTCTGTGTTCCCCTGTTGTCTCTGAAACAGGAACCATCAACAAAAATAATTTGTTCATTTTCCTCCAGTCAGGTATCTAGTATCGGGTCTCGGTTTTGTGCACAAATCAGTTACTTCGAGACAATCATGTTCATCTTCTTCCAATTTGACAGTTTCAACATTCTCTTTCGGGAGTAAGGTTGCTGGGTTAAGCACTGTACACCTTTTCAATGACACATTTGGGGACCCCAGGATGCTTGTTCCATAATGAGTCAGTCTGGCACCTATAAGGTACTGCCTTTTGGTTTGTTTAAGTAAAACTTCAATGGAGTGAGGAACCATAACAGTCCGAGGGTGTCCCATCACAATGCTCTCACTCTGAGAGAGGTTCAATCCAGCAGTGGCTACTTAGCGCAGACAGCCTGGTAAAGCTGCTGCAATTGGGTCCAAAGTAGCTTAAAAATATGCTACTGGCCGTTTTACTCCACCATGGACTTGAATCAAGATCGACAATGAACATGCATCACGCTTATGACAAAACAACGTAAACAGGTATTCACAAAGCTGGGGCTTTGCACAGACTTTCTCTCAACTCTGAAAATGCTTTCATACAGGCTTGATCTAACACTAAGGGATCAGTAACTTCTTTGTGAGTCAGCTTCTGCGGTGGCTTTGAGATGGCTGAAAAATTGGGAATCCACTGCCGATAATAGCTTACCATTCCCAAAAACATCTTGACATCTCTCTGTGTGGCTAGGGGATTAATCTGCATTATGGCTGTAACTCTTTCTCTGGAGATTTTCCTAATTCCTTTCTCAGGTAGGTGACCCAAGTATTTCACTTCTTTCTGATAGTACTGTTATTTCGTTGGGGACACTTTGGCACTTATTAAGACATTGGCAGTAAATGCCGCCTACCGCTGCGGCTAGCATCCGTCCGCCAAATTATGACCACAGCTGGATTTCCGCCACAAGAAGGGCGGAAACCCGCCTGTGCACGTACTGGCGGATGGTGTTAAGGTGGCACTGCTACCACCACCAGTGCTACGCCAGTAAACCATGTTCTGCTGGCGGGCGCTGCTGGCGGTAGCAGCACCCTATCCCATTTCCTGCTGGAAGAACCCCTGGATGCAGGTAAGTTGGATTTCCGACAGGGGAGGGGGGTGTTGTTTGTATGTGTGGTGTTGTGTGCATGAATGTGTGAGTGTACGTGAATGCAAATGTGTGTGTAGATTTGTCTGCAAGTGTGTATGCATGCGTGAGAATGCGTGTATGAATGGAAATGTGAATGAGTGTCGGAGTGAATGTGTGTACGGATGTGTGTGAGAATTAATGGATGCATTAATGAATGAATGCGTGTATGCCTGGGTGAGTGAGTGTGTGTATGCTTGGTGCTTGTCTGCGAGTGTGCGTGAATGGGGGAGGTGGGGGATTAGAAGGGGGTTGGGGGTTCTGGATGGAGGAGGGGTGGGGGCGTCTGGGGAGTGTTTGGGGGGGTGGGTGATACTCCTACCAGTGACAGGGAAGGAATTCCCTGTCACTGGTAGGGCCTACCACCATGGTTTTCGTGGCATTCACCATGGCAGTAGGCAGGGTCATGATGCCGCTGGCGGTACAATAGGGGCCGCCGGGCTGGAGATTCTTATCTCCGGCCCGGCAGCTGCTACTGCCATGGCTATCGGAATGGTAAATTGGCAGGTTGGCTGCAGCCAACCCGCCAATGTCATAATGTGGTGGTATGTACTGCCAGCCTGTTGGCAGTACTACCGCCACATTATCACCAATCGCCGGGGTCATAATGACTCCATTTATGTCCATTCTTCCCTAAATGATTCAGTAAGGCAATCATATCATATTTGCATGCTTCTCGCATATTTGATGCGACTAACAAATCATCAATGTGTTGTACCAATGTTGATTGGAAAGGCAGTTCTTTTTCAAGATCTGGTTGAAAATGGAAGGTGACTCTGAAAACCCTTGAGGAATTCTACGCCAACAGTAGACTCAATCCAAAAATTTGAAACAGAAAGGAAATTGACTATCTTCATGAAGAGGTATGGAAAAGAATGCTTGTGATAGGTCTATTATGGTGAACCATTCAGTATCGCAAGGGTTCTGAAACAATATCACTGCTGGATTTGGCACCACGGGCAACATTTAATCACAATATCATTTACTTTTCTCAAATCCTAAACAATTTACATTTTTCCACAGGGCTTTCGCAATCCCATTATCAGTGAATTACATGGACTGCTCAACACTTCTTTCAAAACTCCTTGGTTTACAAACTCTGCAATTATGGGTACAATCCCTCCAATTGTGTCCTGCGTCATGTGATACTGAGGAATCTGGTGAAAAATCGCATTGGGCTTAACTGGAACCTGAACTGGCTAAACCCCTTTTATTAGACCAATGTCTTTTCCTGTAAAATCCCACACTTTGATTTTAACTGTTCCCTGTAAGTCAGAAGGAAGATCTCTCACTGTGAAAACCGGAAAGAAGCTAATCAAAGGGTACTTTTCATTCACTGTGTCACAACCTAGTTTCTGGAGTTGGGTCGTCTTCATCATTACTGTTTGTCTGAATTTTAATGCCATAATTTGAGCAAGTAATTGAGCATCTCATTTTACACAACAAGTCCCTTCCTAGGATACTGGACTCGAGTCACAAACTACGAATTTGTGTAATCCTTTAAAGTTGCCGATTTTAACCTGAACTGCTTCTATAATTGGGTTGGTCAAATACTGATTCGCGTCTCCTACTATCTTGACCGTTTTTCCTGAAAGGGGGAAGTTTGGAACTTCTGCAAAGCGTATAGCTCTCAGTGTCAACCAAGAATTGAAATTTGTGACCCTTTACCTTTCCTTTTACATATGGACCTTTCTGATCTACTTCTAGGGAAGCTGCAAGCACACATTCTTCTTCATCTGAAGTCTCGCTTACCCAATAATCTTTTATTCAATTCTCACTTTGTAATGGTAGTTGATGCACTGTGTTATTACTCCGATTAAACCTTTGACCTGTGGGGAAGCATCACATGCTGCTGCTCCATGGAGGCTTGAGGTATTTGAATTTGCTGTCTAGGTACCATTTGCACTTGCGGTTGCATTGAATGCGACTGGGGCATCTGCAAACGTGGCATTTGCACCTGTTGCATGGGCTGAAAACCTTGCATCTGATTCACATTGCTTTGAAAATTTGGATTATAACCTTTCATTCTCGGTCCTCTCATGTTTTGAAAAGAATTGATATCCCTTGTTTGCTGAACAACACCTTCCTGTACTAACATTGGACACTCCCACTTCCAATGTCTGAGCCCTCCGCAAGCATGACATGGCAACAATCTTTTCATTCCCTGCACATCATTCTGAACTACTACAGTATTCAAATCAGGACTACGGTTCACATTTCCAATTCTACCACAACCTCTATCTCTTGCGTGATTCTGAAACACCACGTTTCCCTGATGCTGTGGTTGCGGAAAATTTCCCTGCATTCTTGTTTGTGCCGCTTTAATCTGCATCACCATTGGCTTTTCTTTCAATATTGTCTGCTTCAACTCAATCTCGTCACTACAGTACTTTGCATACTGCACTACCTCATCAATCGGCTTTGTTTGCCAGCAAATTAAATGTCTCTTAATCATCTGACTAATTTCCGGTCTCAATCCTTCAACAAATCTGAACACAAAATGAATCATGTCTTTCGGCTCAATCGTTTCGTTACCACTGTAATGTTTGAACGCCTGCAACAATCTTTCGTAATATGCATGTATTGACTCTTTTGCTTCCTGGGCTGTTCTGTCTATTCTCTGTCAGTCAATGCTCTTGGGCGAAATTTTTGTTTTAAAAAATTCATTCACCTTATTGTAATATTTCATTACTTCAGGAGATGGTGGACTTGTTGCTGGATCTCTCTGAGGTTCTCTTGTCGGCCACTCTACGCTCCTCTTGCATTCAACCCGTAAGTATGCTGTAACTACTATCTCTAACAGGTTGTTCAAATCTGCCCACATGCATTTTGCGAGTTTCACAAACCTGTCTGTTGGTTCCATTCTACTGGCTTCTCTCTTAGCCTGGGATAATCATTTGTAAATGACAGGATGTCACTTCTGCTCCAAGGGGCATGGACAAAATTCACTCCTGGAATCTCTCTCATAGGTTGAATTTTCACCTGGTCCTCAACCGGCTGCATATTTGCAGAATCCCTTTTCTTTTTGTCTCTTTTCTTCACCCATTGCCTTCCCATTTGTCTATTGCTCTCCATGTTTGAATGCTCTGTATCAATTCCTTAAGGTGAATTTTCATTCCTGGTATTCTCATGTTTTCAAAATCTTTTGAATCAAACTCTAATCTGTAACTCCTCTTCAGGTGCTTCATTTTCACAATCTCTATGTCGTATTTCTCTGCTAGGTCTGCCAATTTCTGATGCACTATTCCTGCTTTGTTAGTAATCAGCTTGCATAGGTAACGCAACTTGTCTTCCTTGAATGTGTCAATCCTGTCTAACCCCATTGTTCCCTCGATTAGGTCTTCTGCCTCTAGTCTAAGTCTGGTCAAATTCAGGGCACTTCATCTGTTAGGATTTCCTTGAGTAGTACTCAACCTCTCTAACCATTCAAATAACTGCTGAGCTGTCAAACCCTGTAACATAACATTATTGTGACTCACCCCTGGCACTTGCTGTAATGTCAGATTCAGAGATTCTGGTGTTCCCATGCTTAGATTTGGACCTATGTATGATCTCATCTCATTGTTTGGAGGAGTCCTGAAAGGACTTCAATCAATTAACGGACCTGTTCCATCAAATGCCGGCCTAATGGGAGTTGTCATTCTCACATTTGTGTTGTATCTCTTCCTAACTACACTAGATTTCTGCTCACCATTCTCGTTAGTTCCCTGGGCAAACAATGGTATGACCGGACCTATGGTAACTGGTAGTGACACTGCATCTGGGCTTGTTCTGACATTTGGGTCTCGTGGGTTCACTATTCTTGTATTCTGATTTGTCAAGGTGAACATTTCTGTCTGTGATCCTTTTATGGGGGTGTATGTTGGAACTGTCTGTTACTGTATCAGGGACATCAAATTTGGGGTGGACTCTATCTGGACCAATGTTGGTTACTGATAAACTTGTCCTGTCAGCACTATCAAGTTTGTTGCAGTTTCTACAATAGGTACATTAGGGTAAATTCTCGGAATATCCATTTGCGGCATAGGCCTTTGGATTGCCGAAGTAACTGGACTAACCTGTATCTGGCTCTAAGTTGATTCAACTGGTGTCGGGCTGTATGATCTACACTGGTATTTGAACTTCTCTCATGTGCTGCATATGGCAGGCGACGATTTCTCAATAACTGTAAAATGAATTAATCGTCATCTTCATTACGTGTCAAAGACTTTCTAGATCCTGTAGATTTCTGCTCTGTGTCATTAGAAGGTTACAAATCCCTCTTTCTAGTGCTCTTTCTAGCTTTGTTGCCATTCTCTTGTGTAATTGCAGGAAACAGCTTAATTCCCTGTAAAGTCTCAGTCCTGCAAAATTTCTGATCACTATCACATCTAGCCTCTGCCAGTGTCTTCTCAGCCTTTCTAATTATTTTCTCGAATTTCAATTGCTGTTGCTGCCTGGCCACTAGTTCCCATATTGCTAAAGCTTCAAACTGCGCTGGTCTCGGAGGAGGTTTCAAATCATACAGTGTCCTCCTCAAATTCTCTAAAATTCTCAAGTTAAATATTCCATGGGCCGGAAACGCTAAGCTCCCATCTTTCTCTGTTACTTTGCACCATTGTTTCAGCCAAAGACATGGCGCAGCACCCTGCTCTTTGAATATAATATAGGCGGGTGTACCTTCCGGCAGTGTACTTTCTCCTCTTCTTCTTGGAATATATGTATCTTCCCTTAGGGCACTCTTTAAAGCTTTGAAAAATATCATCTTCAGTTATTTTACGCTTTTCTCAATCAAATCAGGAAGTGACTATCAATCCCAAAATCCTTTTTGCTGACCTTCTCAATCAATGACACTTAACGGTTGTTTGCTAATCCGTGCGCAACTCTTCTCACTAACCAACCTATCCCAGTGCGGCTCTAATGACGTCACACTCACACATAGAGCGGCTGACAAAGTCTTTCAGCTTGTCCTCCTAAACTCAGTCTCATGTGAAAATAGTGAAAATGTATTGCCACCACTAAACAAAATCGAAACCCAATTTGGCCCTTTACTACAGGTAGGGTAACACAATCGCTTCAGAAACCTTACATGTTTTTCACTGACGGCCTTTGGTTCTAGCAGCTACTCTTTCTTTCTCAGTTTCCCTGATTCGCAAGCAAAATTCAACCTGCAAATTTCACTCTCAACTGATCAGTGGATCTGTCCTGGTGCACATAGGACTTGCCAGATCTCAGTCGAAAACCTTTCACTCACTTTAACACGCATTCCTGAGTTTGTCAACCACGCCCGATTGACCTATTAAACCAGACGAATTACAACAATAAACCAAGTTTTCAATATACTCTGGAGTCTTAGACCTCGCAGGGCAAGTATACCAACCACCACGTGGACAATTTTTGAGCACAAAGCACCACACACGTAAAGTTCGACGACTTCCCTACTCTCACACTTTGGACTATGCAAACTCCTTCTACAACTTCATTTGGAGTATGCGAACTCCCTAAACCCTCACAAACATCACAATTCACTGTGGTTTGCATAAGCTGTGCAAGTGCAAAACCTACTCCATTCACACTGTCACTGGAACGCCAAGAGCATCTTCAAACAATCATTGGCAAGCTCCATGGTTCTTGGAAAGTCATTCTAAGTTCTTAGGGACACATTTTCTCTCCACTTTGTATCATCGAATCTGGAAATCTGAACCTTCACCAATTTCTCTTACCCAATCTGCAAATTATTTTCTCTTTAGGGGACTAACCATTACCCCACTACCATCTTTGGGTAACAGCTATTTCTCAAGGGGAAACTTTTGTGGTGGCCTCTTAAGGAGACATAAGCCTCCCACCCTCTTACCTTCTCTAGGGGAAAATGCAATTTGGCCTTCTGATGATGGGCTTTTAAGGAAACAAACCATGTACCAGGCCTTAATGATGGGCTCTTAAAGAGACAAAGCATGTACCAGGCCTTTATGATGTGCTGTTAAGTAGACTAACCATCATACTCTGCTACCATATCTGTGATCGCGTCTGACCTTGTTTGGTTTCGTATCTTTAATTTATAGGAGGACGCGTTAGAGGTTTGATGGAACTTTTGACTGCGCTTAGAGTAAATCCCACCATAGGACTCAATTTCAATACTAAACAATAACAATATCAATCAATAGTATCAATAATCTTTGGAGTCAGTAATTCACACACCATGACCCCTTTGCCCATGAATAACCACACCTTTCTTGTAAAAGTTAGAACGTTTAATTCCCTATATTAACAATGCTAAAATCACCTTACTTAGTCTCAGAAGCAAATGATATACATACAGAAACAGTGGTTGACCAAATCTTCTAAAGAATCTCAGTTTAACCAAAGCATGGCTCACTAGACACTCTAGAGTTACAGTACGAATCAATAGCAAGAATAACTGTGCAATAGAAAATAGCATACATTTAGGTTCAGCAACTGAGCAACATCTATTAATTATTAATAGCAGCCATTAACATTTAGGGTCTTCCCTCTCTAACCTTCTGATTAGAATAGCATGTTTGGACTTCATGCAAAACACTTTTGTCAACACAAATTTTAAAAAACATCTTACTACGGCTCCATCAAAATAGCGGTTGGTACCTAGGAACAAAAGATAAATTATATCAAACACAATAACATTTGATTAATACCTCTTCCCAGTATGGATCAGCAAGCTGCGACGGTCTTTGTCAATTGGGCATATGTCCGGTCAGCATCAGCATCGGACCATGGAAGTAAATAGTTCAGAACTTGGGGACTCTAAACTAACCGAACCATTCGTAAAGCATAGTTTATAGATCAGCATTCAGCATCAAGAAAAGTTAAAGACAGAATTCCCTAAGTAGCAGAATCAAATGAGAGTGAGCACAGAAGGTGAGAATGATCAAAATGACGCGTTTGCTCTCTGTGTAGTTGGGCTAAGTAAAAATCATCGATAACTCTTCCCACATTGCCATTGGTCAAGGAATTGTACGTTCACATTTACTCCACTGAAAGTAGAATTAAAAAATCTAGGATATGACTAAACTTTCTTTCACATGTCAATGATTGGCTCTTCTTCTCCTGTTCCCATCGTCGGACTCATCAGGTAACAATTTTGTATCTCTATGTCCTTCAGTCAGTGCATCCATTGTTAGCTCCTGGCAACATCGCTTTCTCACACACTAAATTTTACAATGTATCAATAGCTATTACAGCATATTCTAGCAAGCAGTTCTCATGCGAACATTAAACATCTGCTAACGTCTGGTCAGCTCAGTAAAACAATATAAGTATTCATTTCTCTAAACAGCCATTTTATGTGAATTAAACAGTGCAATTTAACATTAGGCTGTGCAACTAGGCCCAAGACCTCGCTAACTTAAGTCCTACAATTAATAAAACAAATACATAATAAGTAATCATTATTATAACAGATTACTACATTAATCTAAACATGAGCACATCTTTTCATTTTAATAAGCGATTAATAAGGACAATTTGTGATTACTGGCAGCCACTCAAGCAGGCATGTTTTCCAAGTTGTGCATTATTTTCTGCATTAATTCATTTTCTATGCAGGTTCAACATTCAGAATACATGAATATTGATTAGTAAAAATTCAGCGTTCACAGACGCGGTGCTGCCCACACCAAGAAACAAAAAGCACATACCCGCATTAAAACGTTAAAAATACCAGGGCTTTGCTTTTAAAGCCATGTAGATACAAAGGTGCTGCCCACGTATGGATTAAAACCATTTGCCATAATCTTGTGCTATTATCACATCCACTCTTGATACATTTGTGGAAGTTCCATAGACTCTTTTCCTTGGTCACTAAGGGGCAGAATTATGAACATTTAGAATAGTGATTTCCAAATAATGATTTTTTTCCACATCACTATTTGGTAATCAGTATTTTTAATGTAGGAAAGTTTGATTTCTACTTTACCGATTTCTAATGGGTTGCAAATCGACCTAACTCGTGAATATTAACGAGGTAAGTCACAATTTGCCACCCATTAGGAAGTACAGCCACCTCAGATGGTCCTGCTGGGGTCAGCAGACCCTTATGTCTAAAAATATATATTTTAACTTTTTAATAGGGAAAGAGGTTCATTGGGTCCCCCTTCCAGTTTTTGAATTGTAGTATTGTTGTTTTCCAACCGGAATTTGGTCGCATACCCGTAGGAATTGCTGTTTCTAAGGGACAGTCTAAGCACACCTCTTCCAAATGGCGATTCCTCATCATTTCCTATACCCATTTAGAGATTCTGTAACATGTTACAGAATTCCTAAATGGGTTTAGTACATTTGTCAAGCCATTTAGGGGTTGCAAATTCTGTGGCACCTGGCCCAATGTGGAGTGCTTGCAGTTTTTTTCCCCCACCCTACCTGATCACCTTCTCACTAGCAATCCCTGAATTTAAACAAGCATTGCCAAAGCCAACAATATAGGCTAACACATATATACACATGCATGTTCCTTTGTGCATTTATGTGAAAGCATGCTTTAGCCTATTAAAGCCAGACCTTTTTTAATTAGGATAAATTGTTGAAACAAATTACATAGGCCGTAATGCTGCAGAACTGAAAGAACTCATGATATGGCGGGAAAAAAAGATATAATCATAAGTTAAAGTATTTAAGTTCCCAGATAGTTAATCAGAGATCTGGCAACCATCATAGAAATAAAAGATTGCTTAAGCTGGATAATGACAAGAGCCCCTTTGGAGTATGGCCTCCCTCAGAGAGCTGTCTCTAGTACTGGGGAAATAACCTCACTCAGTCATGAGCTGATAAAACCAAAAATATGATGGCTCACACAGTACACCACAATAACCAGTCATAAAGCACCAGGGTTGTATCATGGGCTGTGCTGAGCTCAGAACAGAGTGCCTGGTTTTATGTGCTTGTGATATAAAGTGTGTTAATTCAACCCAGTATTTCTCCTGAGCAATGTTCTGTAACAAAGGGCACACAAAATTCTGAAGAGACATAGGCCCTCATTAAGACCCTGGCTGTGAGTGATAAAGTTACGGTTATACCACCAACAGGCTGGCGGTAACTACAGCCAAATTATGACCATGGCGGTGATAACTCCCATAGACAGCCAATGTACCACGCCAACCGCCAGGGCGGAAACAACACTTACCACAGCGGTAGCCATCAACAGCCAGGAGGAAGACAAAGTACGGCCCACCATATTAAGACACTACAATCCGCCACGTTTTCCGGGGCGGTGCCAGAGCCATCAAAAGCCTGGCGGAAACGCATCACAGAAGAAAAAAGACTAGCCATCGGAGACACAGGGAAGAACAACGCCGCCATGTCTTTCCAGAGCCCTTCTATGTTATGCTCCACCCGGAACATCAACGCCAATGAAGACGACAACGATGAGTACAGCCGCCTAGCACACAAGGCAGGGAGGGCGGAAAACAAGAGTAACACACACACACGCATGGCACACACCCGACACACACACCATATACACAACCAGCTGCACACGAAAAACAATTTGCACCCAGTACACAGCACAATAATTCAAGGACAACAAGAAAGCACCAAGGTGAATGTATTAATATCAACAGGTAATAAATAATCGAATTGTCTGTGAAACAGATATGTACAAATGTACACAAAGGGACACTGACCAGTTCAATGTACAAAGGGCCCACATGACCACAGGGCACAGTCCAAGGCCCAACTCTAATCCTGACTTCATCCGGATAGAACTCTGCAGGGGCATCAGGCACTGGACAGGCACTATGGGAGCTGGGAGGCACCTCAGCCGAAGTCGTAAATAAGCCCACTGGTTCTGGAGGGGTTCCATGCCCATTTCTCTGTCCTGGGGTATGCAAGGCCACAGTCTCTCAGGTGGGTGACTTTCCTACTGGTTCTGGAGGGGGGGCCCCCATACAGCAGCCCCTGGAGGGTAGCCTACATGGCTTCTGCTGGTGGTGATGGCTGCACGTTGGTGGCAGATGGAGGTGCCTCCTGGGCAGCCTCTGCTGGTGGTCAGGGATGCACTTCTTCAGCTGGCGGTGGGGGCCCCGTGATCACTGGTGGTGGCGGAGGTGTCACCCTAACCGCCTCTGCTGGAGTAGAGGGCTTCTTCCCCTTCATGACATGGGGCGTGGAATCCTTACCCTTCCAGGAAGGGGTTGAGGGCTTCTTCCCCTTTATGGCAGGTTGTATGTGTTCCTTAGTCTTCCGTGCAGGAGTCGAGGGCTTCTTCCTCTTTAAAGCAGGAGATGCAGGCTCCTTCCCCTTCATGCCACGAGGTGTGGGATCCTTCCCCTTCTTGGCTGGTGGGGTGGGATTCCTCACTGACTTGCCACCACGACTAGGTGGTGCCACCACTGTCCGTGTGGACTGTTTGGCTGAGGTGCTGGGCTGGGTCATTGGGACCCTACTCTTACGGGCAGGATGGGAGGGGGTGAGGGGAGGGGAGAGGTCAAGTTGGGCAAGGAAAAGCTTCTTAGGGATGGTGGAGCAGGAGGAGGGAGGACGGATGGGAGTGGAGGTTGAGGGAGTGGTTGTAGGCGGTGTATGTCTGCTGGATTTGGGTGCAGGTGCATGGGCAGTATGTTGATGTGAGGTGGATGGCTGTTGGGTGTGTGAGTGCTTGCATTTGTGTCCTTTAGGAGGGGGACAGACAGGTTGGGAGAGGACACAGGGGAAGCCTGCATGGATGTTGTGGAGGTGTCTGCTGCTTGGTGTGGTGATGCTGGTGGTGGATGTTGGTACAGTGCATGCAGGTGTGAGTGTGGATGTGACTGGGAAGGAGGTGGAGGAGACAGTGGATGTGGTTGCATTTGCAACTGTCTTGTGTTTGCGTGAGTGCTTGTGGGATGAAATGTGGTGCCTGTGCTTGACTGTGCCACTCTTGGGTGTTGTCTTTTGTGCATGCTCGTCAGTATGTGTGCATGGGATGGGTTAGGGTTGAGGAGACTGGACCTCGGAAGTGGTAGTTGGAGGGGGGACGGTAGAAACAGGGACAATGGCTTCCATCAGATAGGAGGCCAGAGCCTGAATCGATCTATGTTGGGCCGCCAATCAACTGTGGATGCCCTCCAGGAATGCATTGCATTGCTGCATCTGGGATGCCAGCCACTGGATGGTATTCACAATGGTTGACTGCCCCACAGAGATGGATCTAAAGAGGTCAATAGCCTCCTCACTCAGGGCAGCAGGGCTGACTGGGGCAGGGCCTGAGGTGCCTGGGGCGAAGTAGATGCCCACCCTCCTGGGTGAGTGGGCACGGGCAACTCGCTGAGGGGCTATTGGGAGGGCGGTACTGGTACGGGGGTGGTGGCTGTACCTGCAGCTGAGGTTGTCACAGAGGTGTCCGCCACCACCAGGGAGTTTCAATCGGAAGAGGTATCTGAGTCTGTGTTTCCACTTCCTGTCTCCACCGTGGTGCTCCCCTCATCCTCCATCCCACTGGTTCCCTCAGCGTCGGTGGTCTCTGCCTCCAGGGTCCTGTGAGATGCAGCTCCCTGTGTCGCCGGTGCCCCTGCTCCTCTGCCAGATGATGCTAATGCACACATGGACAGGATGACAGAACAAAAAAGGGGGTTAGAGAGAAAAAGGAAACACTGGGTCAATTACTGCACCAACACCACAGTTGGCATACAGCGCACTCTCATAGACAGAGATCAGGCTTTAGCACTATGCATTGCACTGCCAGTGATTTGACTAGATGCTACGGCAAGATAAGGGCAACACACCACCAACTGTGATGTACCCACAAAGCCTTGCCTGAAATGGAATGCTAACAAGCTAGGTTACCTGCATTTGCCATACACTCATTAACCTAGAGTTGACCCACGCTGCAATGTCTGGCCTGGCCTTAGGGGCACCCACTAACTCACATCCACCACCCGGATCCCACCCCACCTGCCAAATGTTAGAAAAATACCAACTGTACACATCCCCTTGTGGCTGCTGTGATTCCCTCAAGCGCCCATCCAGCTCTGGGTAGGCCACCGCCAGTATGTGGGCCATCAGGGGGTCAGGTTCCAACGGGCACCCCTTCTTGTTGGGAGGCCATCCCCAGCTGGGCCTCCGCAGTCTTCCATGCCCAGCGTCTCAGGTCCTCTCACCGTTTCCGACAGTGGGTGCTCCACCTGCCGAAGACCCCCAGGATCCGCACGTCCTTGGCGATGGCACGCCATAATCCCTTCTTTTGATGGCACTGACCTGCAGAGGCAATACAGACAGGAGACCACCATTAAACAAACAGTCCAGCCTATCACACATATGGCCCACGAATCCCGATTACCATCACCATTGGCATTCACATCGCCCGGCGCACACCATGTACACTACCACAAGACATTCACACCCCCCCCCCCATGACATGATGCTTGCACACACATCTCCATGCATCCTTCCCACATGCATCGTGCCCAATGTGTACTCACCTGTTGGTCTGGAGGCCCATACAGCAGTACATACTGGGGTATGACCCCATCCACCAGTCGCTCCAACTCCTCCGAAGTGAAGGCAGGGGCCCTTTCCCCAGTCACACGAGCCATGGTAGGTTCCAGACACAGGTCACAGCAGCACACGCAGTGTAGGTATTCTCCTGTTGAAGGTCAGAAAACAAGTGAGGAATCAGATAGAAAATGGCAGTCACATCCGAGGTGGTGTACACCGTTACTGCTGGCACAGATCCCCATTGGCCACTGTACTCCATAGAGCCCCATATTATCCAAGGAGGAATTGCATGGCAGTGCAAGACCGTCTTCCGCCATGACGCCTAACATCGGTGGAATTACCTCACTTCCACCTGTCCCTACATACAGGACTGGCGGTCGCCATTTCGGGGGGGGGGGGAGAACAACGGTCATATCGACATTAACTACGTCACAGACTAGATTAGCACATACCTTGCCATTCCCACTGTCCCATAACATAACTGCACCATTTACACTGAAGTTGTGGTTCCATTGTTCAAATCGTGACAGCCTATTCACTCTTGTGTCCCTTAGATACCTATCGCTGTGGATGAATAGGAGGTGGAGACATATCCACGTGTTCTAAGAAAAGAGCAAACCGGGGCACTACCAAACAAAGAGAGTCCAAAAGTCGGGTGACTTAGTGTGGAAAAGTTTAATCCTCAGTAATTGGTCGTTGAATCATAGTTCAAAATTGTTTGAATCCACATATGAGAAAGTATATAGCAGGTTACAATAACAAACTGACTCCTCAGAATGAACAGGCATAGATGAGCAACAAAACAGCCAACACGTGTTTCGTCCTCTCTGACTTTTTCAAGGCTGCAGACAGAAACAAAGAGGAACTATTTACAATTATTGGCACTACCCTCTGGTAGCTAAATTTTGAACCGTGCAGATCATGCACGTAACAACACAGAGTGATTATGTCACCAATGTGAAGAAATAATAATAAATAGAGAAAACCCTGTGGACTATTACTTTGCATGCATTTAAAAGAAATTGCAAAAAAGGGGGATAGATGATCACCCTCCGTGAACCCATTGTTTTAATAACACTACAGAAGTGTCTGAAGAGAAATTAATTTATCATAGGAAGAGTGGGAGACACAAAAAGAGGCGAAAAAAAGAAAAAAAAAAAGGAAGTAGACAACGAGTTCTATATATAATATAGGATACTGTCAAACAAAGTCCGTTTTACTCTTAATTTACCTCTAGGTATACTTTTTAGGTAAAGCATGGCTGATGGTGTTCAGTTAGATATCCACACGATGAAATAGACCTGACTAGGCAAGATAAAAAGTTGGAAAACACAGTGTTTAACCGAGAGTTAATCTCAATAGTACTAATATGAAATTGGCAAAAATTGAAATATTTTTAGCAAAATTAAAATATTTAGAGCGGAGAGGTAAGAAACTTGAAGGTTAGAGGACCTACCACAAATGAAGGACCTACCAAAAGTAAAAGGATCCAAAGTACTGTAACTGTGTTCCTTCCAAATCAATACCAGGTGTTCCTTATGCGTAGTGACTTCAAAATCCAAAATGCATGCCCCCCAGTACGGGACATGCAAACAAACGAAAAAGTCTAAATAGACCCTGTCTGTGGAAATAGAGCGGAACGGCAAAAAGTAAGAGCTATGCTGAATAAAGTGTATATTAATCCTGCACAACAAAGAAACCCGATGTAGTAGACTAAAAAACCACTTCGTATTAAAAAACAAAAGACATTCCCATTGCATATTGCACTATCCACCTAAGCATCCACCAAAACTGCAGCGAAGGCAAGTCCCTTCCAAAGCCCCGGCTACAATGTCTATTTGAGGCAAACCAGTTATACAGACTACCGCCAAGATACAACATAAGATCTGGGGGTGGCGCCCCGCATGTCTTAATAACTAAGTAGTCTCTCGTTGGTAAGAAACTACGCTACTAAATCTATAAATAAAGAGAGAAAGGCCTCACCGTCTTTCTCTTTTGAAATACGCCGTTCCTTTAAACCCCCCCAAAAACAACACACGTCCATGAAGTAGCAGTCAAAAATGCCAAACCATGTTAATAAACGACTCCAAGGGCAAATAGCCCGTTATCCTGTAGCCAATACAGCGATATTCAAATAAGTTTAGGCAACCGGCACACGAACATTAAACATTAATCCCCTACCTGTTTCTAACCGTAGAGTTCGGGAAGCAGATAACAAAGGCGTATGTGCTTGCCACTGCAGCGTCTGATACCGCTGCCGTTTCACCATATGAAGTGAAGCCGCTAAGCCGTCCTCGGTAATAAGCGTGCACTCTAGACATAAAAGAAGGACTGGGGGGATAAAAATGAAAGGGAGTTCCTGTTAGCTGTTCGAATTGGGCGCCATGTTGGAGAGTATCCGTGGCAATCGGAAGTGCAGGGCTGCATTCAGTCCACACAGAAAGTGAAAGAGTGAAACAGAAACAAGGTGGATCAACAAGCCCCAGAAATTGACAAACTTTTGCATTGACAGTACGAAGTACAGGGGGAACGTGTTGTTAAGAGACATAAAAATGCTTACTAGGAGAGTAGATAAGAACATGTTATGATTTATATGGGTGGAACAAGGTTATAGAGGCAAAAAATATAGTAAACCGAATTGACAAAGTTCCTCTGGTATCATGATACAGACAACCATGTATACATAAGACAAAGTAAATACAAAGTAACGTCAAATATAGCAGTGATGCATATCATCTATATGAAAATTATACAATAAAAAGTTACCAACCATAACCCACCATAATCAACATATTGACATGTTCTACACAGGCATATATATGCATGGATATGTACTCAATATCACATGAGAAATAAGGAAACATCTTAAAGGATATGCTTCCATATACTAATATGATGATGTGGTATTTCCAAAACGTTTTTAATAAAAACATAATTGTTACATAAGAAAAAGAAACAAACACCCATATTAATTTACTTATGTTGTAAAGATACCATGATCTTATATTATTATAGATTATATAAATACAAATTATAAATTTATATTTATATAAATTACATATAATATAGTACGATTTACATACAGATGTGTGCTTAGAGAAATACATGGAGGTCCTTATGTATGTTCAAGCCCTGTTCAACCGCTCGTAGCTTGATTATCCACCTGCTCTCTAAGCGTCTTAGGGCCAAAATGCGGTTACCTCCTCGAGGTGGCTTTCTAAGAGAATCGATCCCATGTATGTGAATGTCTAAAATTTCCCTTTGTCCATGTGTCTCATTGAAATGAACCGCAAAAGGATAATTAACAGTAGAAGAACGTATGGCTCTAAGATGTTCCTGAATCCGTTCTTTCAATGGTCTGATGGTACTTCCGACATAGATTAACCCACATGTACACACAATACAGTAAACAACATAGCTCGTATTGCAATTGATGAAATGTTTTAGTTCGTGTGTGATCAGAGTATTATACTGGAATCTCACTGTCTTGTCTTTGATGTACTCACAAATATTGCAATGTCCACACCTGTATGTGCCTGGTGGTGGTTTAGGGAGCCAGGTGTCCGTATTCTCAGGGGGCAGAAAACTGTGGCACAGTTGGTCACGAAGGCGGGTACCCCTCTTGTATACAATACTAGGTTTATCAGTCAGGCCATTCTTAAGTATCTCATCTGTCAATAACACGGACCAATGCTTTTGTATAGTTTTATGAATTTGAGAACTCAATGCACTCTGTTGAAAAACAAGGGAGATATGTTCTCGTGGGTTGTTCTTCTTAGTATTAGTGAGTAAGGTTGGGCGTTTAATTTTCATGATCTTGTTACAGGCTTTGTTAAGGGCCTGTGGATGGTAACCCCTGTGTCTGAACCTTAGTTCCATGTTATGTAATTCTTCATGGAAAACCCTTTCCTCACTACAGTTACGGCGAATCCTTGTACTTTCCCCATATGGGATGGCATTGATTTGGGGCTTAGGATGTGAGCTGGTGGCGTGCAGGATAGAATTACATGCCGTAGGCTTCCTAAAAAGTTTAGTGCAGATTTTTCCATGTTCAATATAGATAGTGAGGTCCAGAAAATTGATGGTAGATTGGCTGGCCTCATGCGTAAAGCTGATGTTAAAGGTGTTGTTGTTAAGGTGCTCTATGAAAGCTAAAAGAGACGATGCATTTCCTGACCAAAAGACTAAGATGTCATCGATATATCTGCCCCAATAAAGGATGTGCTGAGATAGGAGTGGAGGGCATGAACGCCAAACATGTGTTTTTTCCATATACCCCATATATAGATTAGCATATGATGGGGAGAATTTAGCTCCCATAGCCACTCCTCGTATTTGGCGAAACCAGTCTCCATTGTGTAGGAAGATGTTATTATCCAGGACCAGACTTATCAAGTCAATAAGCATGTTTGTGTGATCTAGTAGAGAGGCATGCCTAGTGTCCAGGTAGTGCTGGATGGCAGTAAGGCCCTCTACTCTCGGGATGCTCGTGTAAAGCGAGGTCACATCCAAAAGGACTAAATAATGGCCCTCTGTCCATTCATAGTCAGCCATTTTACACAATACATCCTTAGTGTCCCTGATGTAAGAGGGTAGGTTATGGACAAACGGCTGTAGGAAAATGTCTATGTATTCCGATAGTTTCTCCGTAGGGGAGCCAATGCCAGAGATGATGGGTCGGCCTGGTGGAAAATTGCCACTCTTGTGTATTTTTGGCAGAATATAGATACAAGGTGAAGTAGGCGCGTTGTTATATAGATATTTGAACTCCATATCAGATATTAAGTCAAGGTTAAGATAACCTTGTAGTTTTTGCATAATGGTTCTATTAACCCCCAGCATGGGGTTAGATGTGAGTTTGAGGTATGCAGTACTGTCAGAAAGTTGGCGATCCAGTTCCGAAACATAATCAGTCCTGTCCATGATCACGATGTTCCCACCCTTGTCCGCCTCTTTAATGACTATGTCCTTGCAGGATCCCAGTGATATTAGCGCTTGCTTTTCAGCTAATGTGATATTATATGCAGGGATGGACTTGTGTCCTAGAACATACTGTTCCTCCATGTGATAGAAATCATTGGTAACCCTGTGGCAAAAAGAGTCAATAGCGTAGTCCCTCGGTATAATGGGCGTGAACTTAGAGGTTGTTTTTAGACCACTAGTGGCCCTAGTGCCAGACTCTATATTCAATTCATTGATGATCTCTACAAGTGATGGCATGGGGCCCTCTTGATGCTCAATTGATAGCAAGGTTTGTATGTCCTTAACATCTTTGATGGTCATGGTGCTAGGAGTATGGACAAGGGCATTAGTGGATCGAGCAGAGGTGTTAACATCATAGAAGTATTTATAGAGTTTACACCTACGCATGAATTTAAACAAACTGACATGTAGTTGTGTAAAATCAGGAAGTGAAGTAGGTACAAATCCCAGACCTTTCTTCAGAATGTTACTTTGGTCAGGATTCAAAGTTATAGATGAGATATTTACAATTGCAATAGTGTCCGGGGTATCTGCCGTAGAGACATGTGTGCCCGTCATTGTTGAAGATTTCGAGTCGTCATATCCACGTGTACAGACCCCTTGTGGACTTGGCTACACTGGAGGACTGGCACATTATCCTCACCTATAGACTGGACAGGGCCACAATCACAGAGCTGTGTGCCCAATTGGGGCCAGACCTGATATCTGATATCCGTCATCAGACTGGGATTCCCCCCTCTTGTGCAAGTGCTATCAGTGTTCTATTTCTTGGCAACTGGTTCTTTCCAAGTGACAGTGGGCTTGGCAGCAGGAGTGTCACAGCCAATGTTCTCAATCTTGCTGGCAAGAGTGTTGTCTGCCCTGATAAAACACATGTGCAGCTACATTGCTTTCCCCCAGGTGGAAGATTTGGCCACTCTGAAGGTCAGATTCTATGCAATGGGACATATCCCCAGTATTATTGGGGCGACTGACGGTACACATATTGCGTTTGTCCTCCCCCCCTCGCCAGAAGGAACAGGTGTTCAGGAATCGTAAAAGTTTCCAATCACAGAATGTGCAAATGGTGTGCCTGGCGGACCAGTACATCTCCCATGTCAATGCTAACTATCCTGGGTCGGTGCATGATGCCTTTGGTCTGAGGAATAACAGCATCCCAAATGTGATGGCCTAACTTCAGAGGCACAGGGTGTGGCTAATAGGTGAGCCATAGTCCCACCCACTGTATGTTAGTGTATACCTTCAGGTGCCATCCCCAAATCATTGTGTGAGGCTAAATGTGATGCCTCAATACTTGCAGGTGACCTCTGGCTACCCAAACCTATTGTGGCTGCTGACCCCTGTGACGAATGCCAGGACAGGGGCAGAGGAACGTTATAATGAGGCACATGGGTGAGCCAGACGGATCATCAAGAGAACCTTCGGCCTCCTGAAGGCCAGGTTCAGGTGCCTCCATCTGACAGGTGGATCCCTGTGCTACTCACCCAAGAAGTTCTGCCAGATAGTAGTGGCATGCTGCATGTTGCACAACCTGGCCCTCAGACGGCAAGTACCCTTTCTGCAGGAGGAGGAGACTGGAGATGCCCCTGTGGCAGCAGTAGACGGTGAGGATGAAGAGGATGAGGATGAGGACAACAGAATATCAGTTATCCATCAATACTTCCAATGACACACAGGTGAGACAGTGCAACTGACCATTCCTACGACCATTGGTGTATTCTGTGTGGCATTAGCATGATGGCATTAACTTCCTTTGCATCTCAACTTACTGTCACCTCTGGCTTGTCATTTTACAGATGTTGGTGATATAACAACTGTGTACTGATGTTCTGACTACAGACAGGTACAGGTCCTTATTTCTAGGCTCTTATAGTGTTCAGATCATGTACATTTTCAAAACATAAAATACTAGTAGTCAAGTTGTATTCAAGGGTGTTTATTGTAGTGCTATGAAATTGAGGGAAAAGTGCAATGGAATGGGGTGATGATGGAAGAAGGTCCAGGGTATTGTTCCAGTCTGTTTGTAGCACCGGTGCAGTGTCCAAGGGGCCATAGGAAGGGGTGCAAAGGCAGTTCAAAATGGACAAGGCGACAGGGTGGGACACAAGGGGGACAATCAGGAGAGTCTCATTTCCTGGCAGTGGTCTTGGCAAGTGTCTCTGGCTTCTGTCTGGTTTGCAGGAAAAGTTTGCTGGGTGGTTCACCTTCTGCAGGAGGAGGGGTGCTGGTGGCCTGTGGGTCCTGTGGTGGAGCCTCCTGCCCACTAGCTGCAGCAGAAGTGGAGGGCTGGTCAATGGACTGGCTAGTGGTAGGGGCCCGCTGGTGTGCTGTTGCCTCCCTCATGATGTTGACCATGTCTACCAGCACCCCTGTTATGGAGATCAGGGTGGTGTTAATGGCCTGCAAGTCCTCCCTGATCCCCTGATACTGTCCCTCCTGCAGCCGCCTATTCTACTGAACGTCATCAAGGATCTGTCCCATTGTGTCCTGGAAATGTTGGTAGGCTCCCAGGGTCTCGGAGAGTGCCTCCTGGAGAGTCGGTTCCCTGGTCCTGTTCTCCTCCTGGCACACAGCAGACCTCCCAGTGTCCTTGTTGGCCTGTAGTGCCTCCTGGAGAGTCGGTTCCCTGGTCCTGTCCTCCCCCTGGCGCACAGCAGTCCTCCCAGTGTCCTTGTTGGCCTGTGCTTCTGTCCCCTGAACGGTGTGCCACTGTGTGGACTGGGGTCCCTGTACAGGTGGGCACACTGCTGATTGACGTGTCCTGGGGACAGAGATGAGGGTACACTGGGTGGCTGCTGTGGTGTTGGATACTGATGGGGGATGCTCTCTGGTGGACTGTGAGTGGGCTTGGGTGACCGGCTGTCAAGTGGTCCCTGATGGGCTAGGTTGTTGATCCAGATCCTGAAGTTCAGAGTTACTGTCATCTCTGGGGGCATCTTCTGTTGGGGGACTGGATAGTCATGGTACCTCCTCTCTGCTGGGATTGGCTAGGGCACCTGTGAGTATGTAAGTGAAGTATTATGCTTCATGTCGGTGACATAATATACATCCCTGGCTTCCCCTCTATCGGTCTTGCCCTGCCACCTCTTGCTTGTGTATGGTGATGTATTGTGTGATTGTTAGTTTCTCTAAGCTCTGCATGCTTTAGTGATGGGTGCCCATGCACGGCTGGAAGGGCTGTCCATGCATTGGTATAGCATGCAGGGCTTGGCATTGTGGTTAGTCATATGTGTAGGTGCATGTGTGGGATGTAGTGGAGTGATGGGAATGAGGGTGAGGGGGTGTGATGGCATGCAGATATGGGGGTGATAAGTAGTAAATATTGACTTACCTCTGGCTACTCCTGTGAGCCCCTCAGGATGCAGTATTGCCAAGACTTGCTCCTCCCATGCTGTGAGGAAGGAGGTAGGGGTCCACCACAAGTCCTCTGTATGCCGAGCGGTTACCTTGCTGCAGTGGAACGTACCTTCCCCCATAGGTCGTTCCACCTCTTCCTGATGTTGTCCCTTGTTCTTGGGTGCTGTCCCACGGCATTGACCCTGTCCACGATTCTCCGCCATAGCTCCATCTTCCTTGCAATGGATATCTGCTGTACCTGTGCTCCAAACAGCTGTGACTCTACCCGGACAATTTCCTCCACCATGACCATTAACTCCTCATCAGTGAAACGGGGGTGCCTTTGTGGGGACATGGGTGTTGTGTATGTTGGTGAGAGTGTGTTAAGTAATGTTGTTGAATGTGTGTTGTGGGGTGCATGAGGGATGTATGGGTGTAAGTGGTGTTTGTGTCTAGTTGTCTCTCTGCTGTTCGTGTCAATCTCTTGGCAGTAATTGTTGTTTGTAAAGGGTTGTGGGTAATGTGGGTGTGTGTTTTATAGTGCTGATGTGGTGTATGTATGAGTGTCAGGTGTGAATTGGAATGCCAGCCACATAGGAGCTCCCGCCATGCTCCACGGCTGAGACGTCAGTCAGCCAAATCCAAACCCAAACCCAAAGCTGACCCGGAGATCCGCTCCAACTATCGCCCCATCTCCCTCCTCCCTTTCCCCGCCAAGGTTGCCGAGAAACTAGTCAACGCCCACCTATCCCACTTCCTCGAAGCAAACAACACTCTTGACCCCTCACAATCTGGGTTCCGCAAGAACCACAGCATGGAAACCGCCCTCATCGCATGCACTGACGACATCAGGACCAAAGGCGAGACCGTCGCACTCATACTCCTAGACCTCTCCGCAGCCTTTGACACCATATGCCACCACACACTCCGCACACGCCTCCACAACATAGGAATTTGCCACAAAGCCTTATACTGGCTCACCTCCTTCATCACCGACCGGACCCAGAGAGTCCGCCTCCCACCTTTCCACTCCACCACTTCCAAGATCATCTGCGGAGTCCCCCAAGGGTCCTCCCTCAGCCCCACACTCTTCAACATCTACATGATCCCCCTAGCCAACATCCTCCGAACACACGGAATCACTATCCTCTCCTGCGCAGATGACACCCAACTCATCCTCTCCCTCACCCGCAAACCCACCACTGCCAAAACCAACCTACACACTGCCCTCCTCGACACCGCCAACTGGATGACTACTAACCACCTCAAGCTTAACTCCAACAAAACCGAGATCATCATCTTCGGCCCCAACAAAACCACATGGGACGACTCCTGGTGGCCCACCGCCCTAGGCCCCGCACCCACCCCAGCAAACCACGCACGCAACCTCTGCACCATCCTAGACCCATCCCTCTCCATGACACAGCAAATCAATGCCCTAACCTCCTCCTGCTTCCGCAAACTCCGCACTCTAAAAAAATCCTTCAAATGGATTCCCCCAGAGACCAGAAAGACAGTCACCCATGCACTCATCAGCAGCAGACTAGACTACGGTAACGCCCTCTACGCCGGCACCACACTCAAACTCAAACGCAAACTCCAGAGAATCCAGAACACAGCGGCACGCCTCGTCCTTGGCCTCCCCGCCACGAACATATCTCACCACACCTCAAATCCTTTCACTGGCTCCCCATAGACAAGAGAATCACATTCAAGATCCTTATCCACGCTCACAAATCCCTCCACAACACCGGGCCAACCTACCTCAACGAAAGAGTGAACTTCCACACTCCCACATGCAACCTCCGATCAGCCGACCTCGCCCTAGTCGCAATCCCCCGCATCCAACGCACCACCACAGGAGGCAGGTCCTTCTCCTACCTCGCCCCCAAAACCTGGAACTCCCTCCCCACCAACCTTCGCAAAACCAAAGACCTCCTGCTCTTCAGAAAGTGCCTCAAGGCATGGCTGTTCGAACAGTGACCCTCCCTGCCCCACTCCCCCTACTTTTTCATCCCCTCCCACCCACAGCGCCTTGAGACCCTCACGGTTGAGTAGCGCGCTCTATACATTTTTTGATTGATTGATTGATTGAGCCAGCCAGAGGGAAGACTCGATTGATGGCAACGCTCCTGCTGTGTGCGCCACGTTGACCCCGGCACGTACTACAGAGGAACCGGCTCAGAGGGAAGAGTCTGCCTGGCATTCAGTGCAGCTTCCTGCCGACATCACAGCTTTTACGAGTGCTGCAACACCCCGCAACAAGCAGCGGACAAAGGTACATAGGGAGAGGAAGGCCGGGGGGGGCGAATGCGGCTGGCAGCAGGAGCACTCTTGTTGTCCACAGGAGGAACGTGCCCCTCCTAGCTAGGACTCGCTGAGAGAGAGAGAGAGAGACAGAGACACTGCCCCCACCCCCCTAATCCAACCCATCCCAGAAGAAATGAAAGGAACTGAAGGAACCAAACAAGCAAGTACAAGAGAAATAGAGAGGAAAGGGAAAAAATAATAAAAAACAACATTCACAACACAAGCAGGACATTAATAAAAAGGCACAAGGGCGGCAGGATAAGACTGGGGGAGGTGAAGGAGGTCTTATGCAGGAGTGCTCATAAACGATACACCAAAACCTCCCGCGCCTTTGAAAACAAAGACAGAAAGATTGATAACACAACAAAGTATACCTCCCCTAACAGGAAGGGACATTAGGTCTCCCTATTAGGCTCTAGCAACACGGTGAGGGGTTAGGGAAGTGACTGGTGTAGGTACATTTGTGGTTTGTAGCCCCCCCAGGTGTCTCTGACTACTCAGAAGGGGGTTCTCAAGAATTGGGGAGCCATCTCCTCTCGGCAATGCGGCGTTCCCCCCCCCCCCAAGACCTTCAGAGCACGGGCCGTTCCTCACTAAAGACTCTCAGATCAGCACAGAGTACAAAAAATAGGCGTCCATTACCTTCAGATAAAATGGCGAATGCCGAGTTAAGCACGAATATCAGTGGCCTTCAACAGATCAATGGCTCTAAATCTTGACTGGCTCAGCCTCCTTGCTCAATAGACACAGCCCAGTATAACCCCTGTGATAATTTTGCAATAGAAAAGGGCCCCATCGGGTCACCGGACAAAGTGCAAAGGATGCAAGACAAATCCTATAAACTTTGTAACCAGCGTAAGGCAACAACAAGTCTGGTACTTGATAATGAGGAATTTCTGGAGAGCGACGGCGCCCCTATGCAACTCTAACCGCTATTTGGCGGAGGGGCAGGCAGGTGGTCAAAGGAGGTTTTTTCGGGATCCCAGCCCTCCAGCCAGACTGTTGTCTCTGTAGAAGATACCCTTTCTCCTTCCGTTCAGCACAGTTCAGATATATGTACGGTGAGGGAGACAAGCGCCACCAGCCTCTCTATTAGCTCATCTAAGAACTCTGAAAGTTGTGTGGAAACCAGGACTAGGCAGCAAGGGTAGGAGAGATGGCAGGCAGATTCACAACTGTACGAGGAGCAGGCGCATGCCAAAGGAGGAGACAATACTCATTTGCAACCCCTGCTTCTTCAAATATTAAATGAGCTAAAGTCTCTAAAAATGTCACAAACGGAAGCAAATCACAAAACAGAGACACAGCTGAACTTGATAAATGCCAAAATCCAGCAACTTAATTGTTGGATCACGGAGGTAGAACAGCGAGTCTCAGACTTGGAAGATGGACGAGTCCATCTGGCTCCTGCAATTTCCAAATGTCAAGTGGATCTGCTGGAATTACAGATTCGGATGGACGATGCAGAGAACCGTTCACGTAGATCGAATCTAAGATTCATAGGGGTGCCTGAAGGCAGGAAGAATGGTCAGAATATTATTGAATTGATTACAGGCCTTGTGAAACAACATGTACTTCCAGAACTGCAGATAGTCATCAGGATCTTTCTATTCTGCAAGCTCATTGCGTATCGCAGTCCAACTACCTAATGCTAAATATCCGTGAACAATACTGGTGAACGTTGGCGATTTTCGTATTAAAGAATACATTTTACAACAGGCGATTAAGAGCAGAGTACACCAGATCCCTGGCAATTACACTTTCAGAATTTTTTCAGACATGTCAGTTGCTGCTGCACGTAGGAGGAGGGAGCTAAGGGCCACATGTACAAAGATCCGGTATTGCGACTCACAAACTGTGAGTCTTAGCGACTCGCAATTTGTGAGTTGCAAAACCAGATGTACAACAGTGTACTTTACAGTGTTTGCGATTCCCAATGGGGTCGCAAATGACCTACCTCATGAATATTCATGAGGTAGGTCACAATTTGCGACCCCATTGGGAATGGCTGCCCTCACATTGATGGTGACCTGCTGGAGACAGCAGACCACCATGTCTGTGACTGCTTTTAAATGAAGCCGTTTTTTTTTTTGTTTTTTTTAAATGCAGCCCGTTTTCCTTAAAGGAAAACGAGCTGCATTTCAAAATCAAAAATGAAAAGTTTTCTTTTAATTTTTTCAGAGCTGGCAGTGGTCCATGGGACCACTGCCTGTTCTAAAAAAAATATTTTTGCGGTCCCCTGGGGACCCCTTCCCCTTTGTGAATGGGTTAGCACCAGTTTGAAACTGGTGCTAACTGTGATTGTTTTGTGACCCGGTCACAAAGTAATCCTACATCACACTGTGACTCGCAATTAGAAAGGGAACGCCCCTTCCTAATTGCGACTCGCAAATCTATTTTGCGATTCGGTAAATAGATTACTGAATCGCAAAATAGGCTCTGTACATAACAAAACATTTGTTTCCTGTCGCAAATGGTCCGATTCTGCTAATCGGGCTGTTTGCGACAGGAAAAATGGTACGTACATGTGCCCCTAATGGAAATGATTCCAGCATTCCAAAAAGCAGGAGCTACGGCCGGGCTCATACAACAATCAAAGCTAAAAGTTTTTTTTAAGGGCCGGTAATATATAGTCCACACAGCCGATGCAGCTAAAACTTTGTTGCATGCTATAAGTAACGGGAAGGGAGTGGGTGGAGGAGGGCTGCATTTAGTGGGATGAGCTTCATGGTAATAAAAATGTTGACACAGGAGCATAGCGCACTTAGCTATTATATGTTGGTCACCCTCTGGTGCTACTGACGACCAGGTGCTGTCAGGGCAGCCATGTGGGGGAAAAAGCAGAGGGATGGTTAGGGTAGATTGGGAGGGACATGGGGGAGTTCTGGTGAGGGGAGCGCTCAGAGAGCCTCTAGACGGGAGAGCCTCGAGGTTAGAGTGCTCAGGGAGGAAGAGGAGGGATTGGGGTGGTTTCAGTGTTGCAGTAAGGGAGCTCACATAGAAGGGGACTAAAAGGTTGAGAAAATTCATTTTTTTCAAGGAGTAGCATACATTGCGCTTGGTTGGATAAGGTTGATTAACCAGATAACCAACAACAAGTAAGGCCAAGCTAAAGGTAATTTCCTGCAATGCAAATGGTATCTTAAATCGGCAGAAATATAAGGCAATGCTAAAATGGTTATCATTCAATCCTGATGTTCTTTATTTCCAAGAAACCCATCTAAAAAGTAATAGCCCCAAAATATATATCCCAAAACAGTTATCAGCAGCTCTTTTTGCTTCATCTGGGTTGGCAGTCAGAGGGGTGGCAATATATCTCAGTAACAGAGTAGACTGGATTATAAAAGACGTCATTAGAGACCCTAAAGGGAGGTGGATCTGGCTCAAAGTCTTACAATCAGGAGCTCAAGTTAATCTGGTTAATTACTACGGGCCAGTTATGGATGAAGTAGAGCCACTAATGCAGCTTTATAATATAGCAATGAGTGCCATGGGACCTTTTATTATGGGAGGGGATTTCAATTATATTCAAGATATAAAACTCGATACATCTAATCAGGCGAAAAGGCAACTTAAATCTAAAACTAAAAGACTTCTGAATGTAATATGTGATTTCCAGGTAATAGATCCTTGGCGAGAAGAACACCCTGTTGCCATTCAATATACTTGCTTTTCACATCGTTACAAGACTGCTTCCGGATAGATTTTTTAAAATATCTCGCTCGTTGAAGAAGGTAGACGCGTATATTTGGGCAAATGCTTTTTCCAATCATTCAGCGATCATGGTGACGACAGAACTGGAGGCGCCAAATAAAGAGAGACCCAGATGGCAGCTTGATAGATCTTTGCTAACTAATCAGCAGTGGGTCACAGATATGAGTAAATTCATACAGGAGTTCTTCCAGCTCTATCACAATTCTGCATCTCTATTTAATGTATGGGAAGCATTTAAGGCTACAGCCAAGGGGCAAATTATTTCTTTCAAAGCTGCAAAGACACGACAGAGAGTTACAAATAAAGAAACTTCAGATGGCAGTAGATAAGGCAACAGATGAATGTATGAAATCAGGAGGGCAGGAAGCGGCAAGGCGTAATCTCAATCAAATCAGGGCTAAACTCAAAGATGTTTTTATTCTTGAAGAAGTAACTAGCTCGAGGGCTTATCATCAGCAGGTTTATGAAGAACGTCAACAGATAGGTAGACACTTAGCTTGGACCACTTGTATAAAACACGAAAAGCAGACAATCCATCAAATTCAGGATCCCAAGACTAGTACAATTGTTAATGAGGACAAGGATATAGCGCGAGTGTTTATGTCACATTACTCTAGAATTTATGAGATAGACTATGCAGGTTCACTCTCGCAATTAGAACAGTATTACAAGCCTGTCATGCTACCTAAAATTTCGCTAAAGGTTCAGAACGAAGTAGCACAGAAGATGATGTCGTCGGAGATTAAGGGAGCTACCCAGAGAATACCAAGTGCAAAACCATGCGCTGACGATGGCTTTCCAATAGAATTTTATAAAACTTTGTGTGAAGAGCTTGCACCATTTTTGATGGAATTATGCAATGCAATACTCGAGATAGCAGAAGTACCTCCACCGTTCAAAGAATCAACAATAGTTTTTTGAAGAAAGATAAAAACCCACTGAAACCTGATGCATATCGCTCAATTATCCTGGGCTCCATCCCCTTTGCCTGGGATGACTCCTGGTGGCCCACAGTGTTCAAAACTCCCCCCACACCAACAGACCACGCACGGAACCTCAGCATCATCCTTGACTCCTCGCTCTCCATGAATCGCCAAATCAACACCATCTCATCCAACTGCTTCCACGCGCTCCGGCTTTTTCGTAAGATCTTCAAGTGGATCCCCACCGAATCCAGAAAGATGGTCACCAGCAGACTCCACTACGACAATGTACTCTACGCCGGCACCACACAAACAATCCTAAAGAAACTGCAGAACATCCAGAACGCCTCTGCCAGACCCAACCTGAAAATCCCCTGACGCAACTACATCACCGGACACCTGAAAGACCTCCACCTGCTCTCAATCGACAAGAGAATCTCCTTCAAACTCCTCACACACGCCTACAAAGCTCTCCACAATGCAGGACCCACATACCTTAACCACCCCCTCTCCTTCTGCACACCCACCAGACAACTCCACTCCGCCGAACTGGCCCTGGCCACCATCCCACAGATCTGCAAGTCATCAGCTGGAGGAAGATCCTTACCTTACCTCGCTTCAAAGACCTGGAACTTCCTGCCCCTGTATCTCAAGCAATCACCATCTCTGGTTTATGCAAGCATGTACTGCGAAAAGTATCCGGAGTGGTTGGTTTCTTTATTTAAATATATAGGCACCGTACAGAAGGCATATATCAACTACGTCAGCTAAGCCTGGGCCCAGTATGATAAAGATTCCCAGGTGCGCATGGCATTGACCCGGAGGCCCAGTGGGGTGAAAAAGATTCTGATCTATGGCAACACACCATGAGCCCTGTTAGAAATGGGGTTCCTGGTTGGCTAGGGTAGGCACCTAAGCTAGGCAGTAACCAAACACTCTAGTCAGGGAGCTACACACCTAAGATAACCCCGGCTCGCCCCCTTGGTAGCTTTGCCAGAGCAGTCAGGCTTATCCCAGAGGCAATGTGTAAAGCATTTGCACAACACACACAACCCAGTGACACAATAAATAAACCACAAAGAAGACTCCACAAGTTATACAAAAATAAACTGTATTGCACATAAAACCTTAGACCAAAAATGACATAAATCAGTACTAACATGCTAAGCAAGCAGTTGTCAGGAATGTTTTCTGCTATGTGCATTCATTATGAATGCACATAGCAGAACATATTCCTATACTGCACAGGTCATAATAAACACACCCTCCGTCTGTATATGAGGAATCCTCACAAAACACCTTCTACCGGAAGGCCACGGCGCATCTGCTCTCCTGACTATGCGGTCAAGGGAAATCCACAACATAAGGTGCAGTGTCTCCTGCGTTCTTTTTCCTATGATGGGTGGTGACTAGAAATACACCCAGTCCAGGAGCTCCAGCGCTCCCATTATGAGAAATGCAGTATTTTTCCTAGGGGGAACGGGGCCTCCGTCGAAGTTCCATCATGTCCCGCTGATGTCTGGGGGGAAATGCCCCCATAACAAGTCTGTCAACACACGGTACTCACAACGATCCAGATAGCTGCCCGTGTCCGCTCGGTGAGACTGTCACTTCAGGGCTCTGCCCGGGTAGTCTCAAAGTACAAGTACCTGTTAGGGTAGCCTGCTCTCTCCCGGTTACTGACTGTCATCCTCACGAGGCCCCACCCAGGGGGTTCTTGAGAAGAGGCCGCCGTCCCTGGTTCCGGCCATCAGCTTCCTAGTGGCAGGGAGCAGGTGCTCCAGCAGCACCTCAGGCATTGCTTGTCATGGTCCTTCCTCAGCTGGGGGGCCTGCTTTGTTCATGTGTGGAGGCCCAACCCAGAGTGCTCACACAGCGCTCCTACTGACATCGGGAAAGGGAGAGAAAGCACCATTTCCTCTCCCCATCCTCTCCTGCACAGTGCTCCTTCCCGCAACGCAGATCTGTCCCAACTGCTCGGTGTGTGCACAGGGAGTGGATGCCTCACCCAGCACCCCTGTTCAAAAGGTGCCACTCTAAAACAAGGGGGGACGCTCTGCCCATGCTGCCTTCTGAGCAAACAGCACTCATTGTGCACTGCTGAGTAAAGGGACAAGATTAGGAATGGCTGCACTCACCAGTCCCACAGCAATTTGGGGTGCAGGGCAGGACTCAGTAAATCCTTGGGAAGGCAAGAGCCCCACAAGAGCAGAAGGAGGCATGCTCGCCATCCCTGGGAAGCAAGGGGGCCTGCACAGGACAGAGAGTCAACAGCAGGCCAGCACATCAGACAGCAAGGCCAAATGGACAGTCTCTTTTGTAGCCCAGCCAATGACAAGCAATAGACCAGTCCCACGTGGCAAGCAGTCCAGATGGTGGTTCCTTGGTGCAGGCAAGCAGTCCTAGCAGAGCCCTGGTTCCCAACAGTGCTTCAAAACATGGGAAGCAACCCCTGTACTTATCTTGTACTCATTTTCGCTCTGATCTCAGAGGGCACTCCAACGAAACTTTAGAAGTGCACAGCACCCTTTCAACCCAGCCTTGTCTCCAGACATGAGTAGGGGGTAATGAGTCCATTGTGTGAGAACAGGACACAGCCTATTCACATGTAAGGTGTGAATGACCCTCCCTCTCCTCAGTCCAGGAAGACTATCAATATGCAGAAGCCTCTTCTGTCACACCCAGCCCTTCCTGTGTTATGGCTGTCTGCAAAGTATGCACCAAGTGGAACTGTCACTCTGCCCTCAGACGTGGATTGGAGTCAGGCTGCAAGGCACTAGAGTTAAAAGGACAAATAAATGCCCACTTTCTAAAAGTGGCATTTCTAAAATAGCAAAAATCCACCCACACCAGTAAGCAGGATTTCTCACTTCCATTCCAAACGTACTAAAGATGCCCATGCTACTCCTTATAGATCAGAAGATATCCCTTAGACATATGTAAGGGCATTTCCAATGCAAGCCTATGAGAAGACCAGCACTCACAGCAGTGAAAAACAAAATAGGATGTTTGTCACTAATAGGACATGTAATACAGAAAGACATATGTCCAACCTTTTACAGTCACAGCACCCTGCCCATAGGGATATCTAGGGCCTACCTTAGGGGTGACTTAGGTGTAGTGAAAAGGGAGTTTAGGCCTTGGCAAGTAGTTTGACTTGCCAAGTCAGTGTGGCAGTAAACTGTGCACGTTGGGACTGCAGTGGCAGGCCTGAGACAAGTTTGAAAGGCTACTTCTGTGGGTGGTGCAATCTGTGCTGCAGGCCCACTAATAGCATTTAATTTACAGGATCTGGGTACATGGTATGCCACTTTACAAGGGACTTATGGGTAAATTAAATAAACCAAACAGACGTAAACCAATTATACCAAGTTATAGGGGAGAGAGCACATGCACTTTAGCACTGATTAACAGTGGTAAAGTGTCCAGAGTCCTAAAGCCAACAAAAAGAGGGACAGAAAAATAGGAGGAGAAAGGCAAAACATTTGAGGATAACCCTGCAGAAAGGGCCATTTCAAACAGGCCCTTCAAAGTTTGGTAAAACAGTCTTTACAGCCAGTGGCCTGCACATAGTTTACCGCTCCTTTCAAGGGCGTCCCACGCAGGGAGGGGTGGGATCGGCAGCGGCAGCTAAGAACCAAGGCAGAGATTCTGGGAACACGGGCACCACAACAGGCGCTTGGTGGGACTTTAACAAAGTCTCCTGCACCAGGGAATATTGTAAATTCCAACACAAATGCTCAAAGTGTTCCAGTCAGCACGCTTTGGTGCACTGCTGTTGGGCAGGTGGATCGACAGCAGGACAGGGCAGCAGGAAGGGTTCCTTTGACAGCAGTCAGCACAGTCAGGAAATTTCAGGGGAGTTAGAGGTTCCCAAGGTACTGGGCGGAAGGGCTGCTACTCAATTGATGTGGGCAAATTTGGTTTCTGGCTGGAGAAATACGAGTGATGGAACAACACCAGACTGTTGTTGGGCGGTTTCACATGGGGTTTCAAATTAGGTTATCAAGGGCCTAGAATGCGTTGGTGGGCCAATAACCTTAAGTTAATTCATGCACGCAAACAAGTGGTGCAAGACAAAATGTGGAAAGAAGTTCAGGAGGGTGCATGGCGGGCCCTTTTACGGACTGGCCCTTAGACAACTTGATTGTGTCCCCATCGGAGAGTGGTGCCCAAGAAGGAGAAGGGCCACTTTCGGCTGATACAGCATTTGTCATGGCCAGAAGTAACCTCGGTGAATGATTACATAACGAAGGATTTGATTTCAGGGTCATACTCATCAGTTGACATGGCCCTTGCATTGGTGGGGCAAGTTGGACAGGGGGCACTTATGGCCAAAAACGACATTAAGTCTGTGCTTTGTTTACTGCCAGTATACCCTGCTGATTTTGAGCTTATGGGCATACAGTCTGATGGTCTATGGTATGTGGATAAAGCCATTCCTATCGGCTGTTCCATTTCCTGTGCATCGTTTGAGTGCTTCAGTACCTTTCTACATTGGCTCTTCATGCACATCACAGGGAAAGTAAATATAACTCACTATCTGGATGACTTTTTCATTGTGGCAGCGCCACTTTCCGAGAATGCCAGGAATTGCTGACTAAATTCCAGGACATCATGACTGATTTGACGGTGTTGCTGGCACTGGAAAAGACAGCTGGGCCATCCACGGAGTTGGCATTTTTAGGTATTACAATAGACTTGGTGTTTATGACTGCTCATTTGACGCAGGACAAGAGGGTGGCAATGCAGTTGTTGCTTGATGATATGCTACACAAGAAGAAGGAGACAGTGAAGGAAATTCAAGCGCTACTCTGGAATTTGAACTTTGCACACCGAGTAGTTAGGGCAAGTAGGATGTTTTGCAGACGCCTTTGCTTGGCTCTCTCTGGACAGCATTTGCCACATCATCACGTGTGGTTGTCAACTGAGTGAAAGACGACCTGCGAATGTGGTGTTTTTTTCCTGGATTCCTTTAACGGAATCTCATTTTCCATGTGGCAGGAACTGGAATGGGATGCTTAAGTCTTCACCAATGTGGCGGGGGTTAGGCTTCGGGATTTACTGGCAAGGCAAACTGTGCTCAGAGGAGTGGCCACAGGGATGGAAGCATAAGTATTGCATCCTCAGAACTGTTTCCCCTTGTGGTCACATTAACCTTACGGGGAGCTCAATTGGCAGTGGTACACGTGAACCGTCAGTCTTCCAGAGATCTTAAGGTATTAAAGCTGCTGCAGGTGTTTGTACTGGGTTGTCTAAAACATGATATTAATCTTAGGTATTAATGGCACACAAGTCTTTTTACATGGAGATGGTAGTGTGGAATCCACGGTTCAACTATTGGCGGTACCGAGCAAGACTCTGTGCGGCCTGGGGTTGGAAGCCTCAAAATATGGCACACATTCTTTTTGGATAGGTTTGGCTACAGAAGCAGGGAATTCTAGTTAGAACAGTGACAATATCATGCAGTTAGGCAGATGGGCTTCAGACTGTTTTCAGTGCTACATTAGGTAGGTGGAGGGGTGGTTATTAAGGCAGAGGCACCACCAGTTGCTGAGTTTTCTGTTTTTTACAGGTTCTGTGCCTGGCCCAGAGGCAGCGGACCTGAGCATATGGATCGTGGGGCATTCATTTATAAAACGGCTGGAGAGAAAATTGCAGCAAACCAGTTTTAGGACACATTTGGGTCTCGACAGATCAGTGTATTATATTCCATGGCACGGAAAAGGGGGGAATGAGGTGGTGTGAACTATTGCTTCACTTGAACAATTTGCTAAGGCGGGGATTGTGTCCGGATATTCTTTTGTTCATGTAGGGGAGAATGATATGGTTGGGATAAAAGGGTTGGCTTTGATAAAACAGATGAAAAGATATCTAAAAGAGATTCAATCACAGTGGTGTGGTTGTCGTGTAGCTTGGACGGCATTCATGCTGAGGAGATTGTGGTGAGGGGCAGTTCACCCAGCAGCTATAGAGAGAACAGTGTAAGCTCAACAAGGAGATGGATGCCTTTTGTAGGGGGAGAAGCAGAGTTGAGCATTCAGACATTAAATAGAAGGACACAGAATTCTTTAAAGATGACTTAGTTCATTTTTCCTTTATGAGCATGGATGTTTAACTATTGCAGACTAAAAAGGTGTTGAAGTCCATTTTGAATCTAGCTTAGGTTACAGGATTTTGGGTGTGGGGGGCAGAAAAAGGCCACTAGTGGTCTTTTTCTGTGTGACAGTTGGAGGGCAATTTAGCTTGCTTTTCACAAGTTTATGTTTGGGGAGGGTGGCAGTCCATGCTGTAAAAGGAGGAGTAGGTAGGAGCACACCCAGACAAGACAGGAAGTTTAAAGGTTAGTTTCTAAGTTATGTCAATTAGAGGTTAACATGTTCACTAAACTGAAAGAGACTTTTAAAATAGAGAGGGTACAGAGCAACAGGGAGGAACACATTTTCATGATATAGCTGGGAGAGGGAGGGCAGTTTAGCGGCGGGGAAGGGAAGTTATATTTTATTCCATGTTTAGTGAGGTGGTGGTTTTGTAAGGCAAAGGCCAGGTTATTTTTTTGTTATGTGCACCTGTGTCAATAAAGGGGCCTTTCCACACAAACCATTTGCAGTGGTCTTTAACACACCCCTCTCCCCCAATGGGGTCTGGGAGGGAGCCGACCACAGGGAGGTCTTCACCCAGGGAGACTGGCGGATTGGTGCAGTCTGAGTACTGCTTGGGCTTCTTGGGCTCCATTTGGGCTACTCTGTGGGCTGGGGTATATAGCCGGCTATTTGAAGTGCCTGTCGCCATTTTGTCAGTGGTGACACAGTGGCTGGTCGGGTACTCTGTCAGGGCATTTTCCCCACCCCATCTTCCCTGTTATATAAGTGCTCAGTCTGGGGGCTGCAGGGATTTAAGAGGTTCAGAGCGTCTTAGCTGGCTGCTCAGGTTGTGACAGATGTACAAGGGGGTTTTCTCTGTAGTTAGAGCATCGCTTGAGACAGGTGCATGGCAGTTGGAGGTCAAGTCAGCTTGCTTTTTACAACTTTATGTTTGGGGATAGTGGCAATCCACACTGGAAAGGGAGGGGTTGGTAGGGGTACACACAGACAAGACAGGAAGTTTAATGGTTGGTTTCTAAGTTGAGTCAATTAGAGGTTAACAGGTTTACAAAACTGAAAGAGACTTTTAAAATAGAGAGAGTACAGAGCAACAGAGAAGGAAACAGTGTCATTATAGTGCTGGAGATGGAGGGCAGTTTAGGGGAGGGGAGTTTGGTTTTATTCCATGTTCAGTGAGGTGGGAGTTTTGTAAGGCAAAGGCCAGGTTATGTTCTTGTTATGTGTACACGTGGCACTAAAGCGGCCTTTTCCACACAAACCATTTGCAGTGGTCATTGATGGACCCCTCTCCCCCAGTGCATGGTTTTGGCCCCGCCTGGTATGAGTGAGTACCGCGGGCGAAAAGAGGTGGGAAGGAGCCAGAGCTGAATGTTGGACCCACCGTCCCAGAACAGGACTGAACAGGTGAAAGCAGCTCCCGCCTACCACTGGTCACCAGGGCTCAAGCAGAAAACTAGTACGGGCTCAAGGAGAGGTGCGCAGCCCCTGGTGCCCCCACTGCTGACAGGAAGGCCAGCTCCTGGGAGAAACCAAAAGAACCAGCCATAGAAGAAAAAGAACGAGAGCGCACCAGCAGAGACACCTCAAGCAAGTGCAAAGACTGGCAAAACTGCCCAGGTCTGTAGTCTCCCTTGTGGAAAGTGTGGGGCCACAGCAAAGTGCCCACAGGACATGCAGCACTAGGTCGCTGCTAGCCCACAGAGACATTAGTCTGGTAAACAGTCTGTGCCCGCCACACCCCCCAGACATTGCCCGAGGCACTGGGCTTGTGTGAATTAGACACTGACAGTACTGGTCGGCCCGAGACACGTGCAGAAGTGGGCCTGGTAAAATGAAACAAGGCAGCGTGACTGCAGGAGCCCCTCACTAGATGGTGCTGTGTGCAGAGAAATAAAAAAAAATCCCAGCAAATAGTTGCCAACAATCCCAACACAAGCATTTTAGCGAAAGTCTTAGTAATAAGGCTAGAAGAACAATCCGAGAACGAGACCCGCATGGTGAGAGCATTGCTGCACTTCTACAAGTGAGCCATTAGAGGGGAGCGGAGCCACACTTTTCCCTTAATGCGGCCCTCAGAGCCAGGAGCGGCCCTTCTAATAAGTCAGATGAATGCGAACCACTGCCCCAGTCATCTTGAGCCTCACTGCAGAGAGAGCAACCAGATACCTGCATGCCTGACACCCAGCCACACCAGCACTCAGCCGGGTAGTTAGTGCCTCACCAAAACTAGGCTGACATTTCATGGGACCATTAATGTATTGAAACAACAAAAGTGAACTACAACAGGCGGCCCTATATCAAATCCAAATAACTTTATTGTTTACAGCCAATCTGGCCATAACAATTAGTTTTACCTAATGCAATTTAAAACATAATAGGTACAGTAAAAATAATTCACAATTAATTCTTAAAATTTGCTTCAGGTTAAAAAATAAAAGTGCAATCGGCAGTTATTAGAAAGGACAATTATTTTTTCAACCAAATGACCAATTTATGAATTATAGGTTTCAAAAGGCTTTAATCACAGCAGAGCTCCAGTCTTCTCCACCCCCCCCTTAAATATTCTAGAAGCATAATGTTAGACAGACTGAAAATTACGTAGGCAGCAAGTATAATTCTTCCTGTACTTTTGTCGCTACAAAGAGAACAAGGATTTGCAATGCAACGGGTCTTGCGTTTGCTCGTGTTAGAGCTGATAGCGTTGTAAACTCCTAACCCGACTTTTCACTGGTAATGAAACCTATCGGCAAAAGTGCATTTATGTACGTAACCCGAAAAAGTGCAATTAACTGTGTAACAGAGCCGATATTATGTGAAGCGCTCGACTTCTGCCAAGCGAGATTGCGCTGGGAAAATAGAGAAAAAGTAGTCCACGAGCCGGACAGAAAACAGGGAGCCTCGCGTGCTTTCTGTACTTGGTCGATGCGCTCGAGGAGGGCTATCCACCGGAAAAGGCATGACATGTGCATGCCTTCCACTAATGAAATCAAGCACATTCTAACAGGCAAGCCCAAAAGCCAATGACAGACATTGACGTGACATGGACACGGCTCCAAGCCCTTTTTAATTACTAAAGCGTCTCGCTTAGCGAAACACATGCGCAAGCGCATGCGACGCAGGCTCGACCCTAAAAAACTGTAACTAATTTGGTAGAAGAAAGCGGGTAGTACCAATGAGCCACTGAAGAGCTCCGATCGTAAGGTGCAAAGTGCATTTGTTCTCCCCCCCAAGGAATGAACCTTTCAGCAGCTACCAAGGTAGAAGTTATTTTACTAACTTTTAGATAAATAAATCAGCAGCCAGAAAATCCACCAATTAAAGTACCAGTGAATTTATGCTTGCCACCTAAGTACGCCTCGACTCGTGCATTCCTAGTTATAGTGCCGGGAACGTTTTGGCTAGATCAGATGGAAAGACAGTGTAGCTAACTAGCCTCTTAAAGTGTGCTGACAATAAACGTCTAGTGCATTTGCCCGCACTTCAGTGATGGGCCCATCGACAACTACACCGAAACAAGATTTTAAAGTGTGCTAAACAGAAGGAGCTGGTGCATTTACCCACCCTCCCTAGTTGATCCGTCAGCAACTGACCAAAGGAAAACAGGTTGTCTGCCTGCCTCAACGTTTGAAGGACAAGCAAGAAAAGCTTTGATAGGTTGGAATTGACTTGATGATACACCCCATTTGGAGTGCTGGTGCATTAGTAATTCCCACTGGAAGAGCCCGACGACCTGGCTGGTTTAATAAAAAAATAAATGCTAGCTTCATTAAGAGATATTGAAATGGCCATAGAACTCATTTGAAACAGCATAAAAAGCACAAATACCAAGACGGCTTTGGCACCTAGTTGGACATTTTCTTCACAACTTTAACGAACTTTAAAAGTGCTTAAGTGCTAGTTACTTGACGCTGGACCCAGGTAAACCACAGGCTAATGTCTATGTTGGAAAGTGTTCCAAGAGTCAACGTTCTAACAACAAGAACACAGTTCCACAAACTCATGAAGGCTTTGATGGAAGCCAAGCATGGGCTGAGTAGAATTTAGTAAGTGTCATACAGGTGGTTATTCCAGCCACACCACCTTTATGAGCATTATCTGTCTTTAAGCTCCCTTTTTCTGTGTTTCTGCTTTTAGTTTCCAAGCTGCAGAGATGTGAGATGAAACAACAAGAACAATATTTCTGTCGTCAGATCTCATGCAGAGCCTCAGCCTTATTACACTTCCTAATGTTGAACTTTAGGAAGAGTGGACGTAGATATTGCTTGAGAAGGCATAATGTAAAATGACACAGCAAGAGAAAGTGAGGTAGTGTTTCTCGGCCATCCAAAGAACACAGACAATGGTCTGACCCCACATCAAGGTTTGATGACCACATTTTCATTACTGAAGTCACCGGCAATATTCCCAATCAGAATTTTAAGTAGAGAGATCTTTTTTCTGCTTGGGTGAATATCATCCATGAAAGCTGCAGGGACCTGATCTTGGTTGAATGACACATAGCATTTTAACAAGGGGCCTGCTTGATTGAGCTTCACTCAGTTGCTATGGTCCCAATATGCCTTCACGACCACATCAAAGCTGTCCTTCGTGATTTTTTCTCGATGAAGCCAGGAGTCTTTTAGGCCAATGCTAGCAAGGAATTTCACAAAAGAGTGAACCATAGTAACGTATGGTAATCTCGTAGCCTCATCAGATCCAATAATGTGAATATGTATGAAGCAAGTTCCCCCTTGGACCATATGCAAATCCAGTATTTTAGCAGTGCCAATGTAATGTTGTCCTATATTTTCTAATCTCAAGATCTATGTTATTGGTGCTCCATGGCCTAAACGAGTACCCGTTGTATGAAGTGATTTTCAGTGATTTGCATTGCTGGAGTTTTCTTATACCCCCAGACCTCTTCGCCATACGCACTTGCCGCCCTTGCTTTCATCTTATGGGCCTGCTTTGGTGGCCTCACCAGACAATTCCCACAAGATTTCGCAAATCTCAGCACAGCTCTGGCTTGCTGGGCCAAAGCAGTGTTGCTTTTAGATAACAGCAAAGCCAGCAGGAGGTTACAGTGCAAACAAATACCCAGATAGTCATATGAAGGCACTTGAACCAGGGATTTATTGTAGACATTGACGGCTGCTTGCAACATCAGCTTTTGATTAAGGATCATATATTTTGTTTTTCCGACGCTGAAGGTTAACCTTCTGATGGCGCAGAAAGACTCAAACCCTGCCATCAAGCGGCGCATCAATATCTTTGTTTTAGCCAACAGCACTGCGTCTTTGGCGAAGAGAAGTATTGGAATAAATTCATTACTCAGTTTGGGCATGTTGAGATTAAGATCCTTAGAATTTTCACTACGTCGTTTATGTAGCAGTTAAACCGTAGAATTTTCACAACGTCGTTTATGTAGCAGTTAAAAAGAGTTAGTGCTAGAACATAGCCTTGTTTAACACCTCACTGTATTGGGATATCCTTTGTGTAATTGCTTCCAGTCCTGTACCTGACCCTAGTGGTGTTGTTAGAATATAATGCAATCAATAGCTTCAAGATCTTTTCAGGACCTCTCATCTCCTTTAAAGTTTGCCATAACAAGGAGCGGTTACAATGTTGAAGGCTGTTTGGAGATCGACAAATACTAAGTAAAATGATGACTTTTTAAGGAAGGCATATTTTGAACAAATGAGATTCAATTTTAATACTTGGTCTACTGTACTCTGTCCTCTCCTGAACCCTGCTTGGTATGGGAAACGACATCTTTCTTCCAGAAACTGGTCCAGGTGAGATAGTGCAGCTTTCCAAATATTTTACCCTCACCGTAAAGCAGCAAAATGGGACGATAATTGCACACAAGGTCCTGCGACCCTTTTTTGTATAGAGGCACTATTATTGATTTTCTTAATGATGAGGGGATCCCCTCTAGAGACCAAATGTTATTATTGGAGTGACTCAAGATCGGCAACCATAGCATTGAATGATTGCGATAGACATCCGAGGGGACTCTATCCAGGCTGACTGCCTTGTGTGTTTTCTTAGCCTGTATCCCTTCGGCTACTTATTTTAAGGTAAATTAATGCGTTTGTTCCAGAGTTAAGAAATTGCAGGGGTTTAAGATAGCTGCTGTAGAGAATATGTAGTCTGGATTGTGTTGTTCAGGCATTGCACTAATTTGTTTTCATTTTTAAATCAGGGTTCCCACTGTGGACTTTTAGTTGTGATGTTTCATTTTGATTAGTGTTGTCCCCTGTCATCACCTGGTGTTTTGCTGTCAGGTCATTTGATCCGCCCAGTACAGTGCCACCATCTCTTTGGTACAAAGTTGTACGGTGATCAACCCAGAGTTGTGGGCTAATGTTCAACTCCAGGCTCTTTAGAGGGCGTTCACAGCCCCATCTGACAATCTCCCCAAATTTCTTAGATTTACTTAAAAATATTGCATCCAACAAACCTTGCCTGAGCTTATGTGAGTGATGCTTCTTTAACAACTCTAATAGCTTTTTATACTGCTTCCTACTGTCGAGAAAAAGCTTTTTGTTAATATCAGACAGATGTCAGTTCTTCAGAGCTGCGGTCAAAGATTTTTTTAATTTTACACTTTCTGCGTCCACCCAGTCCAAACTCCCAAGAGAGGACCATTCAAGGGCAGCATAGATTCTACTCTTTCTTTCCTCTGCTGTCTGGACCTGCAGCCCCTCGAACTTTTGCAGCTTCTGCCGCTGCTGCCCACTTGTTTACAGGTAAAGTTAAGGTCAAGGAATGTAGAGCTGACCATTTGTGACTCAAAATGTAGATCTTTGGATTGCAATTGTCACCAAGTGTAACAATGTTTTTCCTGTTTGGCCCAGGGCAATTTTGGGACCAGTTACTTGTCGAATGGAGGTGGGTGCCAGAGAACCCGAATTTGGATGTTCCAAAACCAGAAGAAGTGGATCATGATCACGTTTGATCCTATCGATTACTACCATGTTGACAATAAGGTGCCATGCTTCAATGTTTATCACCATATAGTCAATGACACTTTGCCTATTGCCAGCTCGGAAGGTGGATTTTGGTGGTTTATACGTTACGGTGCGACCTTTCAGAGGGCACATGCCTCCCTCAACCAGAGCTGTGAAGACAAATTTGCCTTTCTTGGAACTCATGCACCACTCTATAGATGGTGACAGTGTGTTCCATATGCTGTCTTCATCTATTATTGATTGCTCCTGCATTAAAGGGTGCAATTTTGTATTGAAATCTCCACAGACCAATGCGCAGTTCTTTCTACACTGGCTAGACGCTCCTGGCTCTATTTTGGATTGCAACTTCGGTGCTTTTTCCAATCTTTTCATCAGGAGATGTTCTTTAAACAGCAGAATATCTGACTTGACTGAGGCCCAGCCGCTCGGTGGAAAGTAGACATTCATGATCTTAATTGACCATGACTTGCTTCTTAGGTTAATGATTTGAATGTTCTTGTTTGGTGTCATATAAGTAGTTCAAGTGTTTTCTAGCAATTACGTTCCTGTCCAGGTAGTCAAGCCCTCTGTATGTCTGCCCTTATGCTGTTTGGTTGCAGGTAGATGACATGTTGAGTAGCCATCCAGATCAATGATATTGGTGGTCCACATTTCTTGCAAACAACAGATGTCTTGTTGTGTTACAAAAAAGACAGCCAGTCCTTATCTTCCGTTTTGTATTTTAAGCTCATAATTTTTAGGTACTTTTTTGGTCAGTTTCTGACATAAAGAATTTGGATTTATCCTACATACATCTTTCTACTTGGTTGACCAATGACAGTCTAATATTGGCTGGAAAACATAGCACTGTTGGTCTTGTATTGTTTTTTTGCTATGCAAAACCTCAGATCTACCAGGTTGGCTCCTTGGGGAAGCAATTGAGAAGATCTTGATTCATATTGTAATACTGAACCTGATTTTTTACTATTTTTGAACTTGTTTTCATGGGCATTTGCACTTGCTTGCTCTAGGAAAATGAATGGATATGATTTCTTTTCTGGTGTACCTATTTTGATGCCCCAGGCCTTCATTAGATTTGCATGGTTGATGATTTTGTTTGCTATCCTTGTGCTGGTCCCTACGGTATATGTGTACATTCTGTTGCCTTGCTTGTTTATCTGGATGAATCTTACCACCAATAGAACAATTGACCTTACATTCTTCAAGCCTGGCAGAGAGTTTATAAGATGCAAAATATTGCTTCTTTTGAGGATATCTTGGTTCCCTCTTGAAGTATATTCTGGAGTGAATACAATTATTGCCTGATCTTTAGCGGTGCTTGAGATATCCTGCATATGGCATTGCCTGGGTTGCTTCATGGATTCTCTCCTAGGATCTGATGTAGGTGGTTGCACTGGTATATGGGCCTTATCCTGCAACAGGTTAGTTGATTTTGCCCAGGGCCGTGTAAAATCTGATTGAGCTTGGTCAGTTGACAAAGTCAAAACTAACAGGAGGGAATCTTGAGGGCCTCCATGGATAGCTTTTCTGATACTTAATTCAGTTTACTGTATACAGTCTGGAATCGCTTGATAGGCAAGACCCCTGGGTTGGTGATACATGAACCTGTATGATCATTGCTAGTCAACGGCTCTGGACGGCCAACACTATCGCTGGCTATAGCTCTACAGGGAAGATGTACATTGCCTAATTGTTTTATGGTACAGGTTTGTTCGCCTTGATTTAACATGGTTTTGCCTGGCCCCTGGGGTGTTTTTTGTGGCGCACCCCAGTACGAGTAAGCTCTGTTTTAGCCTCTGTTGTTGGTAGTTTTCCTCTATTGCCGGTTTCCAGTTTTAGTATAGAAATTGACCTGTATCCAGTTGTTATTCACTTTATATGACAGTAAAGAGAGTGCTACCCAACAAACCTGGATTTTGATTTAAGAAATCGTCATCAGTTCAATTGTGGTTTGCTACTTTATTATCAGAGTCATTTGTACCTCCTGCTTGCTCTTGGGTATCTAAATCTACCGGAATTTGTATATTAGTTTGAGGTAATTGGGATATATCTGCCTGAATTGGAAAATATATATATGTATTTTTGCGGTATCCCTTTTACATTAGATTTTATTTCTGAGGGCTTTAACTTTTATTTTAGGTTTATTCCTTCTCTTTTGTGCCTTTTTTTTGGGAGTGATGATGTTTCTGCAATGGACACATATTACATAATTAATTCCTCTATTGACTCTCCAGTGCAGACGTGGTGTTTTGACTGGGTCTCGGATTTTTGAATAATGGATGCTGGCTCTAGGGTAGTTGATGTGTTTTTGTCAACTGGCCCTTTACTGGGAAGTTGAGTGCTTGTCAGATTTGTAAGGTTATGTCTACAGTTCTCGATGATGTCATTTATGCCATTGGAACTTCCAGCAGTTTCTCCAGCAAGTGGGCACGGCTCTGATTTTGTTGGGGCCCTTGAGCAGCCTTAGGTATTCCTTAACAGCATCTTCCAACAGGGCCAACCTATGGTCAGTTGTCACTATAGCAGATGTGAATTGTCTGGTAAGCTCCAGCTAGGCCTCAAGTTTCAGAGATTGCCTTGCGTTCAAATTTGCAATTTAATCTAACGTTCTGCACATAACCTTCATGATACTCAATATAGATTGGTCCAATGAATACTTGTGCTCATTCAGGGCTTGATCCGTGTATTGATCCGTGTGTCGGTTCATCTTTTGTGTACAATTGTTGGTTTTTGTCAAGCAGATTTAGATCTTCCAATGCTATACTATCCATTTGGGAATCAATCCTGTTACTATCAAGGTTATCTATTAAGGAAAGCTCCATGTTAAGTGAATCTAAACCCTATGTGACTGGAATATAACAGTCATTTATAACTAGGAAACTTGGAGACTATAGCGTCTGTAACTGTTGTGCTTTTGCTGGTGACTCTAATTTGTTCTCCATGGTTGTGATGATATTAATCGTGTTTGACCAATGACTTTGTGTTTCACCACTGCGCATATTAGTTGCTCAATGTTCACCAGTAGCACATTGTATGTTTTGTTCAGCTTAGCTGCCTATTGGCTTTGACATGATATTATATATTACATTTTATATTCAGCTTAGCTGCCTATTGGCTTTGACATGATATTAGACATTGCATTTTGTATTCAGCTCAGCTGCCTATTGGCTTTGACATGATATTAGACATTGCATTTTGTATTCAGCTTAGCTGCCTATTGGCTTTGACATGATATTAGACATTGCATTTTGTATTCAGCTTAGCTGCCTATTGGCTTTGACATGTCATTAGACATTGCATTTGATATTTAGGTTAGCTGCCTATTGCCTTTAACGTGGAGTTAGACATTGCAGTTGAGAATCCAAGCTGTATTTTTCCAAGCTGTGTTTTTCCACAAGATGAACCAAGCTGTTTTCTTCGCACAGCAGACTAGACATGATAAGAGAGAGTACATTTGGTGTTTTCCTTTCTGCTCAGGCTTGGGAAGAGGAGGAGTATAGGAGATCTGGCCAGTCTCCAAAGGCTTGCGTAGTTTTCCCAGGTCTGAGAGGAGGGGGCACGCTTTTGTAACGGATGACTCGGGCTTCAGAGGATTAGATTCTTTTCTGCCTGACTTCGGACTGGAACTTAGTGCCAGTTGCCAGTCTCCCGTGTGGGTAGATAATCTCTTTCTCGCAGTTGACCGGAGTCATCAACTTGCAGACCCCAGAAAGATGAAGCTGTAAATAGTTTCTCACACGGTGAAGTATTTGTTTTGCTTTGCATTCAATATCTTATAAATATAACCTGCTGTGTACATTGCAACTGAGAAGTACTGTGATATATTTTGTTTTAATGCTGTGACTACTTTTGTGCTTGAAATCTAATAATTCGTCCCTCAAGAACTTGTGGGTGGGGAGGAATTAACAACAATAAAGGTCTTCTTTGAACTCAGAAGTGCATTCTTGATATGTTCTGTAAGCTCTGATACGAGATAAGAAGGAAAGCAGAACATTTTGGTACCAGAAGTGGGGTAGGGTCGAATTATAGATTTCTACGTGCACAATTTAAAAGTGTAATTGTTTTTTGTTGTTTGGAGAATTACAGAAGCACGGCAGACCATGTTTGATGGTGCTGTGAGAAATATGTTTTCTTTCTGTGATGAAGCATATTTAGAAAATGTGCCTTTTGAGAGCAGTGATGTTCCTTTTGTTTTTGACAGAAGGGTTTGGATACTTTTATCTGCTTACAGAGAAATGCAGGAGAAATGTAGGCAGTTGGAACATGAAAATAAGAATTTACGTGAGCAAATTAGCCAGAATACATTAATGCAAGATAATGCTGAAAGTTATAAAAATGCTGTTTTAGGAGAATCCGTCTTTTCCCATTCCAGTAATGAGGGGGTTAAGACAGCTTTGAGCTACTCTGAGCCTCCGTGTGAGCCAGGTTTTTTGGCAGTCAAAGTGCATTCCTTAACTGATAACAGGGACGGAGCTCAGAATGTGATTTACAAGGTACCATCGCAAAATGCACAAGTAAAACGAAAGATTTTAGAGTTTCTTACTGTTTGCACTAAGCAAGAGACACTGAGTTTCATTAGCTTGTTTGATTTTTGGAAACAGAATAGCCCTCATCTGAGTGAAATCCTAACACTTTGGTATAGGGTCACAAGGAAAAATTATATGCAGCTGCGCGCTTGTGATTTGGCAAATGAAATAATGCAGACTTTAGGTTTCTGCGCAGTGCAAGAGGGAAACACTGATGTACATGTAAATCAGGAACAGAAGAAGAAAATAGTGCCCCTAGCTAGGATCATACACTGGAACTGGTACTTGCAAGACAGGGCTAGAGTACCACAGGTAAAAGAGTCACTAGTGAAATTGAGTGCACCCTTTGAATTCGTGTCCACTGAGGATAAAAAACATGTTTGTTTGACTAATGATTTATTGACTGAAATGTTGTTCTCTGGCACAGGAGAAGGAACAGCGTTGTACAATGTGTGTCAGATTTTAAAGCAAGAGCTGCGTGAGATGTGTCATTTTTACACTGATTCTTGGTTCATTGCCAATGGTTTAGCCGTTTGGTTTTCCACATGGCTTGTGCATAACTGGTTCAATTTCCTTGCAGATGTTAAAGAGAATAATTCAGAGAGAGAAGTGTACACCCAGAATTCTGACTTAGTGGGGATGGCTAAGTGGGTGCACCAGAAATGTGAACAGCTGAGAGAAAAAGACACTTACAGGTGGGCAGAGATGAGAGAGATGCACATTCCCCTAGATTTGATAAAAAACCGTGCAGCACGCACAAGAGCAATCTGTCCCACAAGCAGTCACAGAGAGAGGAAAGTTACCAGAACAGAAATGGCAAATTGATCAGGTTTTAAGGGGAATGATTGCTGCAGATTACCAAGAAGAAATCAAAATTATGCTGATACTTAGAAAATAATCTGATTCATTCATACAAATTGGAGACAGAATGGCCCAAATTGTCAAAAGTGCAGTGAATGGAGGTTTGGTAAAGAAGGAGTCTGCTCCAGCCCTTCTGACAGTGCAAGAAAAGGGAAGCTGTGGTGCAGCAGATAAAAACCTCTATGCTGAGGTGTGGGTTGAAGCCCCAAGTGACCCTCCAGAACCTGCAGAAATTATACCAAAGGGCCCCAAAAACGTCCTGCTGATTATAAAACAGGGAAAAGAGGAAGTGTACATTTTAAATGACAAATGTTATTTGCAAGAAAAGTCATACTTGTTTCTTTTGCAGATCCTACCACGTTTCGCCACTGTCCCTGAGTGTGCTGTGTGGTCCCCCTTCGGGTGTGTGCGTGTGGGGTCGGGGAAGGGACCGAACCCCCAACCTGAACCTGACTGAGTACAGTACAAGCACCATGGATCCATTTTGCGCAAATGGCGCCTTCAGTTCAAGTTCAACTTGTTTGATTGCATTCTTCCACTGGAACTAAGCAACCTTAACAGTTAACTGTCTGTGTTTTTTCATGTGGAACTCTGACTTTCACTTACCTTCCAGCAAACCTTTCAGGTGGACCGTGCACCTTTACATGAGTAGTTCTCATGCTACATCAAATTGCTATTTTAGAGACACTATAATTTCATTCAGAGTATAAAAGTTTCAGTCTTTTCTGTGTAGATGTATCTGATGTGAAAGGTTATGAGATCAATTTGTTAATCCACTTCCATTGCTTTACAGTGATTGCTTTGATCATTCAAATCTGACTTGCTGATAATGTTTTTTTTTTTGTGCTGATGTTTTTTTTGTTTTTTTGTTTGAAACAAGAGATATGTGAAACAAAAATTCATTGGTCATAGGGTGGAATGTGATGATATTAATCGTGTTTGAGCAATGACTTTGTGTTTCACCACTGCGCATATTAGTTGCTCAATGTTCACCAGTAGCACATTGTGGCGGTCATTCTGACCGCGGCGGGCGGCTGTCGCCGGCCGCCATGCGGTCACCGCCAAATGGCCGCACTGCGGTCAGGAGACCGCGGATGCCATTCTGGCTTTCCCGCTGGGCCGGCGGGCAACCGCCAAAAGGCCGCCCGCCGGCCCAGCGGGAAAGCCCCTGCAACATAGAAGCCGGCTCCGAATGGAGCCGGCGGTGTTGCAGGGGTGCGACGGGTGCAGTAGCACCCGTCGCGATTTTCACTGTCTGCAAAGCAGACAGTGAAAATCTTCATGGGGCCCTGTTAGGGGGCCCCTGCACTGCCCATGCCAGTGGCATGGGCAGTGCAGGGGCCCCCAGGGGCCCCACGACACCCGTTCCCGCCATCCTGGTTCTGGCGGTGTAAACCGCCAGAAACAGGCTGGCGGGAAGGGGGTCGGAATCCCCATGGCGGCGCTGCAAGCAGCGCCGCCATGGAGGATTCCCTGGGCCAGGGGAAAACCGGCGGGAAACCGCCGGTTCCCCTTTTCTGACCGCGGCTTTACCGCCGCGGTCAGAATGGCCCTGGAAGCACCGCCAGCCTGTTGGCGGTGCTTCCGTTGCCCTCCACCCTGGCGGTCATAGACCGCCAGGGTTGGAATGAGGGCCTGTATGTTTTGTTCAGCTTAGCTGCCTATTGGCTTTGACATGATATTATATATTACATTTTATATTCAGCTTAGCTGCCTATTGGCTTTGACATGATATTAGACATTGCATTTTGCATTTTGTATTCAGCTCAGCTGCCTATTGGCTTTGACATGATATTAGACATTGCATTTTGTATTCAGCTTAGCTGCCTATTGGCTTTGACATGATATTAGACATTGCATTTTGTATTCAGCTTAGCTGCCTATTGGCTTTGACATGACATTAGACATTGCATTTGATATTTAGGTTAGCTGCCTATTGCCTTTAACGTGGAGTTAGACATTGGAGTTGAGAATCCAAGCTGTATTTTTCCAAGCTGTGTTTTTCCACAAGATGAACCAAGCTGTTTTCTTCGCACAGCAGACTAGACATGATAAGAGAGAGTACATTTGGTGTTTTCCTTTCTACTCAGGCTTGGGAAGAGGAGGAGTCTAGGAGATCTGGCCAGTCTCCAAAGGCTTGCGTAGTTTTCCCAGGTCTGAGAGGAGGGGGCACGCTTTTGTAACGGATGACTCGGGCTTCAGAGGATTAGATTCTTTTCTGCCTGACTTCCGACTGGAACTTGGTGCCAGTTGCCAGTCTCCCGTGTGGGTAGATAATCTCTTTCTCGCAGTTGACCGGAGTCATCAACTTGCAGACCCCAGAAAGATGAAGCTGTAAATAGTTTCTCACACGGTGAAGTATTTGTTTTGCTTTGCATTCAATATCTTATAAATATAACCTGCTGTGTACATTGCAACTGAGAAGTACTGTGATATATTTTGTTTTAATGCTGTGACTACTTTTGTGCTTGAAATCTAATAATTCGTCCCTCAAAAACTTGTGGGTGGGGAGGAATTAACAACAATAAAGGTCTTCTTTGAACTCAGAAGTGCATTCTTGATATGTTCTGTAAGCTCTGATACGAGATAAGAAGGAAAGCAGAACAATGGTGCATAAAGCTACAGCTGGGGAGGCTGATTTAGCTACTTCTGGCATTAATGGGTCAGGAGACTTTCTCACATCTGTAACTTCTGCGCTGGTGCCTGTAGTGGAAGTTGACGATTACTGCAACACAAGTCTTCTCCTTTCTGTACCGGGATTATGATTAGTTTTAGGGTAAGATAAGGTTCCTGGACGTATGCTTTAGGATACCTTGGGGTGCTCGGTCTAGTATTGTTTTTCCTGTTGCTTTGATAATAATAATGAGCTCCTTATTAGGTTCGTTTGAATTTGATGACAACAGAAATATTATAGGCTTTTGTTCATCACAGGCGTCCTCAGCCGCCTCGGTATGTTGGACTTTCACAGCAGTAAGTTCCCCCAATTGCGGGTCAGGAACAGGAACTTTATGCCAGGTGTGGGAAGGGGTAACATTGCTATTGCTGGAGTAATAATATTTTGTTATAGTATTTGCTTGACCAGAGTTCTTGCTGGTAAGGGATTTTTGGATTGTTGGTATTGATTTTAGTAATGGTCAATGAGAGCTTTTATCCCCTTGTTTCTTAGCATGGGCTAGATCCAGTGATGTTGTTCGACACAGGATTTTTCCAGTCGTACAATCCTCAAGCATATTTCGCTATCCTCAGTACTCAAAGATCTTACCATACCCCGTTGGTGAGCTGAACCAACTTTAGGTTCTCTATTTTTGAATCAGCAATGATGGATTTCAGCAATGATGGATATAAATGATGGTGATGATGTTAACTCCAAGTCCTTATGCAATGCACCCTCTGGGTCCCTAGCGAGCAATTTAGAGGGCAATGTGCCCAGCATGTTCGAAACCTCTGTGCTTTCTGAGCAATTATTTGAACACATTTGGGCAGTTCATGGCCTCCTTTTTTGACCTTTGATTTCCCTCTTGTGCCATACATTATTTTCCACTGCTATTTAAATTTCTCCCTCCTTACATAAGTCTGATGGAAAGGATGATATCAACACGAGGAGTCTTTTAGCTTGTCTTGGCTTGTGTTATATGAGCTTCCTTCAGTATTCCGATATTTTTATGCTTTAGCGGCCTTTGCCATTTTGTTGCTCTCAATTGTTACAATAGTAAATTACTGATTTGTTGATTCTTTTTGGTGTTTCTTGTTTAGTATCCAATGCGGTGAGATACAATGGATTGAAGCACAATGGATTCAGAGAAATATTGTGGGTCAGAAAACCAGAAAGCCAAGGAGAAGGAGGATCCAGGCTTTTCCCCTTAAGGCCTTATGCAGAGGCACTAGCACACTTATTGCTTGTTGCAGATGCACTGAGGACAGGGTGGCAGGGGGCCTAAATGCAAGATGGAACTTGGTGGGGGTTGGTGACAACTGCTGTACCGTGTGCAAGCTGCACCAACCTAATGCTGGCCACTTCCACATAACGGAGCAGTATGCAGCCGAATGCACTGAGAGCCAAAGGCCACCAACCCTCAACCCCTCCCTCACTCCGGTTGGACAGGCTCAGCGCTCACCTTCAGTCCTTGGAGCTCTGGAGCCACTGGACTGCCATCCTCAGCTGGTGGGTACGAATGCTTTGGGTGCTTTAAATACTTCAGGGACTTTGGGGAGGTCAGGCCGATCTGCTAACCTGTTGCCCCTGCATTGCACTGCTTGACGCCGCCACCAGTGCTCTGCCTCCTGCTGTCAAGCTGCGCCACCGGCCAGAAATGGCTTAGGACGAAAGTGGCGGGGCAGATGAGAGAGTCCATGGCCCAATAGGAGCCCGTGGGTCTTGGGAGCCAAGGGCAGTTTACGGTAGTGGCAGGGTCAGCGGCAGAAGCAGGGATACTGCAGAAGCCACAGCAGCAAGAACAGCAATAGCTCGATTTGTGACATAGCATTACGCGTGATGTCAATCCATGTCACTATATCCGCAGCTGGTCATTAAAAGGTGGAAATGGATAAGCCACAGGAGAACCGGAGAGTAGCACCACTCTGCACCCCCACAGCCCACAGAAGTCCAAACAAAAGACTTTGAGGCACCAGCTGGGAGAAGTACCATCCAAACGAATAAAATAAAAACTGTGGGTACGGACTATTCGGGGCACCAACAAAAGATAGCACTGCCTAACAAAGGAACTGCAGCACGCAGGAGCCAGGCCACCACTTTACTGGTATCACAAGGGGCCTGAGGAGACCTCCAGTGGAGTAAGAGAGAGGACCAGCCCAGCTAGGCTGCAGCCTGAACAGGGCCCACTCTATCTGTGGTGCAGCCAGAGCATGGCATGGGGGCACTGATTAGCAGCTAGCATGGATATGGTGCCATTGAGGTTCCACCGTACCAGACAGTCCCAGCCGGCCATGCCACAAACCTGCTCAAAGCCCACTGCCCCAAGCGGTGAAGAGAGGATCGGAGGTACCGAGCAGTGAAAGAGACGAGAGGGCTCCAACCCTGCCCCTGTACAACGGAGGGTAGGCATCAAAGGAAGACACCCTGATCATGAAGTGAAACCCATCCATTGCCACAAACGAAAGGGACTAAGTATGCATACCCCAGAACCACCATTGTAACCGTCCATGCTTGCCAGATAGACATGACCCTTAGGCAAGGGAAAGCCCAAGGAAAGCAGAACCAGACCCAAAGGTGGACAGAAACACACAAAGGCCCTCATTATGTCAATGCCGGTAATGACCGCAAACCACTGTGGCGACGGCCGCCAAAACACCGTCGCCGTGGCTACCTACCGTCCGCATAATATGACCGTAGCCGGATTTCCGCCAGAAGGCTGATGGAATTTCAGCTATGGTCATGGCGGTGGACGGCGTTAGGTGGTGTTGCCGCCAGCAGCAGTGCCACGCTAGTAGACCGCCACAGACCGTATCATGATCCATGATACGGCTTGGCGGTGTTCTGCTGGCGGATGCTGCTGCTTTCAGCAGTGCCATGTCCCGTCTCCTGCTGGAGGACCCCCTGCAAGCAGGTAAGTCGGGTTCTCTGGCACTGATAGTGCCTACCACCATGGTTTTCGTGGCGGTAAGGGAGCCACGAAAACCATGGCGGTAGGCAGGGTCAAAATCCCGTGGGTGGGACAGTGCCAGCTGCCTGGTTGGAGACTGAAGTCTCCAGCCCGGCAGCTGTTACCACCCTGGTGGACGGAGTGGTACATTGGCGGTTTGGCCTGAGCCAAACCCCCAATGTCATATTTTGGGGAAAGGTACCGCCAGCCTGTTGGCAGTCCCTTTCTCCAAAATACCGCCGTCCGCCAGGGTTGTAATGAGGGCCAAAGTCATGACTGTGCTCCATGCACTAGGTCCACACCGTCCTGCAACCTCAAGGCACACCGTGCCACACACCACCAGCCCTGCCTGATGGTATTGATGCCGCAAGACGTAAGTCTTGCGCTACCCAGTGAAAGTGGATTAGAACCACAGTTCACAGATGATCCCAAAAGTGGAAACATGAGACACATGGCCATGCACCACACCCCACAGGAAAAGAAAAGGAGTGGCAGATCAGCGATAGTCCTGATCATCACAAAGCTGGAACCCAACACCGAGGCTGGTGGTCAGACTACGTAGACAATCGACCACCATGAAGCCCTGTTGGCCGACCCTAGGGAAGGTGCATACCGCTGCATCCAGAAGAAGGGACTCAATTGACTAGAAGTCTTAACTTAATCAGAAGAAAGAAGGTGCAGACTAAAGCATCAAGAACGAAGAAGACAAGGAAGTATGACCTGCTGGTCCACACTAGGAAACCTGACGACCAACCAAGCCTACGAGGGAAGATCAAGAGAGGCCAGGCTAGAAGGGTATGCCCAAAAAGATTCACGCTGCTGACAGAAAGCATCTAGACGCACAAGCAGCAAGCCACCAAGGTGAAATGAGGATGACCTGGCAACAGCACGGTGGGAGAACTGAGCGAATGTGTGAACTGCGTCTCTACCCCATGCTTCCAGTGTATCCATCCAGACACAGTCACCGATGGCTCAACAACCCAAAACATAAGGATTCAGATGCCTCCACCAAAAAAGAATGGTAACACCTAGCCACCATCACTTGCAGTAGTTGACGACTCAAGAAGGAAAGCCTGTGACCTTCAAGGCAAGTAGTTGCTACCTGTCATACAGGTTCACCCCACAACTGGCAACCCATTCATTCCAGCCCCTGTCCAGTGCATCATGACTACAACCCATGGAGCATAAAACAATGAGACTAGGAAGCATCAGTAGTTGCTATACCAACAGACAAGAAGCATCAGTGATGCTCTGAAGAATCAGTGACTATCTGCTCACCCTGCCTGCTACCTGATCGCAGTGGGGAGAGTGTGTCTTGACCATCTACCCCTGTGGTTGTATGAGCTACTAGGCAGTGGCTCCTTGGTTGCCTTGCAGCAGCGCAGACGTGGCACACAAGCAGCCTCAGCACAGCCCACAGGCAGTCCTGTGGCAACCCAACAAGGTATCTCCCCAAGCGTGAGAGATGGACTTGATATTGGCCTACCAACGGATTCCAGGAGGTAGCAAGGTAAAATGGAGACTCCAACCGCTCACAGCATGCTAAGACTACCTTCAGTGGCCTAAGCAACACCATTGTTAAACTTGGCAATGGGCTCCAACAACGCTGCAGACACACCCTGTTTTTAAACTATTGACACTAACCATAAATCATCATTATCAGCAGAGTAGACCATCTCAAGACGAGGGATAGGGTTACACCTGGTATGCTGCCAGAATGTCCCTGACGTGTCCGAGCCAACTTTTGTGTCCTGAAGCAGTCAGGTTAAATTATGAAGGCGAGGAGAGATGTCTTGGGGAAGCCAGCATCATCAGTCCATGTACTCACTCATATCCTGCTGATATCCAGTTTATTTTGCTTTTCTCAGTTTGGATTTGGATTTTGGTTTGGATTTTGGGAGGGATGTAGTGCCCTGCTAGAGACGTAATGATGTAGCCCCTTCCCAGGGGCTGTGCTAACACCCACTCCTCACCCATCCAACACAGGTGTCACCAGTCAGGTGCTATTAAGGGGCCGGGCACATGTGCCCTGGGCCAGTTATCACCTATACCAGTGGTGTCCTTGTGGTTCTCTACCAGAGTATGAGGGCCTAGGTCCCACATCTTTACAGGAACAGGCATGAAAATTAAAAACAGGTGTCAGGAGGAAGAGGGGAAAAATGTATGAAAAAAGATATATCCCCAACAACAAATAATAAATCCATATAGGTGTTCAAATAAAGATCCAGATTTGCCCAGGAAAGCATAAAAGATTGCCATCATCTCCTCGGGTGAGCCCCATCTGTGTCCCTGCATGGGGAGGTTGGTCTGAGCCAAAACCTGCCTGTCTGGTCTGTTGGGTGATTGTCTGCAGCAGTACATAGTCCCCCAGGTATGGGCAACTGAAGTGGAGGCAAAAATGGAACGGTATCCTCACCTCTGCATGCACCTGATGTTAGTAAACCTGATATGATGTTCAGATATCCATGTGGTCCAGATGCATGGAGGGGGCATGATGACAATTGTAAGAAAATGGCTCCCTGTTGCAGTTACCCCCACTTTTTGCCTGATACTGATGCTGACTTGACTGAGAAGTGTGCTGAGACCCTGCTAACCAGGCCCCAGGACCAGTGTTCTTTCAACTGCAATGTACCATTGCTTCCACAATTGGCGCACCTCTGGCACACAGATAAGTCCCTTGTAAAAGGTACCAGTGGTACCAAGGGCCGTGTGACCAGGGAACGTCTCTATGGGCTGCAGCATGTGTTGTGCCACCCTTAGGGACCCCTCACCTAACACATGCACACTGCCATTGCAGATTGTGTGTGTTGGAGGGAAGAAAAAGGCAAAGTCGACATGGCGCCCCCCTCATGATGCCATGCAGACAAAATATTGCCTTTGGCATAGGTAAGTCACCCCTCTAGCAGGACTTACAGCCCTAAGGCAGGGTGCACTATACCACAGATGAGGGCATAGCTGCATGAGCAATATGCCACTACAGTGTCTAAGTCTATTCTTAGACATTGTAAGTACAGTGTGGCCATATTAAGTATATGGTCTGGGAGTTTGTCAAAAACAAACTCCACAGCTCCATAATGGCTACACTGAATACTGGGAAGTTTGGTATCAAACTTCTCAGAATAATAAACCCACACTGATGCCAGTGTTGGATTTATTAAAAAATGCACACAGAGGGCATCTTAGAGATGCCCCCTGTATTTTACCCAATCCTTCAGTGCAGGACTGACTGGTCTGTGCCAGCCTGCTGCTGAGAGACGAGTTTCTGACCCCATGGGTGAGAGCCTTTGTGCTCTCTGAGACCAGAAACAAAGCCTGCTATGGGTGGAGGTGCTTCACACCTCCCGTGCAGGAACTGTAACACCTAACAGTGAGCTTCAAAGGCTCAGACTTCGTGTTACAATGCCCCAGGGCACTCCAGCTAGTGGAGATGCCCGCCCCCTGGACACAGCCCCCACTTTGGCGGCAAGTCCATGGAGATAATGAGAAAAACAAGGAGGAGTCACCCACCAGTCAGGACAGCCCCTAAGGTGTCCTGAGCTGAGGTGACCCCTGCCTTCAGAAATCCTCCATCTTGATTTTAGAGGATTACCCCAATAGGAATAGGGATGTGCCCCCTCCCCTCAGGGAGGAGGCACAAGGAGGGTGTAGCTACCCTTAAGGACAGTAGCCATTGGCTACTGCCCTCCCACACCTAAACACATCCCTAAATTCAGTATTTAGGGGCTCCCCAGATCACAGGAAATCGGATTCCTGCAACCTGAAGAAAGAAGAAGGACTGCTGACCTACAAGCCTCCAGAGAAGGAGGAAGACGACAACTGATTTGGCCTCAGCCCTACCGGCCTGTCTCCAACTTCAAAAACCTGCTCCAGCGACGCATCCAACAGGGACCAGTGACTTCTGAAGCCTCAGAGGACTGCCCTGAACTACAGGACCAGGAAACTCCTGTGAACAGCGGCCCTGTTCAAAATCTGCAACTTCTTTGCAACAAAGAAGCAACTTCCAAGGACTTCACGTTTCCTGCCGGAAGCGTGAGACTCTACACTCTGCACCCAACGCCCCCGGCTCGACCTGCAGAAAACCAACACCTCAGGGAGGACTCCCTGGCGACTGCGAGCCCTTGAGTAACCAGAGACGACCCCCCTGAACCTCCACAGCGACGCCTGCAGAGAGAATCCTGAGGCTTCCCCTGACAGCGACTGCCTGTAACAAGAGACCCTACGCCTGGAACCAACACTGCACCCGCAGCCCTCAGGACCTGAAGGGACCGAACTTCGACGCAGGAGTGACCCCCAGGTGACCCTCTGCCTTGCCCAGGTGGTGGCTGTCCCGAGAAGCCCCCCCGTGCCTGCCTGCACCGCTAGAATGACCCCCGGGTCCCTCCATTGAAACCTATACAAAACCCGACGCCTGCTTTGCACACTGCACCCGGCCGCCCCTGTGCCGCTGACGGTGTGTTCTGTGTGCCTACTTGGGTCCCCCCAGTGCTCTACAACACCCCCCTGGTCTGCCCCCAGAGGACGCAGGTACTTACCCGCTGGCAGACTGGAACCGGGGCACCCTGTTCTCCATACGCGCCTATGTGTTTTGGGTACCTCTTTGACCTCTGCACCTGACTGTCCCTGAGCTGCTGGTGTGGTAACTTTGGGGTTGCCTTGAACCCCCAACGGTGGGCTGCCTTTGCCCCAGGACTGAGACTTGTAAGTGTTTCACTTACCTCCTAATCTAACCTTTACTTACCTCCCCCAGGAACGGTTGATTTTTGCACTGTGTCCACTTTGAAATTAGATTATTGCCATTTTTACAAAGACTGTACATGATGTTGTTTTCATTCAAAGTTCCTCAAATATTTAAGTGAAGTACCTTACATTTAAAGTGTTAACTGTAAATCTTGAACCTGTGGTTCTTAAAATAAACTAAGAAAATATATTTTTCAATATAAAAACCTATTGGCCTGGAGTAAGTCTTTGAGTGTGTTCCTCATTTATTGCCTGTGTGTGTACAACAAATGCTTAACACTACCTCTGATAAGCCTACTGCTCGACCTCACTACCACAAAATAGAGCATTAGAATTATCTAATTTTGCCACTATCTTACCTCTAAGGGGAACCCTTGGACTCTGTGCACACTATTTCTTACTTTGAAATAGTTTATACAGAGCCAACTTCCTACAACAATGTAACTTGATTTTGCTTTCGTGGCAGGTGCCATATTGAGTGGGTCTTTGTGTTGTGACATGCCCCCCTAGAAAATGTGAGAATCAGTCCATGACTACAGAAGTGTTCAAGTTAATGGGGTGGAATGGAAGCCACTGGAATCCATAACTATCAATCAGACAAATCAAGCAAAAGAAACTGTACAATTATATATATTCAGATTAAATACAAAATATTACAATTAATATGGGTGCATATACAGTCATATTTTACTAAGGCATTTTAAGATTTGCTTTCATATATGGTCAACACGGGTCAACCTGGTGAACATGAGCAGTATGGACTGTACCTTGGTGGCCTAGTGTACTACAGTTCAGGCTCTCACTTATAGACACAAATATTAAACTGGCAGAAAGGAGTATTCTAGCTGTTATTATAGAGCTGTTAGGGAAACCTACATAAAGGTAACTGACCAAGCCTATCATCTGCACCTGTTTGTGCAGGAGCCTCTCCAGAGCACAATATCAGATGATACCTTTAATCCACAGTTCAGTCATGCGTGTTATTAGTCATGTGATGTGGGATACACACTAATCTGGTACCATCTTGTAAATACTCTTGTTGTGGCTCATATTGGGCCACTCCTGCAGTATTGCACTTCGGGGTTAGGGAGCAGGCTATTGAGGCCTCAGTTAGCTTCTCACACTACACTCCCAACATTGTTGTCATAGTCAATGCTTCTAGGATGCCAGATAACTCCTTAATGAGGACCAACAAGGGTAAGCTAGGTGGGAGCCCCAGACCAGCAAGTTCATCTACGGTAATGTCATGACTTCATGCCTTTAACAAAAATGCTGCTCTCTCCATACTGCTTCAGGCAGTGGCAACGTGAGGTCGAAATTTTGATACCTTCTGCAGGGTTTCATGTGTCCTCCCTGGACGGTGAATAGGGCGAAATGTATACGAGAATGGGATACTTAAGTCTGAAACCCTTAAAGTATCTAGATGTGCCCTTTCTGCCCAAACCATTTGTCCTTGATAGAAATAAAGGTACTGGAAGATTTGTCCTATATTTAAAGAGGATTGTCAGATGGTCCCTAGGAAAATAAATAGTTCATCTCACAGTCGTGTTATCCTGCAGTGTTGAACTGCCTTGCTCCATGTGACTGGGCACCTTTTGGTCTTATGAAAGACCCAATCCCCTAGTGTCTCACAGGGGGCAACATATTTAGTGCGTACAAAAGTCAAATGGAAATCTCTTGGGGCTTTGTTGTGATAGTTCTGAGGGGGACTTGGTGTTTGGGTCTCGTCGGTTGCTATGATTCCCCTAAATTCAGCTCAAACCACAGCTGCGCCCCAAGTGTCTTCACTTCCTGTGCACGCTATCAGCACACATAAATAACCAAGCACTTATTCACCTTACAACCTATATCCAGTCACGATCCAGGCCACCGTCTCTGAAACTTTATCCAATCAGATGTTGAATCATATTGTCATGAACGACCAGTTCCCGGCGTCTACGTTCTGATGTGAAAATCCTCATTCTTCAACGCACATCTTCCCACCAACCCTGCTGCTTCATGACCAGGGTTGATCACTTCAAGATAAATGTGTATAGGAGCATTGGGGTAAATGGGTTGCCCAGAAAGGGCCCATTAGGCCTAGATATAATTGTAACTTAGTTAAAATATATATTTTAATTCAAATTATCACTAGGGATTCTGACCAACATACACTTACAAACAGATGGTCATAAGCAGTTGCTCAGATAGCAAAAGCATTCAAATTGAATGGCATAAAAGAGGCACCATCCTAGCAAGAGGTGCTCTTTGATTTTTATTCTGAGGTCTCCTGAGATCCTACAAATTTGAGGGCCTATGATTCTGCAGTGCCACTACCATCAGGGGTAGTAGCTCTGACATTTATTCTGTGGGACTTTGGCTCCTTTTTAAAATCCTAAAGACACTTTGTTCTCAATAATTACATAAAAGAAGAAATCCCAAACTGAATTGATGATACAAATAAAGATAGTAAATGTAGTACCGAAAACACATTTATTACACTGGAAACTGAAATCAGAAGATTGTATTTTTTGGGGCAGTGCCAACACATCTCTTCATGGAGAGTATCAACACATCTAAACAGGGTCACCATACTTTTTCTTCTGTAAATACACACACACACAAAACCATAAAAATCCAGCAGTTATAGTTATACTTCTATCAAGAAACTCTAATTTGAGAAATAACTTGTGCCCCTGCCATGCAGTTTTCTCATCAATAACATTATTGCAAATGTTGCAGTGATATTATCAATGATGTGATACAAAATGGCATGACGGGTGTAATATGTGGGGTAATTAGCAGTGCATGCTGAGTGGGCAAGTTATAGTTGAATCATATTGTGCCTTAAGGCACAAGTGATAGTTTCTTGAGATTAGTATTGCTATAACTGCTAAATTTCTATAGTTTTGTGTGTGTGAAATCTGAACCTAACTATAACATCCCTGTAACCTTTGTTTTTTTAGTGAATTGCAAAGGTCTTTTATATTCTATTTCCTGACTATAACATTTCTGTACCCTTAGTTTTTTCAGTGAAATTGAGTGTTATTTTTTTTAACGTAAAGTAATGTTTGATTACCATACATTAATCTAGCCACTACTGCACACAGTCTTTGGCTGTGCGCTGCAGGGGGTTGACCGCAGGGCCTGCAGCCAATACCCTACAGGCAGCCAACTCCACGCTGGACTCGGCTTTCAGCCAAGCACGGCGGGAAGTTAGCCGCAGGGTCTAGCCTGTGGCCAACCTCCCGCATGCAGCCAACTTACAGACCCTGCTCTGTTAATGCTCCTGTGTATGTGGCAGAAGGGGGGCAAGAAATGTGTTGGAATGCTTTTTATTTAGCTGAAATGCTATATAATATTTATAAAGATCTGGGCTTGCAATCCCTCCTTGTTTGTTCTTCCTACACAACTTCTTCCAAGCAAATCAAACCCCTCTTGATGCCCACGCAAGAGAAGTCAACTCCCCCTGTAGCTTTTTAAACCAAACAGGCTTAAACTCTAGAGGAATTTTGTTAAACAAAAAAGTAAACTTTGGCAAAATAACCATCTTCAAAATATTTGATCTTCCAATGAAGAAGAGTGGTGGACTAGCCCACACCTTTTATGGTTTCTTGGTGGCTGAGCATTCCTTGTTAAAATTTACCTGGCCAACCTTATCCAATTTAGCTGTAATCTGCACCCCCAGATATCTTATCTCCTATTTAATCAGAGGGATTGTTGTAGATGGTATTCCAACACATAATCTCAATCTTCTGTTGGTTGACTGAGTAACCTGACACCCTCCTGAACTCCTCTAAGGAGTGTAGGATGTTTGGGAGTGAACCAACCAAATCCCTAGTGTATATCATTAGGTTGTCTGCATAGAGCGCTACTTTCTTCTCCCATCCCCTACATTGAAAGGAAGCAATATTTAAATTATTTCCAATCTTAATTGCCACAGGCTCGAATACAAATTAAACAGAAGGGGAGAAAGTGGGCAGCCTTGGCGGGTCCCTTGTCCGATTTTGAATTGCTGAGAAAGATTGTTAAACATATCAAATTGAGGGTGCAATGAAGGGAAACATTTGTGGAAAATGTGTTGGATGCAATGTTTTCTGCATAAAAAAAAATCTGTTATCTTTTGTGCACTGATTTAAGAGTGAGGTATACATGTTAACTGTACAGTTAACTATGTGCTGTGATGGGTGGGTTGTGAAGGCTGGCCTACCTTGAGTAAGCCTCAAACCTAATAACTGGAACAAGGACAATAGGGACTAAGGATAATGAGATTTACCAGCAAGTCACCTTTTCTTTTAGAAATTTTTGAATAATTAATTTGATTTTTTAACCTGTGCTATGAAACTCAAGCAGGGTTGCTGTACGCAGAAATGCACGTGTATATAAAACTAGCAAAGAATTAAAAAAATTGCAGCTGAGTTGTTTAGTTGAGCGTGTATTTTAATTTTAGCATTGGTAGGCGTGAGAGTGACCAGCCTGCTCAAGAATACTTAACAACAGTAAGTGAAATCATAGCTTCTTTTTGTTTTGGGTGTAACCCCGGTGTGCATACACCAGATTGTCTCATTGGGTAAGTATTGCCTCAGTCTTTCTTGGTCAAGTTGGTGCTGTTTTAGAGATTATTTTTACACAGGACTGCTCACATGCAGGACAAGAGTGTTCCAATGAAGGGGGGCCAGGAGGAAGACCGGTATGCCAACTGGGGTTAGCATGGGTGAGAGAAGTTGTGATGATGAAAAATTTGTAATAAGTGGCAACTTAGGGTGTCATTATTCTTTGTTTAGCGTGCTGCATAGAATCCGATGTTGCTTCAGTGCAGGATTAAAACCAAGGTGATGACATTTGCTGGATACCAGAACCTGATGGGAAATTGGATGTAAACGAAGAACCAGCATAGGAGTCTGTTGTCCACAGGGAGCCACCCTGCTTTGATGGAGGATGTCTGATGAAATGCGATTGCAAACAGTTGAGATAAAGATTTGCTCTTGGTTTTAGAAGGAGTTTAGGGTAACTAAGACCAAAGAGGAGGCTACACTTTCAGTCTTTTCAGAGATGACTGGCCATCTAGTAGCTTATGGTAGAAAGGCATTCTGCTGTGCATGTCTAAAGTGACGTTGAATAAAGGAAAGAATAGGAAAATGTGGATAGAGTCTGCAAAAAATGTAGACAAAGAAGCACAGACAAGAGTTGATGTTGCAGAGAAGACAAATGTGTTGATTAGTTGAGGTGGGTTGGTGAAAGTAAATGGGTAGAAGATTCTGATTATCCGTGATGGAGAGGACGGATAGTATGATTAAAGTACGTGAGAAAATTAGGCCAAGAAGGGTGAAAGGATGGTGGAGAGGACAAAGTGTGCCTGGGTGGAATTGATGGAGTGAACCACTTGTGCAGTAGTAGAAAGAGACCAGTTGTGTTGGGGAAAGGATGGCTAGCATGCATGCATGTAATGTGAGTTTGAAGCATAATGGAGAATTGTAAATAGTTATGGAGGGGAAGAGTGCCTGAAACTTGGAAGTTATATAAGATAAGAAACAAGTGTGGCAGATTGTAAGTTTTAAGTCAGTCTGGATGGCAAATATTTTAAACTGACTGGGGGAGGTTTGTGGGTGTGCAGGATTTAGTGTTGTGTAGTACCCAGATGATCCATAGTTGGAGCAAGGTATTATGTTGACATCTAATACTTTCAGGTTATTTCTTGGTAAGGTTTGAATGAGGCAAAGGGTTTTAAAGTGGTATGTCTTAAATATTGGTAATTGTGATGAATATGTCTCTTTACTGTTGCCTAAGTTTTTTTTTTTTCTTTTTTAACTCACAGTTCTTAGTGTTTGTATTTATATCATTTACACAATTGTTTGCACTAGACAAGGATAGATAGGCAGAATTAATTTTAACTAATTTCTTATATTGGATCAAAATGCATTTCTTTTAATTAACTATGCAAAATAAACTTGATTGATTGAACGAGTCAAAGGAATCATATTCTTGTCTCTAAGTGGGGAGGGCAAAGTCTGAGGAGTGGATACGTTCTAGATGGTGAATAATGAGAAATGGGTAAGATGTGGCACTGAAATTAATTGAAGAAGATGCTGAGGAAGGACATTTGTGGTGTTCCTTTGAAATGGTACTGCTTGGAAGTGGGGTACACGGTAGCAATTTAAGAGGGGTTTCTATGCGAATGCAAATGGGAGGCCAGTGATTGGGCCTAGGTGAGGTTGTGGGATAAAGGTATTTGATGTGTTTCAAAGACTGAAATGTTTAAAGAGCACTGGGATATGTGGCATAGGCATTAAGAAGCATGTTGTCAGGCCAATGATTGTTAAGTAGGAGAGCTCTGGGATTTCTCAGGTGGGGGTTGTGTTTTATTTTTAGACGAAATGGAGATTTGGCTTCTACTATGTTTCCTTAAAGAGATAATTTCAGCGGTCTCAACAATGCTGGTAAGACTACCATACTAAAGAAGTTTAATGGAGAAAACATTGACACCATCTCACCCACGCCGTGGGTTCATGATAAAGACCCTGGAGCACAGAGGGTAAGGATGTTTGTCTTCTAAAGTGAATTTTGGGTGGCTGATGCTCATTCTGTAACTTTTCACATTCATAGGGGGTTTGTCTGTTGAGTGGTGGAAGGCTATGAACCAGGAACTGATACTTAAATCCCTGCAAGTGAACGACTGTGGCCATGAGCCAAATATACAGAGGAGTGGTACATTGCCTAGGTGGGTAGGGTGGTACCTCAGATTACTGCTATCTTGGAAATGGGGGCCACTATTAAATGGCCAGCACCAGCTGATGGCAAATCCCACAGCCATGTAGAGATATCTGTATTTTTTTCTTAATTTATTGCACACTAATTTATTGCCTGCTGTGAGGTGTTTTGGTAGAATTAAAGGATTCTGAATTTTTTGGGCTGGACACCAACTTACCGAATTGTTTGGTAGGCCATCTGATTTTATTTAAAGGTATATGGCTGTTTTATAGCTTTTAAGAACATCATTGTCTGCCTTGACAGCCAGTCAGGGGAGCGGTGGAAGCGATTTCCAGATTAGAGTGCTGGGTGTGTAATATTAATCTTCCATTCTTCTTGTGCCATGTTAAATCTGGAGGCCTCCTGTGGCTTCTTGGCATGTAGAGGCTCTCTACTTGGAATCTTTTCTCGAGTTGAAGCGTACTATAAAGTGCTACCCCAATAATAAATATGTTTTAACTTAAAAACATTTCATGCCTTCAAAGCCTAGGATTCCAACATTGTAGTCTTGTATCTTAATGTGTAGGATTGTTTTAAATGATATCTGTAACTGATCAAGCAACTGATTTAATAAATTCAGAAAAGGAGAGACATGCCCTCTGGGCCTTTTCGAAGACCACCCAGCTCAACAAATTAGACTTCTCACTTCATCCCAACCTAGTAGAAGTATAATTCCACATTGTCCCCTCTTTTCATACTTTGACTATTTCAACACAGTTGTATGATTATCTTTTGCCTCTTATCCTCACTTTATATTCACCCATTCATTTCTCAACTAGACAGTTGCACATGCCAAACTCTGCAATAGCAGGAACACTGTTCTAACCAAGTTGTTTTCTTTTCACAAGTTGTGCCGCTGTCACCCAGGTCTCTAACTTTATCATCCCCACATGTCACAAATACCAAGTCCTTAATCCTCTTCCTCTCGACCAGGTTCTGGCACAGCCAGCTGCCTAGTTTTACTATCTACCTAACCGGCATTGCCTTCTCCTGGTCTGACCTTTATGATTGTGATTGATCCTTTTATCTAGTGCTCCTACTACTCCCCTCCACCCTTTTCCATTGAGTGTCTCCAAGGCCTAGTCTTTGCCCCCCCCTTATAATGCTTGAAGACCATATTTCCTTCTTTGAGTTGTCTTACCATTTCTTTACAGGTAAAATCCAGATCTTTTCCTTCCATTGCTTCTCCTCCCCACCTTCAAGCAGACTCTTGTTGTGTGCCTGAGAGCCTGATGACTGGTCATCCACACCCCCACTAATGCTAACCTCTGGAAAATGGAGATATAATGCATCCATTGCACCTCAATATCTGACTATCCTGCAGCTCAAGGTCTCCTGACATCTTAATGCTCTTATACGGAGGCACATGCCTCTTAGCCCACTTCATCACACATATTAAACTGCCCTCCTTTATTCTCTTTACAGTAATAGATACCAGTTTCCACCGTCTTAATATATGTGACAATACTGTAAAAGGCTCCTTAGTAACCTCTACATTACTCCTTCGTCAACCCTTTAAAAAAATTACAATTAACTTTAGCATTCCTTGTCCACATGCCTAGATCGATTTTTCAGTAAAACATTAGGGAGGCTGGTGTGAAATAAGGACCTTCTTAAGTTTCACTTGTTGGTTACAAACACTTGGCAACTGTATTTAGCTGCACAGCCGTTGTAATCTTATAAAAAACAAACTTGGCCAAAATACTTTGTGGATAATAATAGTCACATTCTTGATTATTTTGAATAACGTGGTCCAGTAATTTTATTTTTCTTAGAAATCACACCTGTCTTCACTTCTCATAGCTGTCTTCATATGCCCAATTTCATTCATAATAAATTTGCCAGCTCGTGATTCACAATATACAATTGCTTCCTCCGGTCAACATCTCATATCCTTAACGTAATTAACCATCAAACATAGTTGATATTATCAGGGTCAAATTCTGATACATGGGTAATAAAACAAGAAATGTCATATTTTTTAAATTTACAAGTGCTCTTACTATACATTCTGTCTCAGTGAGTGCCCCTCAGTATAGGATTGGAACAGGGCACAGTTACGTCTCGACATTCGGCCACCTTCTTCAGCACCTCCGGAGTGACAGCTGTCCGTTTCTACCACCTCCGTAGAAACACACTACTGTGGTAGGCTCCTTATTAGCTTCTGCATTGTTCCTTCTTCAGCCTTTGGAAAAAAACATCAGTTTAGCCTTACACACCCTTGTCTACTTACCCCCCCCCTCCCCCCCTCTGCATTTCATTACAGCAATGGGCAGGTCATTGGTGCAAAACAAGACACTGCCTACGTTTCTCCTGTTGGTTGTCAAAGTCACCCAGGACCTGATACATTCTGCCTTAATTACATCAGCAGAATCAGAATGAATGCATTCGCAGCGCAACACCCGCTGTCTCCCAAGTCCCTATGTGTAGTATCCCAGATCACGTATTCTTCTCATTTCCTCGTGTGTTCAATGCCTATTGGAATGCTCTTCATCTAGAACTGAGTCCACTATCTTCTCTCAATGTTTTAAAAAAGGCTCACACCATGCCTCGGGGAAGAGAAATATGAAGGCGTCTGTTTAGCAATTGTCAATTCAGCATCACCGGCAGCATGACCACAATTCTATTGAATCCACACCTTTTCTGTCTACGTGCACCACCGACAGACCTGTGCTCAAGTGTTGCCGTTGTTAAATAATGTAGAGTGTATTGTTGTATAAATACAAAATACAAGTTTAGGCTTGTAAATGGAGTTTTAGGGCCTAGTGAAGGAATTTTGACGATGGACTCCACCACCATATTTTTGGGTGGTATGGAAAATAATCTCTTAATTGCACTTTCATGCTGCATTGTCTAAGAGGACTACTGATAATGAGGTACTCTCGATATTTGTGCGGAAGAGAACAAACTTGAATTCCTTAGGGTTGTGCATCTGTAAACTTTGTACACTCAGGGATGTAAGAGGTTACAACATTGACAGGATAGGTACCTCATATCTGTTCCAGTGGCTTCTAAGAGGAAGGAAGTTAGATACAGGGAATGGCAAAACGATCTGATTGCACCTTGAATTGTGTCTAGTGTGTTGAACAATAACTCACAGAGGAAAGGAGTTGGGCAGGGTTTCATGGCAACAAAGGAAAACAAGCATTTGCAATGCACTAGGGTTTCGCATTTGTCGGAGTTACATCTGTTCACAGTTGTAAACTCTCAACCGGATTTTTCTGGTTAAAAAAAAAAACTGCGCGATCGCGCTGCTACAGTTCACACTAAAAATACCTGTCGGCAAAAGTGCAATTAACAGAGTAACAAGGTCAATAGTATGCGAAGCGCTGGACTTCTGCCCAGCGAGATCGCGCTGCAAAAACAGAGAAAAAGTAGTCCACAAACCCAGCAAGCCTTGCATGTTTTCTGTACTTGGTCGCTGCACTCGAGGAGGCTCACTATGCGTGCCTTCCACTAATCAAAAGAAGCAGATTCTAACAGACAAGCCAACTTGCAAATGAAACACACGGACGTTATGTCGACAGGGCTCCGAGCTCTTTTCTAATACCTAAAGCGTCTCGTTAGCGATACGCATGCGCGAGCGCATGCGATGCAGGCTCGACCCTAAAAACAGGGGATTCTGCGAAACTGAATGTTAGAAGCAGTTTTTGGTATATCCAACTTTGAATTACATAGATGAGATTATTTTTTGTTTGTGGTTGACTTGTGGCGATTCATATCACACAAAAACAACACATGAGAAGTCACTTTGATTTTGTTTGTTAATTTTTAAGAAAATATGGGCACAAATGGAGACATAAAAGCATAGAAACAAATTTAACAAAGGGGAGTGGCATTAGTTTCCCCCAGTAAATTAGTACCCACAAATAGGAGATTGTGTAGTACATTCACACAAACCGGCTACTTCACCACAATTTCATACATGCAAAAAAGAAGAAATTGAAAAAGCCCACATATTTTAATCAAATTATTTGATACCGAGAGCGAGAAGTCATGGTGCAGTTCTGCAGTGGAAAGTAGGAATAAATATTGTTTGGGTGTAATTGTAAAGTTAAACAGTTATGGCTAATTAATAAGTGGATGATTTTTAATTATTGAAGATCAGGTATAAGCTCTGTAATAAAAATTTAGAAGCTGCATCTTTTAGAAAGTTATCATAATGGTTGTAGGTGGTATTCCTGATACATCAATCTTAAACAAGGGTCTTTATAGTAACTTTTTCCCAGCTCCTCGAAAATCATGTTTGTTTGACTATCACAAGAGATACGAGCATTTCCAATGCAATATGTCTCGCGTTTGCTCGAGTTGAAGCTATTCGCGTTGTATATTCCTAACTGGGCTTTTCTTGCCACCTAAAACAGTTGACATAAGCAAGCCAATTCAAAACGCCATGGCCGCCATGTGAGCCGAAGGAGAGACACAAACGGAAAAAAGTTCACTTGCAGTCAAACGTTTTGGAAAACGTGTGATTATCCATGTAACAGCGTCGATGGCCAAGGCAGTAACAAAACTGCCCCAAGGAGGGACAAACGTAAAGCATTTACCAATGGATTTTTGGAAGGCAAGCCCACAAATGAGTGATAGTGATGGGCGTGCAGTGGGTGTGGTTTAAAGCCCACAGATAGATTACAACAGACCAAAAGTGCTTGCACGCTCAACTTAAAAAGAGAAGAAACCCATAATTCTGGACCCATCCACTAGATGACTGAATGATGCACAGCATGTGAATTCAGAAAATATTCATGCTGTAAAATATGCATTGATTTAATGCATTGGTCCACCTGACTACTGCACAATGTTTAAATGGGGCACCTAGCATTCATAAAAGAGGGCCTTACAGGAAATATGTTACCAAAACTTGATAGGGTGGAAAACATTGCTGTCTGCCTAATCTTTGTTCTACAATATATAAACCACATCTCTGTACCAAGGCAACCTCTGTACTGACCACCAATTACGAGCACTCAGACTTCAAAGCACTTAGAGTTATCCAAAAAGCAATATCCAGTTTTGCATCAAGTGACGTTTGCCACACCTTCCTGTGGACGACCACATTTGAAAAGCCAGTTGCTATAAGCTTGCTGTCCCCTCTGCACACAAAGGTACATGTGTCAATAGGATAGGTCTCTGCACAGTAAAGGCTTCACACTCTAACACCACACGAAAAGTGACCATCTGTAATTCAGAATAGCACTGAAAATCCACCAGTTCTACCTGCAGATGGTAATAGCTTAGATAATACTAGCTGCTCTACTTGTAAAAACCTGAATCTGTATTTCTTTTGCCTCATACAGCACCCCCCCAACAAAACCTAAAAATCAATAATATATATCACAGCATAGAACACTGTAGTAAATTCACTCAGCACCTAGGATCCTAAGATTTGAATTAATTTGCAGTTAAGGGTTTTGTATCCCAGACAGAATTTACAAGGGGCAAGAATAACATGTCACTTATCTTCGGTAACGCTTTTTCTGGTGGATACAATAGCTACCTGTGGATTCCTCCCCTTATGAATTCACCCTTGTGCCAGCATCCTACAGAAAATCTTCTTCCCAGCTCTCCACGTCGACAAAGATGTCACAATCGCATGGCTCCACGCGACTCCGTCTGACTTCACCGTGCCAATAAGAGGTCCTCGTCGGCGTGCTGACGTCCGTTCCCTTTTTTCCGTGCCTTCGACGCTAACGGTTTTCTCCTAGCTCTCACTTCTGTTGAAGGTTTCATCTTGTTGCTCTTTGTAGTTACAGTGTCTCCTCCTAGGAAGTCCGGTTTCAAGCCATGCAGAGAGTGTGGGGCCGCATGTCGGTCATTGACCCTCATGACAATTGTCTTTGGTGCCTTAGCTCTGAGCATGATGTCGAGGAGTGTGCGTCTTGCCAGAGCATGAATCCTAAGGCTTTAAGGGAAAGGGAGGCCAAACTCTTTTTGGCCAAGGTGAAGAAGAGTCATAGGAGCCATCGTAGATCCTCTTCCCATGCTTCTTCGAAGAAGCATAAGAAACGGCGCCGTCATGACTTTCGCCGCGGTTCGGCTCAGAGCCGATCAACATCGAGGTCTCCATCTCGTCGACGCTGTGCGACATGGGAGGTGAGTCCGACGGTGACTCCTCAACCCCAGAGTCCTAAGGCTTCTCCGGCGCCATCCGTCTTTGAGGTTGTGGCACCTCAGGACAGTCCTCTATTTTCACCTGCTGCTCAGGAGTCCAATGTTCAGCAAGCAGAGGTGCAACAGGGAGACCAGCGGCCTTCCCGGCTCCGGGAGCGGATCCGGCAGCATTTTTGAAAGCCATGTTTTCTATGTTCAATGCCATGGCCCCTGCTGGTGCACCAGCTGGTCCCACGGGTCCATTGGCATTTTCGTTGGGCTCCCCTGCTCCGTACAAGGCAGCACCGTTTATGCCATTCTATCCGGCTGAGGGTACCGGACCGGCGCCGATGACATCGCCTCGAGGTCCTGTCAATCCCATGACGTCGCCTTCTAGATATATGGTGCCGATATCATCACCCCGTCAGCCGGCACCTATGGTAGAGCCACAAGCGTCTTCGGCGCCATAAGGAACCGTGCTGGCACCGGATCCGAGTGATGGATTCGGAGTCAACCTTCCTCTCCTGTTCCACGTCATGTGTTGAAGCCGGTGTCTTCGACATCGGCAAATTCCATGTCGACGCCGAGGTTGAAGGTCGGATGCTGGCGCAAGGCTGAATTCATAAGGTGAGGAATCCACAGGTAGTTTGTATCCATCAGAATGTAATTGTTCCACAGAACAATCTCAATATTGATGGAAAACAATTAATTGCATGAAAACAGTAAGAAAGGAGTCTTGTTTTAAAGTACAATTGTAACTTAAATAAATATACTTACGCAAAGTCTCCACCAAGAGTACACAGAAGATGTGCCCCAACAACACTCTATAAGAAAAGGCCACCGCATTCGGAAGTTATCATCACAACTCTACAATCAGGCAACCATCCGATCAGTTTGACAGCTCCCTTTTGTTCCAAATGTCTATAAAAACGAGAAGCAACCTGATAAATAAATTACTGTTTGTCCAAAAGAAAAGTGGACAGCTTCAGACAACAATTTTCACGAAAATAGCCGCTTGTTGAACGTTTAGTCTACATGTTTTACATAAACATGCAGAGAATTCCATGTTGACAAAAACAACAATAACTACACCCCCGTGGCACTTACAAGCACGTACTGGGCACCATTTGCAACCTGGGGATGCTGTGACATGTTCTTTAGGGCAGCCCACTCAATTCAAGACAATCCTCAAGTTGAGGGTAAATTGTTAGGTTTAAGGTTCAGCCGTTTAGATATAGACAGCATGGAATGGAATTTTACATATCTTTCTTACAGAAGCATTTATTACTTTTGCATCTAAAGGCATAACGATTAATTTTGTCTTTCATTGCTCCCAGAATAGACGTTGAGAGTTCGAACACTATAACGCGCACAGATTTCAAGAGTTTTAGACTTTAACAGCAATAAAGGCTCCTGGCAGAAGTGCAAATAGGATTCATTTTCAGTTTCTCGCAAATAACTACTTTCTTTGCATCTTCCTGCGAGGTTCTTCAGAATTTATAGTGATACTCCAAGCCTTCCTGATGGACTGTGACTGGGCAGCCGCCCTATTTATACAGATTGTACTGGGGGCACCCAAAGAGATTCCACACTTTACCAGCACTCAGACTTAAATGCCGATACTCCTTTTCTACTGCGCTTTCTTTGACTGGTGACAACGTACTAGCACCCCTGTAACGGACATCTTTGCCACAACCGTCTGCAGGCACTGTGCAAGACGTCTAGAACTAGTGGTATAATTCCAGGATTAACACGAGTTTTCCTTTCTTAAATATACTTTCATACTTATTTATATCAGAGTTCCCCACTTTTGGCATACATGCCTCTTGGGCACAGGGAGGGCTTATTTTAGGGGAACAGACAGCTGCCAGCCTAAAACATACACACACGCACAGTGAAAGAGAACAACCAAAGAAATGTAAAAATAAAATAGTACGTAACAGCAACAGATAAAGAAACCAAAGTGGAACAATACAGTACCAAGTCACTGCTCTGAAACAGAAAAAGGAGGGAGAAAAAAGCAGAACTGACCACTAGCAAGCAAGAACTTTTAAGGGACACAGCAACCGACAAACTAAATTGCTTTAACCCACAGTATAAGTGTACACTAGGTTGAACGCTAATGCTCAACCTAAAAATGGTTAAAGATAATGTATAGTTAAACAGAAAGATAATTTTGAAGATTGCATAAGACATTAGAGAAGTAGAGGGCATTTGTCTAGGTTAAGTTAGAGGGATATTATTTCAAAATATACTTGACAAAGGACTGATTTCAGAATTTGTGATTATGATATCTGAGTTGTTTTTGCAGTTTTAGTTTAGTTGCACGTGTAAGCTTCATCTTCACACTTTATAGTTGTATGTTTCTAGGAGTAAATGTTTCAGTGAGTGATGATGATTGGAGCCTTGCTTGATGGAGGTATGTCTTTTGAAACATTAAACTATGTAAAGAGCTCCTGTCTCGCCAAAAGATGTAGGTAGAATGATCTTAGTAAGAGGACACATTCTCGAAGTGTGGAAAATGATTAGCACATCTTTTGACAAAATGGTAACATGCTTTATATTACAGACTAAAAATCTGAAAATTGAGCTATGTATGAAGCTTTGCACATGATTAAGTCCATGTTTGTTTTTAAGAGATACTGGCAAACTGAATATTTTTATTTTTTAAGTCAATAGTTTAAACATTTTAAAGACATTGCTGGAATAGTGTCTCTTTGCAAGTCATTGCCTGCAGTTTTTTTTAAAGTCTTGCCCCCGAAACATAATGGATGCTTATATCTAATACAAGAAAAACAACAACCATTGACAAAGTGAGTCAGTCTTCCTTTGCTAATGCCAGCATTGGCTTTGTCAATGCTTTTGTGGTGCAAGCTTTGGCACAGTCAATGCTGTCAGACAGCTTTGTTGGAGATCTGTTTTTTCTTTTGTTAATTGTATTTGTACTGCTCCAAGAATGTGTCCGTATTACTTCATGTTGCATCTTGGCACAATATTTTGAGCTCTTGGAACAGTGTAGTTATAATAAGCAATAGGAAAAAATAAAATTCCAAGATGGCCACTGACGGTTTTGACTTTGCTAATGCTTGCACCAATATTGCATAAGCACTGGAAAAGCCAATAACACACTAGTATTCATCTGCCCGCCATGTTTGTTGTGTCCATAAGTAAAGACGAAGGGGCAGAAGGGGACCAGCGGCCACACTAACAGCAGGGGCTGAAAGAGCGTGAAGCTTGGGTGCAGAGAGCTGGAAGAGCAGAACCAAGCAAAAAAATAGTAAAGGCGATGGGCAGTGAAAAAAGGAGAAAAATGGTCGGGCCATGCACTACCATGGAATGTAAGTGAAATGCCATAGTGACACATTTGAACAAAATGAATCCCCCAAGTTCACCAGTAGGAGGATACAACTCGGGCAACCAAAACTCAGCAAAAGCAAAAGTGCTCCTATGGCAGAAGAAATGCAAAATATGGAGGAGAGCTATCCAGTGTGAAGCAGGAAGCAGAGATAGACAGGAAAGAAACTGAGCAAAGGTCATCCCCTAAGCCCATGCTAAGTCTATGTTAAAGTATTGAATACAATGCTGTCAACAATACACAGCTAAGGATTTCTTTAGCAACACCACAAATGACTCCTTGATTGTAGGGCTGGCTTTCTATGAGGTGCCAGGGATCCAGTGACTTGGACTTTGTTCCACTTTGCTGTGTTCTTAACACTGATTTCCCATTATCTCATGCTGTGAGCAGGGGATTGTTCTCTGCAATTCAGTGTCAGAAATACATGGTGTTTGTGAGCGGCACGTAGTGCTAAACTTTCTGCTCCTTTCTTCCTTTTAAATTCCTTTTAATTCATTTGGACTGTCATACTTCTGAGGTCAATAAAGTGAGGTGAGTACAACTGATTTTAGCAGCATTAAACATCTGTTATCTGTCAATAGTGCCAACAGACACCTCGGGTGAACATGATGTCTACAAATAAGCCTATTCTGTTACTGCCATTTGTCAGACGTACACGGCCATGTGTGTCCTTCACAATTCCATTGTGGCATGTTTACCCATATCTTGCCCTATCATCCAATTACCATTGTGTACTCCATTATTTTTCAAGGTCTCACTTGCAGTTAGCTTTTAGATGTATGTTAATGAAGTCCTATTGTGGACAATACCAGTACTTACATTGAGCTTTGAGCCAGCTGATTCATTGCTTACCATTGGTGGGCTTTCTTATCAATCTTGTTTGCTTCCTTCTTATTCAATGGCTTTCCTTCTTCTGTCTGTCCCCTCCCTGGAGCATAGCTGGAGACCAGATGACTTGCATCTTTCCACTGCTTATATTCAAAGAATTACCTTTTTTCTTTCAGAACAACATGGAGTGGATGTTTGTGTGCTCCCTCCTGCATGTACTTTTTCACGCATCATGTCTTATGTGGTTGTCCCTTTCTCTATGACGTGCTCCTTTTGTGTTCAGTAATCAGCATGCTTTTTCAAGCTGCCAAGCACACTGCCTCCCCCCCAAGGACCCACCCACCCAGGCCCTTTGGTGATGATATCCTGTCTGTGTAACCCATTGTCCAGCATTTAATCCTTGTTTCTGTACTCTTCTCTCCACTCACTGATTGCTTTCCTAGCATTGCTTTCAGCCCTCTGCTTGTCCCTGCAGCTTGTTTAGTCTTGTCTCCCTTTGTATCATTTCCAACCCTGTTCCTTCAGCTCATCTCTCTATAGTTTTCTTTCGGTTGATCCTTGTTTGTTGTTAGTGTAACAGCACGCTCCCCCTGCATGCTTTTTCATGTCAGCCACTTGACAGTCTCCGTCTGTGCTTTGTCATTACTTTGGAGTTCCATGTGCTCTATTCATTCCTTGGCCGTTGTCCATTGGGAATTCTCAATCAGTCCTTCTTGAAGGGAAGACTGTTTTATCTTTGTGAATAGCCTGAGCCCTAGGCTCTCTGCTAGCGCTGCATCTAGAACCTCAGCTTTGAAAATGTCTTCTTTTTCCACAACGTTTGTCTGGGGCAACATTATTGGTTTTCGCAAACAAGCAGGACCTGCCAGGAGCCTTGTAAAAGGATGCTATCCGAGAGGTAGGCAGTTATCCTTGATCACTCTAAGCAGGCAAGTATCACACAGTGTCTGGTGAGGCAGTGTGTATAATATTCACCACATATGTAGTGCATAACACAACCCAAACGATCTTGTGGAACTTTAAATAATCAGTGTAATAGAAATTAAACCTGGTGATATTTATTATGTTACTGTAACAGGGTCAAATTGGAAATGAAAGAGGGACAAAGAAGAACGCTGCGGATCCAAGAAGAGCAGGACCGGTGACGAGAGGAAGGAGAGCAGACCACAGAAGGAGGCGCGAAAGAAGAGACACAGGACAGGCTGCCGACCAGGATGACAGAGACGAGCACCGGAAAAGACTGTGAGCCAGAGACACCTCGAAGGGAGAACGCTCTGCCGACAGATACGACTTTGGGCTACAACTCCCGCCACGTCCCCAGAGGGACGTGGCTTTTGCAGGCACATGCCTGCCTGTCAAACCCTGCAGGGTATTATTGGTAGAAGGGAGGGAGCGTGGGTGGTGGTGGACAAACAGCGGGAGACACGACAAGGAGACAGTCCTTATCGGCATCTCCTTTATTTTTGTTTTTAGTTTCTAAATATGTTTCTTTGCCTGTTACTAACCTACACTGAATTTTCACTGGTTGAGACGGGTCCTGTGAAGAAAACAGGGTCTTAAAATATAGAGAGCCAATACTTTTGTTGTATATAAAAAGAGCACAACGTCAGAGAGGTTCAAAGACTGGGAGCACTCGCTGAGTTTTTTTTTTGTTTCCCCACCACGCCCGCACACGCACTCCCTAACCCTATTAAAAGAAAAGAAGAATAAGATTGCTTACTGTTTCCTTTGATTTCTTTATTTTCTTTTGGTTGACTGGTCCCATCCTTCCGTCTTTCTTCAAAGACGGGGACTTTTCCTCTGGAGAGACAATCCTAAGAGAGAAAAGAGAAAAGAAGTGTATTAGATAAGAGAAGAAAGAATAAAGGAAAAGACAAGAGGAAGAAGAACAAAAGAGAAGAGAAAGACATAGAGAAACCAAGAAAAGCAGGAGGGGAGAAACTCCATTAGAAAACGGCAATAACTTCTGTGAACAATAAAGACAGGAATAGCTCAAACTATTAATAAAAAGCCAATTCTGAACTATACAGTGGCTCCGCTAAAATTATTAACGTCTCCAACCTGGCTTGATATCTCACGTCCTCTATATTGGTGTCAGAAGTGGGATTTTGGGAGACGTCATCTATTGAGAAGGTCAATATATACTAGGGAAGAATGAAAGCTAATCCCACAATTGAAGACATGATCCAAAGATTGGACGAAGGACAGCAACACCTGCAGGTCGTATGGGAAGAACAATAAAGAGAAGCATGCACGGATATAGAGACCCTTCAAAACACTTTGAAAAGTCAGGCAACAATAATAGCCACCAACCAGCTAGTGCACAAGACTGCCCTTCAGAAACTAACGGATACGATCGCTGCAACCCGGGTCCACCCTAACGTGCCTAGTTCCATCCTGCAGAAATACCAAGAAGGAGAGGACCCAGACGTGTTCTTCACCAACTTTGAGAGGGTAGCCGCTTCCGCCACGTGGCCCGAAGACAGGTGGGGACAATATGTGACCCCCCTCTTGACAGGAACCTTGTAAACTTCCTACCAGGCGGTAAACCCCGGAGGTACCACTCCTTATCCAGACAAAAGTATACTAGAGCGGGTTGGGTTTGACACAGAGTATTATAGACTCAAATTCCGAAAAAACAGGTGGTGTCCGATGGAAAACGCCTGAGCCCTTTATTTCAGAATAAAAGATCTAGGACCCATCGGCACAGACAGGGAGGAAGTTATTCGGGTCATCCTACTTGAACAATTCCTAGAGGCCTTAACCGCAAAAACACGAAATTGGATAAAACAACATCCCAACGTGGATACCACAACTACAATAGACTTGGCGTGTGCATACCACCAGTCCCCTGATTTTAAAGTAGGCACGTCAAAGGGACCAGCTAGGGGAAGCCAACCCTCTGGGACCTACCACCGTCCCAAATCTCTTAAAGGACCTGAAAACATATTCATCCCTAGGGTTATTGAGAAAAATCCTAACCAGCAACCGCAGTGCTATAATTGCGGTGAGTGGGGCCATATTGCCCGCAATTGTCCCCACAAAGAAAAGAAGCCAGAACCGATGGAGATAGGCGTCACCGTTGGAAGGGTATTGTACACCAGGAAAGATAACCCCAGATATACGAAAGAGATGAGAGTTAATGACCAAACCACTAACATCTTAATTGACTCTGGGTGTAGTCAATCCGTAATCAGAGCAAGTTTGGTGGAACCCATAAACCAAACATCCAGTGATACAGTATCTATTTATTGTATCCACGGAGACATGAAGCGATATTCTTTAGTCTCTGTCTCCGTTTAGTGGAAGGGATGAACAGACATGATGAAGATGGGGGTTATTGAACATTTGGTTGAGGAAGTAATTGTAGGTACCGATTATGTCCATTTTTCTGACCTACTGGACAGTATACAAACAAAAGATCAGACAGATTTATGGTGGGAGGACGCTCCTTTTTCTCAAATACATATCAGTCTAGGCGAAGAAAAATGGTATAAGCCTAGTAAAAAGGAGAAACCAGAAGGGAAAAGACTATACCAGACAAAGGAAGAAAACACCATGAGAGAAGGACCTAGAGAGGTAGCATTGACTTCCCTCCCTCCTTTTCGCAGCAGTCAAAGAGAAGATGCTACCCTACAGCATGCATGGAAGTCTGCTGCAACAGATAACAGGACAGGTGGGTCCTTATTTCCTTGTTCAGAAAGGACTACTATATAGAATAACAAAACATAATAACTTCGAAAGAAGGCAGTTGGTAGTTCCCCAACCCTACCGCACCCAAACCTTACATTTAGCCCATAGTCACATGGGGGGTGGACATTTTGGGAGAGAGAGGACGAAGGAATATCTTTTACGTCGCTTTTATTGGCCTGGGGTCTTTTCTCAGATACGTCAGTTCTGTCTACACTGCCCAAAGTGTCAATTGGTAAATCCAGGCCCCCAAAAGAAAGCCCCATTGTTTCCATTACCCATTATTGATATCCCATTTTCTAGAGTAGGAATGGATTTGGTAGGTCCTCTCATTCCATCCTCAAGAGGTTATACGTATATCCTCGTTTTAGTCGATTATGCAACGAGGCACCCAGAAGCTATCCCACTAACTAGCATAACCACAAAAAGTGTGGCTCATTCTATAATAGGGTTCTTCTCCAGGTTGGGATTTCCCAAGGAGATCCTAACAGACCAGTGTACCCCGTTTATGTCTCAACTGATGACACAAATATGTCAGATTCTAGGAGTGACTCAAATACACACCTCCGTCTATCACCCCCAGAAGGATGGCCTCGTAGAAAGGTATAATCAAACGTTAAAGACCCTGTTGAAGAAAACCATCTCTGATTCTGGGAGAGACTGGGACAAGAAGTTGCCCTTAGTCCTCTATGCCATAAGAATGCATGTACAGTCCTCTACAGGTCGTAGTCACTTTGAACTGGTGTTTGGGCGCCAGCACAGAACCCTCTTAGACATGGTTGCAGAAATGTGGGAAGAGGAAGATAATGATGACAGAGACCTCCTTGAATACATGCAACAATTAAAAGACCAAGTCCAGACTGTATGGGAGGTCGTCCAAATTCATCTCAAGAGGGCACAAGAAAAACAAAAGCGTTATTATGACAAAAATAGTAATCTTAGACAGTTCGAACCCGGAGACAAAGTCCTCAGTCTAATGCACGGCCCGACAATAAACTATTGGCAAAATGGCAGGGTCCTTATGAAAGTTCTGAACGGCATAACTCCAAGAACCTATACAATTGAGTTATCTGAAAACCCAAAGAAAACACAGATTTATCATGTAAATCTCCTAAAGAAATGGGAGGAACCCGAGGAAGCCCCGAACCCTCTAAGAACAGGGTTTCTTATCAATACTGTAAAAGAACTAGAAATCGGCCTGTACCCAACAGTCACCAACACCGTAACAAATATTCCCTCCATCAACACCTCCCTTTCACCTGAACAAAAGAAACAGTTAGGTGAAGTAATAGGGAAACATAGACTCTTGTTTTCTACAATCCCGGGGAAAACGCCTTTGATTCAACACCACATTAAGACACAACCAGGGAAAGTCGTTCGTCTCTGACCATATAGAATACCAGAAGCACGGAAAATATCGGTGGAAGAAGAGGTTGACATTTTTTTACAGATGGGCATTATAGAACCATCAGTAAGTCCATGGGATTCCCCGATCGTCCTGGTACCCAAACCAGATAGATCCATTCGGTTTTGTATCGACTTTAGACAACTAAATAACATATCACAGTTTGATACTTACCCTATTCCACAAGTTGATGAATTACTTGAAAGATTAGTCAAATCCCAGTACATGTCTACGTTAGATCTCACAAAGGGTTACTGGCAGATTCCCCTATGTTCCTTGGATAAGGAAAAAACAGCTTTTTCTACTCCATCTGGACTGTACCACTTTACAGTCCTTCCTTTTGGACTACACAGGGCCACGGCAACCTTTCAAAGACTGATGGATAGTTTATTACGCCATCACTCCACATACGCTGCTGCATATCTTGATGATATAGTGATTTATAGTGAGTCATGGAATAAACATATGATCCATTTAGATGAAATAATCCAAATGTTACAGAATGCAGACCTCACCGTTAATCCAGACAAATGTAAGTTGGCTTGTAATGATATTGCTTACCTCGGCTATCACATAGGTAAAGGCCAGATCAGACCTCAATTAAATAAGGTAGAAGCCATTCTCAAGGTGCCAGTCCCGTCCACAAAGAAAGAACTATGTTCTTTCCTGGGCTTGGTAGGTTACTACAGACGGTTCATTCCAAACTATTCCACCTTGGCCGCCCCCTTAACTGACCTCTTAAGAAAGGGACAACACTCGAAGATAAAGACCTTGACCCCCTCCCAACAACGTAGCTATGAAATCCTTCAAAGAAGTCTAACCACAAGCCGGTGTTACGTTATCCCGACTTCACAACGAATTTTATTTACAGACAGACGCCTCCGATGTGGGGATAGGTGCCGTATTATTTCTGAAAGATGGGTACGAGAATAACCATCCCATCGTATTCATAAGCAGGAAGCTCTTGCCCAGGGAACAACGATATCCAGTAATTGAAAGAGAAAGCCTGGCAATTAAATAGGCCATAGAAACCTACAATATTATCTCTTGGGGCAACCCTTTGTGTTGGATACCGACCATGCACCTCTCACCTGGTTATCACGAAACAAGGATACTAATCCAAGAATATTACGATGGTTTATGGAAATTCAACCGTTTACTTTTCAGTTACAACATCTACCAGGCAGCCAGTTATGCACTGCGGACTATCTGTCCAGACATCCCATCGGTCAGGATCTACTAACCTACACTGAATTTTCACTGGTTGAGACGGGTCCTGTGAAGACAACAGGGTCTTAAAATATAGAGAGCCAATGCTTTTGTTGTATATAAAAAGAGCACAACGTCACAGAGGTTAAAAGACTGGGAGCACACACACTCCCTAACCCTATTATAAGAAAAGAAGAATAAGATTGCTTACCGTTTCCTTTGATTTCTTTACTTTCTTTGGGTTGACTGGTCCCATCCTTCCGTCTTGCTTCAACGACGGGGACTTATCCTCTGGAGAGACAACCCTAAGAGAGAAAAGAGGTGTGTTAGATAAGAGAAGAAAGAATAAAGGAAAAGACAAGAGGAGGAAGAACAAAAGAGAAGACAAGAGAAGAGAGAGACATAGAGACACCAAGAGAAGCAGGAGGGGAGAAACTCCATTAGAAAAAGTAATAGCTTCTGTGAACAATAAAGGCAGAAATAGCTCAAAGTATTAATAAAAAGCCAATTCTGGACTATACAGTGGCTCCGCTAAAATTATTAACGTCTCCAACCTGGCTTGATATCCCACGCCCTCTACAGTTACTCTCAATGGATTTAAAAAGCTGACTCTGCCTTTCTTGGATTCTACCTGAACCTGCTTATTAGAAATGGTGATCCAAGTGTGAGTTATCCAACTGCCCTTTAAAAGAAATGATCATACAGGGGATGACCTTAGTGCTCAGCTCAGACATTTTAGTTATTAATAAAAGTGCTAAAATTATTTTAGAGTAATGTGTTTCTTATACCTCATTATACTGCCCTTAACAGCTGAGCACACCTTAAGACACTATTGCGGGGTGTGGTGACTCAACGACTCAGTACATCCCCTCCAAGGTCAAACACCTTCTAATTCATGTGGACTGTCATCCTTCTGAGGTCAGTAAATTGAATACCATTGATTTCAGCAACATTAAACATCTGTTATCTGCCAATAGTGCCAACAGACACCTCAGGTGAACATGATGTCTACAAATATCCTATTATGTTGTCGCGTGGGCTCTCATTATTCAAAATGAGACTACTGGTTTCATAGGTAGCAGGGTTGTTCCTGGTGTGGGGGACTAAGTCTTACCCACTTGGAAGGACCTCTGTCACCTTAAATCCGGTTTTGCTCCGGCTAACTAGCAGTGCCTCATCTCTCCCAAGGTGGAGAGATGATTGGGCAGCCGAGCGTATGACATCTTTGGAACTTCTCAGGGAAGTCGTGGTCACTCAGATCCAAACCAGCTCTCTCATTTACAGGATGATCTCATATACAAATGACAAAGGCAGTTTGAGTTTTATATATTGTTTTTAATAAAACAACTGCATTTTAGATAATAAGGCATGAGCCGCAATAACCAGAACCATACAACACAGTAGGATTGAAATAGTCACGATGAGAGTGAAACATAAAAACAACGCTATCATGGTGTTAATGGATTCTATTCTCTCTCTCAGTTAGTTATATTTCGAGCACAGCATGTTAAGCTACTAACTTGCCTTTCAGATTCCCCGGGAAGCCATCAACCCTCATACCTGAGCAAAAGCCTGTGATCTGGTTCAGCATCTGCAAAAAGGCAGTCAGCGTCTAGTTGTGGTTCCCTGATCGGAATCTCCCTCTCCCGTGTATTAAGACAAGGAAGTGTTTTTATAACTAACATGTCAGTGTGATCACAAAATGTTCCTACGCAAGAATGTATATCTGCAATCCAAAGACTAAACTCCTACCACGTCTATCGGCAATGTACCAGACTGTATCCTTGACTGAAGCACAGAATGTATTATTGAAAACTCTAGTGCTGAAGTAGGCTAAACAGTGTGATATAAAAAATAAAACAAGACCGTAGAACTGGCTATTTGAAAAATAACAGTACGAAGCTGAATAAAATGCATTTAGAGCAAAGTGCACATAGGCTCTATGCTGCGAGCAAAGGAATAAAATACATCCAGGGCAAAGAGCACAAAGGCCTAACGCCTGAAGCTAAAGCGCAAAGGATACATAAAATTGACCACACTACACCCTCCCCTTGTCGGTAGCAAGTGGTTCTAACCAAAACGATAATAAAAATATGCCCTAGATACAAAAAATACATTTCGACAAGTCCAGAGGACACCAAAGCACAAAACTAGAATAAAATTTGTAAGCATGTGATGGAAAAGCCAAATCGTTACAATGTCAATTTAGAAGAAACCCAATTTCAAATGGAAGCCACGGAAAGCAGGAGATTCTCCACTTCGGCAGATGTCAATACTGGAAAATCCACGCCAAATACTATCATGGAGCATGTGTGTTCCAAAGCCCCAGGACCATCCAAGGCGGCACCCCGTGCAGGGCCTATGAACGAGACAATACCATCTTCCTCCAGGAAGGGAATCTCGTAAACTGCCTCACGAAGCAAACGCAACCGCAGTGCACATGTCTGAGAATGAGCCCTAATCGGGAACATCAACAGATTAGCATCAACCACTGGGGGCGCTGCAGTGAGAGACAGAGAGCCAGTGCATGTTCAAACGAGCACCAAAGGCACCGAAACACGGGTTGCACACAATCCAAAACTGGTCGGAATGACAGAGACCAGTCACACTCCAAATGTCCCAGGAGTGTTGCTCCAAAATGCTGCATCATGCGTTCACGACACAGCTGCGCTGACGGGAGCGCCAACATTGGATCTCGTTGCGGTGGGACAGCCATTGCGGAAGAACAACAGCAAAACACCAGCCAATAAAGCCAAAGTAATCGGAAATCCCCAAAAATGCTTCCAAAAATAGAATGAATAGCCGAAGGTATCAAACCGAATATGGAAGAGAAGGTATGAGCAAAACCAACACCAACAGCTTTGAAAAAATGTGCAATTCCAGCTGTGCTGGACGCATTAAATATACGTCCCCCGAGTTCACCAAAGTGGCTCGGAAAGTTAGTATTTAACAGGGACTGTATTTCTGCTGATGACCTCGCCACCTGAAGTGCGTAGGTCTCACGTGCAGATGTAAGGGCCACATGCTTTTGAAACAATAGAGCCTTTAGTCGACTCAACTTGTCAAAATTCACCTTGGAAGTAGCAATGTGAGGCCAGATGTCCGCTACCTCCCTAAATTGAGTGGGGGGAAACAACACATTCCCGCAGCACGTAACGGCCTTGGTGACAACGACCACGTAAACTATCCCGGCACGCATGCCACAGCAGGCTTCACTGTTAAGAAGGACGTAGCTGCCGTTTGAAAGCACCTGGAATGTGTTTTTAATCATGGGGACTGGAACTCCCTTTAGATAGCAAGCCAAGTTTGCAACCGAGGCATTACACGCCCCATGCAAGGACAGCTGCTTACAAACCATTGAATGGCTGACAGAAGTTTTGCATTCACTGCTGCTAAGAAAAACCTCCCTCATACCATTAAGACATCTGTATAAAAAGGGAAGCTCCCACACCTCATGTATGTAACTGTCTCCCAATTTCTCATATCTTCCCACCGGAATATGTTTCAAACAAGAAGTGAATTGCAGAGTGGAAATAGGCAAATTTATAACCCCGTGTATCAACCACTCAGCTGACGGAATCTCAGCCACAGTAAAAGGCAACTTCTCCAACTTTTCAATATTTAACATAACATATGTTGCTTCCTTTTTAGCCATCAGCTGTTGTTGACGTGTCAAATTAAAGGAAAAAAATATCTCCCTGGCTCGGATGTGCTGCCACGGAACGCGACCTGCCTTTAATGTCTGTAGAGTCCAACCCAACTGCATAATGGACCGCGTTTGACTCTGCCCATGATATAAAGAAGACATATCTGATCTAATAATGTCTATAGTGGAGGAAACAATGTTATCAATCGTATATACACGGTCGGACAGGGTATGCATTCCATTATCCACAACAGACAATGCTTGTTTCAAATTCTCCTGATCTATCTGCCTCAACCGGGCCGCCGCCTCCTGTTGTGAAAGTTTTCATATCTCATTGTACACTTCATACAAAAAACGTTTCTTCCGGGGCACTCTTGGACCTGACAAAAAATCTTGCAAGTCAGTATAATTAGACAGTAACGTGAGATGTGTCTTAACTGCATCTAGCGTGGATGACTTTAACCATTGTTGACAAAGTTTCCCCACACTATATGTAGTAATGATATCAGCATGTTCTGGTGATATGTAGCAAGGGTCTGCCCTACTAGTCCTGAAACCCCCCGAAGAGGTGACAAAACATTGATGACACCCATTAGTGTCTATGGGCCACAATAACCACCCGCCTGGACGTGTCAATGAAGTGTTAAGCGTACCATTCTGGACCCAGTCTGTAAGCTCACTAAACGTGGCATTAGTATATTGCTGCCAATTTTTCATTTTGGAAGGGACAGGTATGCTAGGCAAATTCAAGTCTCTAATTGTTGCTAAGCCCAAACAGCTAGTCTGTTGTACAGTGTCATTTAAGAAAATCATTTGGACAGGAATAATACATGCCCTAAACAATGTGTCCCTACCCCGCATTTGCCAATTTTTCATTCCCCAAACACTTTTCACATCAACAGTTTTGGACCAGTATTCATACCCCTCAACCAATAGTTTGGATACAAACAAATTTGAATACAGCAATTTAGTATCAGTCAACAACATTTGCTTATTAGCATGCGGAGTAACCTTAAAATAGTAAGACTTAGCACTCTGTTGATGATGCCCAGAAAAATATGCAAATTTATCAGAATACGTTTTAGAACTCCCCTGTGGAGGAGTCGGGCAATGTTCCCATTGCATATACTCAAATATTGATTTAGGGCTACTAGCTTTATGAATAAAGTGGTGTCCATAATAATTGTAACAAAACATGTCACCATAATTATCTCTAAACTGGTAAGCATCTTCATTTTCATAGACAGTATAATATTGCAATTCTGTCAACACAGAATCAACTGTCTTCACATCCCAATCATCAGATACAATGCCTGGTATAACGATATCATTCATTGATAATTTGAGAACATACGGTATTTGAATTGTTTCAGTGGGACCATATATATCAAACATTACTCTATCCCACACAATCCCATCCGGAATTGGTACAGCAGAAATGTTCACAAAGGACAAGTCTCTTCGAACCATATGTGATGAAAAATGCGGTTTCAACACCTTCTCCACCTGCTCAACCTCAGATCGTTCAGGAAGAAAATGACCATGTATCACCAGAAAAAAGGTAACAACAAACCCCAGCCATAGGAAAAAAGTCATCACAGTCATAAAAAGCCACAGATAGTTCCAAGGAACAACAAAATATGTGTGTTTGAGCCAACACAGCAGCTTACGTGGACCCAGGGCTGGTGTTGAAGAGGACGAAGAGTCCGACACGGTATCATCATTGTTATTAAAGCAGCCGGAGGCAGTTCTCGCAAAAGGTGCAACCGTAAACAAAGGAGCAGATTGTGTCTCTCGCCGTGGTACGCTGTAGATAACACCTTCAGCAACATCAGTAGTCACAGCAACTTGATCAAAAGATTCCAAATTATTCGCCGTTAGTGGAACAATCGCAAGATCAGCTTCCACCCTCCCCAAGCTCGGAGAGGAAACAGCGTCGGTGCAAATCACCTGCAGCGGAACATCGTCCCCAGTAGTGAGAGGGATTCGGGAACTACTGGGCGTTCCTCTTGGTCTGCTGTGCAGAATCGGCCACATGTTGTAACTTGACATTGTTGATTGATACAAAGCGATTTCCTTTGGCCCCTTGCAGCGGTGGCAAAATCACAGTTCTCGTGCCATGGATCCCTAGTACAGGGACTGGCACTTGATATGAAGGGCCAAATTATTTTTTCACTGCGACCTTTTCACGCACAAGATCCCCAATTCTGGGAATCCAACCAGTAGGCGTTACTGGTTCATCCTTAATTCCTGTGGAGGCAGCACTGGCAGAAGAGTTATCTTCACGGAATTGTTGTAAATCCTGCAAAACAGTGACACGATCATTTATGTCAAAGGGCGTATCTGCCGCCTCCACACCAGGACCATCTAGATCAGGAACATACATTTGTGTTCCAAACAGGCACTCATATGAAGTACGACCCCCCAGGGACCTTCTAGGCAAGTTATTCAGTGCTCTCTGTACTCCATACAGGTGGGCTAGCCAACTACGACCCGTACCTATAACTCTGGCCGTTAAGGATTGCTTTAAATCGCGATTTAAATGCTCCACGACAGAATTTCCCTCGGGATGAAATGGAGACGAGATCTGGAGCTGGACCCCCAACAAAGCCATGGTGTCCCTGAATGCCTTAGAGGCAAAAGCAGGGCCCTGGTCCGAATGAAAAGCCGCAACTGCATATGTATCGACAAAGATGCGCAAATCTTTAATAACAGTTCGAGCGTCAGCCGAGCGCTGTGGCCAGACCCACACAAATCTGGAGCACGAATCTACAGCTACCAATATATATTTGTATGCACTATCTGGTGTCAGCGGACCACAATGATCCAAGTACACACACTGTAAAGGTTTATTCGATATCAGAAGGGGCGTCTGCTGCGGGCGTCTAGCCGTGGAAACTTTAATTTGTTGACAGATGTCACAACAAAGGACATACTGCTTCGTCTCTTTATAGAGACCAGGCCACCATTAACGGGCCTGTAAGAGTGAAATTGTGGCCGCCACGCCAGCATGTGCAGATGCCGCCCCCTCATGTGCTGCAGTAATCAATTGAGGTCGCACTATTTTATTGGGCACTTCGCGTACACCAACGCCAGGAATTTTAACTTCAGCGTTCAGCATACCACCCATGGAGTACTGATATTTAGAAGGGAATCCTTTAGGATAAGGCGTGCCATCAGCTGTAGCCTTTATGGCAGCCAAAATCTCCGTGTCTGGTTTGGAACTTGAACGAGTTACTGCGGCCACAGTGGCAACTGTCACTGCCGATTTTGCGGCTTCATCAGCCAAAGTGTTTCCAGCAACGTGTATTCCAACGCGCTGGTGTCCAAGTGTATGCACAACATGGACTTTAGGAAGCGTCTCCTTCAGATCCGCAACCTTCCCCCACAGCAATCTGTGTTTTATGGTGTTACCCTTGGAATCTCTGAAGCCATTTAACCTCCAGTAATGCAAATATTAATTGAAAGACTGAACACAGTAATGGGAATCACAAACCAGCAGTGTGAATTGTGCCTGATCCGCATGTTCCAAGGCTAACAACAGAGCTTTCAGCTCAGGCAACGGTGCCGTACAGTCTCCCAAGGTGTGTGTATAAGTATGTTGGGGGCAGAACTTTGACCCCTCCATATAGCCGCTCACCACCGCACATGCAGCAGAATACTGTTGTTTAGTCCCAACCGCTGGTTGCGCAGAGCCATCAGTGTACATGACCACTTGATATTGATCAATAGGCAATGTGCCAGCGGGAACTGGGTACTCCATTTCATATTGAAGAAATTCCTGAGTCTGCAGTTTTGGGTCAAATATGTAATCTACATCAGTGGCTGTCAAAGACGTTGCCCATTGTATCCATCGCGGGTGTAATGCCTTCGAATTAGGAACACTCGCTTTTGTAACAGCCGCTAAGGCTGGAATCGGGAAAACGACAATGATGGGTTGGCCCTGGGCAAGAGGTCGTTCTTTAATCACAGCCATCTGTACAGCAGTGAGAATTTTCTCAGTTTGTGCAAAACATTGTTCTGCTGCAGGATACAAGTGGGACTTGTAACCTATCGGGACTGTCTCACCCTCATTAAAGGTGACATACGTAAACCCAACGGCCCCAGCTATAACCCTGATGACCAGATGTGTCTTATTGTCCCGTGTGTGTAAATGCTTTACAGCTAAGAGATCAGTTTGCAAATCTCAAAGAATATGTGTATGCTCAATGTCCAAAATCTACTCGAAAAATTTGGGCGAATCAACTCGTATAATGGCTTTATACGTGTAGCATAATCAGGAATGTAAGTTCTGCCAAAATTTAGAAATCCCAATAATGACTGGAGTTTTCTAATCGTATTAGGAGGTTGCAACTGTGCACATTTTTCCAAAAAGTGTGGCGCTAAGCTCTTGCCCTCATTCGACAGCTCATATCCCAGGAAAATGATGCTGAGGAAGGCAATTTTCGACTTTTTGAAGTTAAATTTGTAGCCAATTTCTGCAAATCCCACAACAATGCGGGTTTACCCGCCTTAAATGTTGTAGCAACTCGTCATCTGTCAGATATATATCATCGACATATGACAAAGCTTCAGGGTCCAACTCGTGCAAAATTTCAGTCACACGAGCCGAAAACAGTCCTGGGCTATTCTTATACCCCTGAGGCAAACGACAAAAAAATTTCTGAGAGCCAAATGCACTAAAGCTAGTAAAATCCCTACTTTCGGGCGCTATATTCTGGCAGAAGAAACCATTCGAGATATCTAAAGTTGTTTTGTATTTTTTACGCACAATATTATTCATAAGCGCTGCGCTGTGTGAATTTTGTATTGCATATGTGCGTGTATGTCCATTTAAATGTCTGTAATCCACCACTATCCTATAAGAATGGTCCGGTTTAGCTACAGGAAATAAGGGATTATTCATCGGCGAGACACAGGGTTCAATTACTCCCTAGTACTCCAATTGTGTAAGTATTTTCCTTACCGATGCCCTTGCTTCATATTTTATAGGATATTGCGGTTGTGGCTGAGGTTCGCCCTTAATCGGAATTACATGATAAGGTGAATCCCTATCCCACCCCACATGATTTCTATATAAGGCGGGTGCCTGTGCTAGAGCCCATTGAATGCTATAGGACTCTGCAAGTTCTCCCGGAACAAGTGGTGAGAACGAAGGTGTAATAACCTCCTCCCAACTGGACAGTCGCGAACAAAGACTGGGGGCCAATCCTGTTCGGCCAGCAGAATGTCATACAATTTGACTACACGATCCCAAAAGATGGCGTTTATAGTGCTCTCAATGTCCCCTTCTAATTGCAAAGTTACTGTATAAACTCTATCGGGATCAGAGACACGCATATCTGCTGTTTCGACTTGTATGAAGTCATCAGTTGCTTTCACCTCCAGATGCTCTAGAAGATTCCGGCGAACTATTGTGACCTCTGCCGCGCTGTCTAACAGTGCTAATGCCCATGTCTTGTTCTTCAAGAGAACTCTCTTCTTGTGTGGCATGTCTAACTGAGACTGCCGCCACCTTCTTCTTTTTAAACTGCTGTTTTTGTTGGGTCGGTTTCTCTTCTTTTTTGACAGAAACCTCCGATGAGCGTTGTGATTCCTGTCTCGGTTTCACGTACTCTGTTCTTCGCTCTGACCGCCCACCTCTCTCATTTCTTTTTTCCGATGAGTCCTGAAAGGAACGAGATTGGCTTGTATCAGTATATTGATATCTATCAGGCGTCTTCAAATTATCCCTATTTCTGAGATTATACCTAGTCTGCGGGGTCTCCGGTCGCGGAGATTCTCCCCTCTCTTTTTTAGGTGTTTGTTGTTTTTTCTCCCAGCGCTTTTTCGTACCCTCAGGTTGCTGTTGTTTAGTAGCATCTTTACTACCCTTACCCTGAAACTGTGGTTTCTGTGGTCTAGCCCCTAGGCTATCACGACCAATACTGGAATATGTTTCCGCTATTATTCTCGGCAGCTCCTGCTCTTGATTGAGTTGCGGGACGTCACGAAGACGCATACGCACCGCTAGTGCCACTGCCTCCCCTTTTAGATTACTCAGTATTATGGAAGAAACCGTGGCAAAATTGCCAATCAGCTGCATCCCCAGATCTAAGGCCGGGGCAGCCCCACCGTTAAATTAGCAACCGCTGGATGTGGTGTATATGTAGCCAATAAAGGCCAGGTAGGACCATCGTTACTTAGTGGACCTAGCCTGACTGATGCTATGGTGTGGGGTAGGGCGCCATCAAGCCAATTATTATTTTCTTGATAAGAAAGAGGTATTTCTAAATATGCATATGCCCTGTATTGTCCAGGGACATTTGCAAGAGTGTAATCGTGAAACGTGTGTGAATTCCCATCAACTGCTGGAAATATGACCCAGGAATAAAAAAGTTCTGTTCTATAGGCTGCATGGGCGTCCACCACAAATGTGACCGGACCCCCCTGGTTAGGTAGACCATGTGCTAGCAGATGTACCGTGAGCGGTTGTCGCATATTAACTGCAATGTTCATTACCTGGGGATTCGCCATTATGAAAACAGTGCTAGTTCAGAGAAGGCACACCAATATCGGGGTTTTCCTTTCAGAGTTCAAGCTTGAACAACCGACCACAAAAAATAGGATCTACCTATATTGTGGTGGCGGAAATCCTCAGCGCCACGGACGTCTCCGTTAACGGAACCGAGCAGTCAATATATATATGAGACCAAGAGAGTCAGTCGGACCCGAAAATCAGAGCCAGACCAATCGTTGGCGGCGCCATGTCGCGTGGGCTCTTATTATTCTAAATGAGACTACTGAATTCATAGGTAGCAGGGTTGTTCCTGGTGTGGGGGACTAAGTCTTATCCACCTGGAAGGACCTCTGTCACCTTAAATCTGGTTTTGCTCCGGCTAACTAGCAGTGCCTCGTCTCTCCCAAGGGGGAGAGATGATTGGTCAGCCGAGCGCATGACATCTTTGGAACTTCTCAGGGAAGTCGTGGTCACTCAGATCAAAACCAGCTCTCTCATTTACAGTATGATCTCATATACAAATGACAAAGGCAGTTTGAGTTTTATATATTGTTTTTAATAAAACGACTGCATTTTAGATAATACGGCATGAGCCGCAATAACCAGAACCATACAACACAGTAGGATTGAAATAGTCACGATGAGAGTGAAACATAAAAACAACGCTATCATGGTGTTCATGGATTCTATTCTCTCTCTCAGTTAGTTATATTTCGAGCACAGCATGTTAAGCTACTAACTTGCCTTTCAGATTCCCCGGTAAGCCATCAACCCTCATACCTGAGCAAAGGCCTGTGATCTGGTTCAGCATCTGCAACAAGGCAGTCAGCATCTAGTTGTGGTTCCCTGATCGGAATCTCCCACTCCCGTGTATTAGGACAAGGAAGTGTTTTTATAACTAACATGTCAGTGTGATCACAAAATGTTCCTACGCAAGAATGTATATCTACAATCCAAAGACTAAACTCCTACCACGTCTATCGGCAATGTACCAGACTGTATCCTTGACTGAAGCACAGAATGTATTATTGAAAACTCCAGTGCTGAAGTAGGCTAAACAGTGTGATATAAAAAATAAAACAAGACCGTAAAAACTGGCTATTTGAAAAATAACAGTACGAAGCTGAATAAAATGCATTTAGAGCAAAGTGCACAGAGGCTCTATGCTGCGAGCAAAGGAATAAAATACATCCAGGGAAAAGTGCACAAAGGCCTAACGCCTGAAGCTAACGCGCAAAGGATACATAAAATTGACCACACTACAATGTTACTGTCATTTGTCAAACGCATACCGCCATGTGTGTCCTTCACAATTCCATTGTGGCATGTTACTCATATCTTTCCCTATCATCCTACTGCCATGGTGTACTTCATTAATTTTTCAAGGCCTCACTCACAGCTAGCTTTTAGATGTATGTTATTGAAGACCTATTGTGGACAATACAGTACTTACATTGAGCATTGGGCCAGCCTATTTATTGCTTTTCATTGGTGGGCTTTCTTATCAATCTCGTTTGCTTGCTTCTTATTCGATGGCTTTCCTTCTTCTGTTTGTCCCCTCCCTGGAGCATAGCTGGAGACTGGATGACTTCCATCTTTCCACTGCTTATATTCAAATAATTACCTTTATTCTTTCAGAACAACATGGAGTGGATATTTTTGTGCTCCTTCCTGCATGTACTTATTCACGCATCATATAATATGTGGTTGCCCCTTTCTCCATGATGTCCTCCTTTTGTGTACAGTCGTCAGCATGCTTTTTCAAGCTGCCAAGCACACATTGCTGTGGAGATCCATGTGCTCAGGAGTCATCTCATAGCTTGCTCTGGCGCCAGGCCTGTACATAATTCTTTTGTTTTTCTCCACACTTTCTCCTTGCTTCCTAATTGCACCCCTGGCATAGACTTTCCAGTATTTGTTCCACCCGCCACTAGGATATTTGTTCTTACCTTCTTCCTTCCTCCTAATGACGTTGAGCATAGCTCCAGGCATGGCCAGTGCCTGCTGTCCATTGCCACAAATTGCCTTAATCTCTCACTGCTTCATGGCAGGGTCGGATTGGCAAGGGGGGTAATTGGCCTTTGTCTGAGAGGCCTGTGCCAAAGGTCAGCTGTTGGGGCTTTTTGTCCGCTCAAATAAACTCCTAACATTTGTCTGGGCCACCTTGGTCACTGGCACCTAACCCGACAGGCTGCTGCAGGCGAAGAGCAGAGGTCAGACCTTAGTATGACCAAGTACACACCCTGGGTGACTCATTGTCACATGCGGTAGGACAATGGGCCAAACTGAGCAGACACAGCATGTGTTAGGTCTCCCTCCATCCTGAGTCACTGACCGTGACAATGAGGCCTCGGGGCATGGTGATGCTGTTTTTGAGTATCAGAGCTATCACAAATTTTGCTTGGAGGTGGAGTGAATGGGGGTTGTTCTTGCAAGAAGCCAGATTCCAAATGGTGGCCTTTTAAGGGGCTCTACTTTTGTCTCAAGCAGCAGACAGATGAGCCTCATGTGTCGGCTGCCATTTTGTCATCTTCAAAACTGCAAGGGGCTTTTATTTTCCATTGAGAGAATTATTTTAAAAAGCATAACAACCACATTGAGCAAAACGAACACATTTTTAATCACTCAGAACAATTGTTTTTTGACAACATTACTGTGAAAAACATTCATCCTGGGACAAAATGACAAAGGGGAGGGAGACTAGACATGGCGGGTGACAAAATGGAATGAGCGAGGGGTTCAGTGTGGAGACAATAGGAAAAGTGAGGCGTGCATTGTGGAGAAGAATGACAGAAAGAGGGGAAGAGAAAAGGAAATTAGGAGAGGAAAATAACTCTCCTGTTATTAACTAAACAACATTTTATGGAAAGTTATTATCCATGAGTGTGTGGGCCACGTTTTTTGTTTTGTGCCCCGGCCTAATTTTAGTCCCAAACTGACCATGTTTCATAGGTCTCCCTGCTTGATTATCTCTCACCGGCTGTTGCTGTGTGTCTTCTGCGTTGTTCTGTAGTGATGTCCAGGAATATAGTCTGTGGTGCAGCTCATTGTGTTTTTGAGCCTGTTATTACGGTCATGGGGTTTAGCTGTTTACTAGACAATATACCGTAATGTGTTACAATATGAAAACTATAAATATGTCAGAGTGCTGATAAACACTTCGGATGCATTGAAAACTATGTACACATTAAATGCAACTTGAATTCCAGGCTTGACGGTGACACATGCCATATAGTAAAGGGGACAAGTGAAATGTTTTTTTTTCCCTTAGAGTAGAGCCGGATTGTCATAACCAATTTTTTTTTGTGAAATGGTGTAATTATTTACATTTTGTTGACACTCCCAGCGGTCACATACCTAATAGCAGTTATTGGCTGTACTTTAGTCTTAAATACATTTTAACTTTCTCTTTTTTATCTGGTTGTAAAATAAAATGGTTTAACTTTTGGTCGTGTATGTTGTGATGGATTGTCAAAGGTTCACATTTGCTCTAAATAATTAAAACAACAAACCTGAATTCTGGGTTAGAGGGCAGTTGAGAATATTTTAGAAATTACACGGTGATTGGAAAGTTGACCGATTAAAGTTGCCTGAGGTCGCCTGAAAGCAGTATCATTAAGAAAAGACCCTTGATCCTGCTTAAAGTCATCTTCAGCATCTATTTTCCAATTGCAAATACTGTGAAAATTAACTTAAGCAAACGGATCTGTAAGAAAAAACATGAGTGCTCGCTAAGAAGTTTATGGTACTTGTTACTTTGCGGTTTGGTACCGTCAAAAGGGCGTAATGACTGGGAACTTGGTTTTAGGTTCACATTATTTATGCACAACTACAGCAACTTTTCCATTTGGACACAGCACTTTGTGATATGTCCGAGCTCTTTCTACACTTGCCTCTTTTATTTGTGCATTACTTTCTACTCTTTCCTTGTTTGCTATTTTCAGTTCCTTGCAATATTGCTGTGTCCTCAGGGTTCACTTTCTTTTTTGTCCTGTTATTTCTTTTTGGTTAATTGTGTTGTGGTATGCCTTTCTCTTGCAGGATTATGACAAAAAACACATATTGCAAAAAAAGTTTAGGAAGCACATTTTTTGTAATGTTACATCAGACTCGCTGACCTGTAAAGGGGCGGGTGCAGCGTGCACAGGCGGTGGGGTAACACTTCATTAAAAAATAAAATAAAAACTTATCTCCTCTGTTGTCATGCGCTCCTCTCTCCCCCATCATCACTGCAGGCAGGCATAGGCTCCCAGCCTGCCCTGCAGCAAATCCTGACGCTCAGCGTCAGGATTGGCTGGTAGCGCACTGGCTGGGTTCTCCCAGGCTGACTGGGAGCCTGTGGGGAGACTCTATCCAGCCTGGCAACACAGTGCCGGGCTGTAGAGAGCCTACTGCTCATGTGTGTTTGGCCAGCCCGAGACGCCCGGCCAAACACACATGCGACCTGAGGGGATTGCTCTGTGCACTCCCTTCACTGCCCGTCACCTCCATGGCCCCGCCCCTTTCACCACAAAGGGATAATAAACCTAGTTCGTGAAAGGTTTGCAGCTTCTGCTGCTGGTGGGGGCGATGCTCCTCCGCCCTAATGGAGGAACCGCCCCGTTCCCAATAATCCCTCCGTTTTAATCCGTGCTTCATTTTTAACTGCTCCTTCCTCTCCGTTCTCTTCATCGAAGCACTTCAATTCCACTCTGTCTCATCACGTACCTGTCATGCTTTCTATCCCCTTCTGACAGCAGTGATCACAATGGCAAACAGCGTGACAGCTGAAAAACAATAATAATTCCCAAAGTAGTATCAAAGGATAGCCTTTCCTGAATTAAGGACATGTGCACTTAACGTTGCTATTCCTTTAACAAATGAAACCACCATTTGTTGATATGACTGCATCATTTGCTACGACGTTTGCTCTTGAAGATAGTCACAAGAGTTGAGTAAGAATATATGACTTAATAGCCATTATTTACAAAAAGTAGACAGGTGAAGCGCGTGCGCCACTTTCTTTTGTTAGAATCTTTACAATATTAAATTAGGAGGACAAAAAATGTCACATATAAATCAGACAGAGTGATGAAAGACAAATATTTACTTATTTCAACATAGAAAGCTGTAAGTTTTATTTAACTTAGTTCACTTCACATCCCATTTTTAATGTGCCACTGCACACTTTAACTGGCTATAATGTGTCAGTCATTTTCTGAATGTCAGTATCTATTCTAACCAGTATGTGAGAGGCCAATTAGCTTTATAAAGACACAAAGAGAGGTAGGAGAGCTCAACCTTGCCCCACAATCTCTAAAGCCGTTACCAATACCACAGAGTAGGGCAAGTCTGTGAGCCATATGCTCAAATCGAGGAGTTGTGACCTTTCATATCCCTATACTCAACTGTCAACATCCAGTACTTATGGCCGGAAAGGCCTCTCCCACGTGATCATGGCATGGTTTATCCTTGGCCAGTCTGGCATGTCGGGTTAAGATGATACTAACGTGGTGGTCAGAACCTTAACCTAAAAAAAGATCTGGGAGCTTAGAATGAAGAATGTTATGGTGTATGTAGGGGCCCAGATCGTAAAACCATAAAACTGCCAATGTGCGTGACCTGGATATCTCCTTTATTTTGGGAATCCACAGGGTAGGATTAAAAGTGGTTGCTCCTAGATCAGGAACAATCCTAAAGTGGTGCCGGGAGTAATAAGTATTCATCACCCCTTCCCCCAAATACAGAAAATGGAAATCATTAGTCCCCTGGGTGAGATAGAGAAGGAAAAAAGGGAATTATAAAAATATAAAAAAATATTTTTTAACAATCACTGTGGTGTGAAACACGCTGGTACACACACAGTGATAGAAGACTTGCCCATTTTATGTCGTATTGCCAGTTAGCTTTGCTAATGCTTGTCTGACTTGCAGGTGTTTGCCTAACTTCAAACAACCTCTTGGTGGCGCTGTTTCTCCATCGTGAGTTTTAAGGCGCTCCTTTCATTAGTGGCGTACTCTAGTATATTAGCCTCAGCTCTAACTTTTCAGTGTAAGGTGGAATCAGAGTCAGCTGCTTTGTATAAGAAGATTGTGCAGATGGTCGCAGTTGTGATGTAATGGTTATTCGTTTAGATTTAGCACCGACATTATTTTGGAACAGCTCTTGTGAAAATATAGTGTAATGTAAGCCATTAGCCAAGAAAAAGCAAAGATCTGTGGCTTCGCTCGATACTCCACCTACATTATCCTCTCTCCTCTCTATAAAGTAAGATCCACCCCTACTAAACTACAATTTTAGGTGCAACAGTACCACATAACAACAGCATTATAACTTTGACCCCAACTACAGCCAAATGTCATAATCATCATTCTCTATTCAGCTATAATTAACCATACAAGCACAGCAAGATAAAAAATCATACATTGTTGAAAATGGAAAATACATTTCAAATATTAAAACGGTAAAAACAAGACAGCTAATTAATACCATCCGACTGGGGACCTATATCTCTTCCGTGTGGCCAAGGAACATCTTTAAAAAATACCAGCATCACATATGCACACAAACCCAAGTTGTTCAAAAATGCAATGCCTGGCTTATATTGTCTAATGTGACTTCTCATAAGATTGGGTGTGGGAAACGATTCAGGTGGGCATGCATACAGTGAACAGAGGAGCATGAAGTGCATCGTTATTCGTTTGGAGGCACTGTCATACGGACAATTTGGAAGTAATGGAAACCAGAATCCCTGCTTTGGGAATTACACTAGGAAGTGGATGGTGTTAAAGCATAATCTAGTCATGTCAAATCCGAACGTCACGTTCAAAATATTGTGTAAAAAAATAAATAATAACAACTGGAGACCTGACAATTTTATAAGAGCAAAGATTACACTCGACTGCAGAGTCTTGATGTCCCTCTAAGACCTGGTTGGATTCACGAATTAAAGAATACAGTTTTAACCAGGGTTATCAGGGTTAAAGAAAATATCTGGAGTCCCCAGGGTATTGAAAACAGATTTTACATATCTGCGCCAGGGGATGGCTAAGGTACTATCCAGTGAGAGCCAGTCTTCTACAATCTCCTTAGTAAAGCTTGCTTCTTGCGAACTCCAAACTCTTAGTCCACGGTAACAAGGGGCCTATTCAGCCCTATCTCAGAGTGACTCATAAAAAGAGTGGGTTTTGGGACCTCCAGCAATCTGCAACTCAGCTCCTTTATACCTCTAACACCCTTGCTCCGTAACTCCCTATAGCAACACACCTACTTTAATAGAAGTTGACAACTTCCTTCACTGGTTTTTGGCCCAATTTTCTACTAAAGTTAAAAACAAACTCTGTTGATCTCTGAAGTTGATGAGCCCTAGATTTAAGTAGAAAGACCCAATTCATATGGGTGTCCAAAGACATGGACATATATGTAAAATTGTGCACCTTGGCTACCTTAACCCCACCCAGTTGAAATTGGCTCATTGTTGTACTTTTTGGCTCCAGTTTCATTATAAAAGATTTAGATAGATTAGTTGTGTGACCCAGTTCGTACATAAAAATAATAAAAGCATCTAAAACTATTTGAAGGCAATTTGCGGTTCTTGATCTTAGAACCGTGTTGCCCACATATCCCAGGACTGGGACAGGACGGTTCCCCAATTGAGGCATATCTTTCCCAGTTTGACATTGATGCTTGTCCATTATGTAGAGTAAAAAAAAACAGCGAGGCCGGCACACAACCCTGTCACACTCCCAGTGTAGGTCTTTTTTTGGGGGAGAGTTTGCCATCAACCTTATATCGAGTTCTAGTTACATTGGCCGGATGCATCCTGCGTAACAAATCTATATTAGCTAAATCAAACCCTTAATTTTCCAAGATAGCCCAGAATTTAGATCAGTTAACCAAGTCAAAGGCACAAGAGAGGTCGATGACGCCTAAATGAACTGACCCTTCCTGGCCTTGACCTACTTCTCTGAAATTAGCTGGAGATTAAGGGGGTCATTCTGACATTGGCGGGCGGCGGGCGCCGCCCACCAAGCGGGAACCGCCAATTGGCCGCTCTGCGGTCAAAAGACCGCGGAGGCCATTCAGACTTTCCCGCTGGGCCGGCGGGCGCCCGCCAAGGGAGCACCCGCGGGCGCCCGCCAAGGGAGCACCCGCCGGCCCAGCGGGAAAGGCCCTGCAACATTGAAGCCGGCTCCGAATGGAGCCGGCGGTGTTGCAGGGGTGCGACGGGTGCAGTTGCACCCGTCGCGATTTTCACTGTCTGCTATGCAGACAGTGAAAATCATGCTGGGGCCCTGTTAGGGAGCCCCTGCACTGCCCATGCCAGTGGCATGGGCAGTGCAGGGGCCCCCAGGGGCCCCACGACACCCGTTCCCGCCATCCTGTTTCTGGCGGTCAAAACCGCCAGAAACAGGCTGGCGGGAAGGGGGTCGGAATCCCCATGGCGGCGCTGCTTGCAGTGCCGCCATGGAGGATTCTCCCAGCCGGGGGTAATCCGGCGGGAAACCGCCGGACCCGGCTGGGCGACCGCGGCTTTACAGCCGCGGTCGGAATGCCAGATGAAGCACCGCCAGCCTGTTGGCGGTGCTTCCGCGCCAGGGTTGGAATGAGGGCCTAAGGGACTGCACTACTGTGCCTACGCCAGGACTGGACAGCTCATCAGTATGGTCCCTTGAAGTATTGTTGATTTCTTCCAGATATGCTGACTGGAGAAAGACAACCCTATGAATGATGGATTATAAATTAACGATGAACGGTGAATGGCGGTTAGGTAGGTGGACTTGGAGATTGGCCATGAATAAAGGTAGATGGAGCATGTGAGAGGATGGAGTCATCAATGGAGTTTTTTTGTCAGTGGTGCATATGGATGAGGAATGAACAGCCGCAGCATTGGAGCAGAGGGGTGCACAAACACCACAAAGTCAGAAGTGTAAGAGGAACTGATGTAGTTCTGACTAAATATGGCAAATCTACAGTTATCGTTTGGCTCATGGGTGGCTAGGCTGGGTTTCAACCAGTAGAGCATGCTGAGGTTCTATCAGCTTAAACTATGTGGTTCTTTTTGCTGTGGAGCGAACTACACATTTGTTGGGGAGGGAGTACCGGCAGTGTATGGCAGTACTTCCCTCCTGCTAAACTCTGAGACCCTGTGACCTGAAAGTAAGATTCATAACATTCCAGTGCTGATGTAATGGTATTCTGGGCTAATTTGTAGGCTCTCAGATGCTGCCTCTTCAAGTTTTTGTGTCATTTATGAGGAAATAGGCTTGTTTAGGTGTTCATTAAGTGAATTAAAGGAGTGATATTGGACAGTGGCTGTTTGGATGATGGTGTATAAAGGGTTGTGTGAATTAGACTCTATTATCTGAGTAACACTGAATGAGTTAAGTAAAGGTGTGGAGACATAGTGGTTTAGATTTAGGAACATTGGCATAGATTGCACGGTTTGTTTCCATTTTGTGATAGAGATCTTTGGTATTCAACTATGGGGCGAGGATATTAACTTTTGTATATAAAGGCTTAGTCTGAAGGAGATGGGTAAATAGTGGCAGACCTGCCGTTAACAAGACTGTTGGCTGCCACCCACCATGACTGCAGTGATTTATTGTTTCCCATTTCAAGCCTACATCTGTATGCTGAAGTCTGCTATCACCAGTTCGTAGGCCAGTTCTTCTCACACTCAGCTGCTGAGGAGGTGTAGAATCATAAAACAAGATTATTGACCCTCTGACAACCACCTGCACAATGAACCCTCGGTGGTGTGGCCTGCCACGTCCAGCCTGAGCGCTTCTGTTACTTGCCCTGTGTACATTCCAGATAGCAACTGGCAAGCCATTCCTCAGAGTGACATTTTTGTCCTCAGCAGCTCCAGCAGCTCCCTTCTCTCATTCTATCAGCAGGGCAGCCCTTGCTCTGCTAACTCTGGTGATCACAGCAGCACATGCACGACCACGTTTACTCTCAGCTTCGCTGGCATATATACTAGGGTGTGCAAAATCTGCTTAATTTGTTTTTGCTTAATCACACAATTGTGGAAACACTACACCTAATTACGCAAAAAGCAAAACTGGCATATGCTATATATTAGTGCGAAATGCGTCCTCCCATTCATTTTGGACATTAAGATGCATGTCATGCAAAACAAAATTGCAAAAATCAAAAGTGCTGTAAATAGCAGCTTCTCACGTTCTGGTTGATTGCGAGGTTTTTATTGTATTGTATTGTATTGTAATCGTATTTATATAGCGCTTACTACCCCTGACGAGGCGTCAAAGCGCTTTTCGATGAGTAGCACGCTACTCTGGAACCCAACAAGAATTAGTGATGGATTAGTATAGTTTAATAATGAGTACAGTTTTAGTATTATTATGAGTTATTTTGAGCCACGGATATGAGAGTTTGTTACTTAGATTGACTGGAGTAATGGAGGGGTGGAGGAGGAAAGAAATCCAGAAGTGTTAATTGGGAGTATATCCTTCATTTACTCAACCCAAAGGCTTGGGATGAATAAAGGGGGGCGGAGGGGGAAGAGTATGTGGAAGGGTTAGGGAGAGCATAGTAGCAGGGTGAGATGAATGCAGGAGAATTTAGTAGGGTTGTGTGGGAGGTCACAGAGGTAGAGTGAGGTTTGGTGAGTTAGATGTGGAGGTGGAGGGAAGAGCTTAGGCAGAGATATTTAGGAGATGAAAGTGGTAGAAGGGATGAGTCAGAGTGAGAATGGAGGATAGTTTGATAGAGACATGATATAAGAGTGATGAGTAGATAAGTGTGATAAGATGAGAGCAGGAATTCATAGATATCTAGTATAACAACCCAAAAACCAGGAGCCATGCAATGATCCACGAACATGCCAAGCACAGAAACAACATATACACATACATACACATTTATATATATATACATATACACACACACACACACATGAATACACACACATATGCACATACAATACATAATTAGAATCATGGGTAAAAAATACTTAGTCAGACAGGTTTAAAGAGTGTGTGTATATTTTATTGTTATTACAGTAGCAATACATATTTTCCAAAGAAACTATAAATAAATAGAAATATACAAATAATCTGAAACAATATTTATCCACATAGACATATGCAGTTCATAGTTGTTTGAAAAAGGTGGTTATGAAGGAAAGAGCCAACTCTTGAGTAGTTTTCTGAAGACAAGAAAGTTATCTGTGGCTCTTATAGTTGGGGGTAATGAATTCCATAGTTTGGGTGCTTGCGCGGAGAAGGATGTACTACCTATAGTCTTTTTCTTGTATGGTGGTGTTCTAAGGCGGGGTGCCAGTCTTGAGCGGAGGGTTCTTTGTTGGATGTATTTGGTAATTTTCTTTCTGATAAAAAGCGGTCCTGTTCCATGTATAGCTTTGTGGGTGATACAAAGCAGCTTGAAAGTGCATCGTCTGGCAACGGGTAACCAGTGTAGTGCTCTCAAGGCAGGGGAGATGTGGGCTTGCGGCTTTATATGTAGTAGTAGCCTGGCTGCGGAATTCTGGATACGTTGTAGTTTTTTCATAACAGATAGAGATGATCCATGGTAGAGGCTATTGGCATAATCCAGTTTGGATAGTACAAGCAAGATAGTAGCTTGCACCTTGTGTGGAAATCCGAGGTGGGGGAAGATGCGTCGTAAAGTCTTTAAGGTGATGAAGCTTGTGCGTGCTAATTTGTCTACTTGGGTATTCATAGTTAGCTTGGAATCCATGGTGATTCCTAGGTTTTTCACTTCCTTGGATAATTGAGGGGATGGTCCGAGATCGTCAGGCCAGACCCACAGAGGATCATAATGTTTCCAGTCACCACATATGAGTATTTCTGTTTTGGAGGTATTTAGGGGCATATTTATACTCTGTTTGCGCCGGAATTGCGTCGTTTTTTTTGACGCAATTCCGACGCAAAACTAACTCCATATTTATACTTTGGCGTTAGACGCGTCTAGCGCCAAAGTCCATGGAGTTTGCGTCATTTTTTAGCGTGGACACCTACTTTGCATTAATGATATGCAAGGTAGGCGTTCCCGTCTAAAAAATTGACTCCGAGGCATGTGCGCCGTATTTACACTCCCGGGCAAAAATCACACCCGGGAGTGGGCGGGTCAAAAAAAATGACGTCCAGACGCTTTTGCATGGTTTTTTAGCGCCTGGTCAGGGCAGGCGTTAAGGGACCTGTGGGCTCGGAAGGAGCCCAGAGGTGCCCTCCCATGCCCCCAGGGACCCCCCCTGTCACCCTTGCCCACCCCAGGAGGACGCCTAAGGATGGAGGGACCCATCCCAGGGAACATAAGGTAAGTTCAGGTAAGTAATTTTTTATTTTTTTTTGTGGCATAGGGGGGCCTGATTTGTGCCCCCCTTCATGCCACTATGCCCAATGACCATGCCCAGGGGACAGAAGTCCCCTGGGCATGGCCATTGGACAAGGGGGCATGACTCCTGTCTTTGCTAAGACAGGAGTCATTTCAATGGGGGTTGGGAGTCGAAAAAAATGGCGCAAATCGGGTTGAGGCGATATTTTTGCCTCAGCCTGACTTGCCCCATTTTTTGGCGCCCAAGCTCCATATTCCCCTACGCCGGCGCTGCCTGGTGTACGTCATTTTTTTGTACGCACACCAGGCAGCGCCGCCGGCTAACGCCGGCTAACGTCATTGAATAAATACGGCGCCCGCATGGTGCTTCGGAATGGCGTTAGCCGGCGTTAGATTTTTTGACGCACAACTGCGTTGGCGCAGTTGTGCGTCGAAAAGTATAAATATGGCCCTTAGTTTGAGATGGCTCCAGGTCATCCACTGATCAACGGCTCTGAGGCAACTGAAGATTTGTGAGTTTTCAATGTTTTTGGGGTCTTCTAATTTAAGTAGTATTTGTGTGTCATCTGCATAGTTGTAGCATGTGAGATGGAAATCATTGATCAGTTCTGGTAAAGATATCATGTAGATGTTGAAAAGCAAAGGTGAGATGATTGACCCTTGGGGGACCCCTGCTTTTGTGAGGTAGGGTTCGGACGAGAAGAGGGGCGAGTGGATGATATTCGCTCTTTTTTGGAGATAGGAAGTAATCCAGTTGAGAGCAATCCCTTGTATGCCGGCTTCATGGAGTCTTTGAGTTAGGGTGTCATGGTCAACCGTATCAAAGGCAGCTGAGAGGTCCAAGAGAAGTAGTGCAGCAACTCCATTTCTGTTGACTGTGTTTTTAAGATCGTCCCAGATGGCCATGAGTGCCGATTCAGTGCTTCTTCCTGGGCGGAATCCAGTTTGGAAGTCTGAAAGTATAGAATTGTCTTCAATGATCACACTACATTTTTGGCTAAGAGTGGCAAGTAATTATGCAATATGACATAGCTTAATTTCGGGGATTTCACATAACTAATGGAAATGTCACCCAGTCCTATTATATATGAGTACCTGCATGTATACAGACATCTACACTGATGCCCTTGCGCTAAAACGTATGCCCGCAAGTGCACTGACACCTTGGCACACTGCCACCAGTACCAATACTGCTCAGAGACCAATACAGGCCTCTGCATGGGTTCAGGCACCATCATAAAACAAAAGGATGTTCTCTGGCCCTTTTGAAGCAAGAACACTGAGGCCAGAAGACACAGGATCAGAGAGTTGCAGACAATAAGGGCAGGGAAGTTTGTGTTCATCAGAAAGATACCAGGCAAAGGACCCGCAGACACACAGAAGGGAAGTGCTAGTCCCACAGAACCTCAGGCGTCATACTTACTTTTGCCCCAGCCATGCATTCACCATTTACCTCTAAGCGTGTCCCATGACCATTGTTTCTGCTATTAATAAAGCAGCTACACTCGTGCACAACATTGCCTCACCGAAGTGTTGACATCTTCCTAACACAGTTAAGATCCAAACTCTGATATCGTCCACCTTAGGTACACATAGATCACAAGAGCCCACGCCTTCTGCCACCCACCTCCAATAACCAAATGTGGGGACATCACAGCTAGCAGATGACATGTTGCTTAATGGTACAGCTGAGAGTACCACAAGGTAATGCAAGTGACAAACATTGTGTTTGATCAGTACTCAGTAATATGATTTTCTGAAGTGTGGTGACAACAGTTTTCACTTGCATTATAGAATGGTGCCAACCATCGTTGCAGATAGTAGGCATTATCCGTTCACTGATGATAAACTTGCCCATATGTTAAACTACTGAAGAAGTTATACAAGTGTACTGTTTCCTTTTTAGGCCCTGGAGCTGGACAATATCAAAAGCCATCACTGGTGTATTCAGGGCTGCTGTGCAGTCATAGGCGAGAACATGCTGATAGGCGTGGACTGGCTCCTGGACGACTTCTCCAGCAGGATATTCACAGCGGACTAAATTAGCAGATGGTGTTCATTGCTCAACGCAATGTAGAATTGCTTAACACTCTGTGACCGGGTCAGCCCGATCATAGGCACGGCACCAGCAGGACAAGAGTTGTTGCGTTCCCATGTTGCCATGGGAACGCTTTCACCACAAGGCCGGCATTCGGAGGTTGCCTCGACAACCTCCGATGACGAGGACAAAGCGGATTGGCCGGCGGGAGGTCAAAGACCAGGGATTCCCCAGGAGGAGGGGGCGAACGAGGAGGCGGCGAACGAGGAGGCGGCGAACGAGGAGGCGGCGAACGAGGAGGGAGAGGCGGCGAACGAGGAGGAAGGAGCGGCGATCGAGAACGGAGGAGCGACGAGCGAGGAGAAAGGCGGTGGCAACGGTCGGAGAGGAGAGCCACACAATCCGGAAGACAACCCCGAGGACGGAGGGCGGCCCCGCTGTCCAGGAACTTGTGACGACGACGCCAGGGGAAGCGGAGTGGTGCCGGAGCCCGAGGGGACCAGAGAGCAACGAGGGGACCACCATTGAGCCAGCCACGGCCCCGGAGGGTCGTGGCTCTGGAAGGTACGGTCCTTGTGGACAAGCAGAGGGGCACCTTAAAGGGGAACGAGCTGGGGAAGGGAGGGAGGCAGGGTGAGGGGAGGACAGGGAGGGAGTCAGAGGGCACCAAAAGGGGCACGTAACAAGCACGACCAAAAGTAAGCACATTTAGGAAATAAGGAAACAAAGACACAGCCCACCGTCCTCACTGGCACACCCCCTTCCCGAACCCATTCCCCAGTATTGCAGCTAAGTAAAGGACGTATGTAACGGCCTTCATTCCACTCACCATCGATATTTATCCTTTTCTTTCCCCTGTATGCAACCCAGGAGCCCATGAGGAAGATGTCAAACGCCACCTAAAAGGAGAAGAGGGAGAGAAACACGTTAGGAAAACGAACTTCACCCAATGAAGAAATAATCTTTAAATCACTGTACCGAACCATATACATCACTTATTCGAAATAACAAATAAATACTTACCTGAATAACCCCAGCTGCCTCTACTGAGTGTCTGTACTGTTTGGGACTGCTACAGTGGTGTCAGAAGTGGGATAAAGCCCTCTTCCTGGCAGTCCAAACAGTACACACAATGAGCGAAAGTCCATCCCTAGAGACCATGGTCAAGCAGCTAGCGGAGGGGCAACGACATTTGCAGCTGGTCTGGGAAGCCCAACAGCGGGAAGCTAAAGAGGATCGGGAGGCCCTACAATCTGCTCTGAAGAGTCAGGCGACCATATTGGCTAATAATCAGCTAGTCCATGAAAGCGCGATGAAAAAACTAACTGAGACTATTGCCGCTAGCAAGGTACATCCGAACGTACCTAGTTCGGTACTACAGAAATATCAGGAGGGAGAGGATCCAGAGTCCTTTTTTACCAATTTTGAAAGAGTGGCTTCCTCCGCCCTGTGGCCGGAAGATAAGTGGGGACAGTACGTTGCTCCCTTGCTCACAGGTATCCTACAATCAGCATATCAAGCCGCCAACCCGGGTGGTGACACCCCTTATCAAGACATAAAAACTAGTATACTGGAAAGGGTGGGCCATGATGCAGAATATTACCGAGTTAAATTTCGTAAAATCAAATGGGGAGTCAATGAAGATCCTAGAACCTTTTATTTTCGAGTGAAAGATTTGGCATTGAAGTGGTTAGGCCATGTAGGAAATAGTCGGGAGGAGGTTCTCAAGACCATCATACTAGAACAATACCTAGACGGTCTGCCACCGTCTACAAAACACTGGATCAGGCAACACCCAAAAGTGGACACTGAGACGGCCATTGATCTCGCCTGTGCTTTTCACCGGTCTACTGATGTTAGGAACCCTCCGACACGAAACATCCTTAAACCGATCCTTCCGAACCCAAAGACCTTGGTAAAAAGCCCACCCGACCACCTAGTACCACGAAGATTTCCGGAAGGCCCACCTACAATGGGACCCCAATGTTATAATTGTGGCTAATGGGGACACATCGCACGTATGTGTCCGCAAAAACAGGATACCGGGGAACCAATGGAGATAGGAATGACAAGGAGGAGGGTACTATGTACAGGAAAGGGTGCTCTCAAATTTAAACTAATGATAACCGTTAACGGGAAAAGGGTGTATGCCCTGGTTGATTCTGGTTGTAGCCAATCGGTGATTAGAAAAGACTTGACACAGGACGACACAGAAGAGAAAGAATGGGTAACCATATGTTGTATACACGGAGACAAGGTCCAGTATCCTATAAAGGTGCTCCCAATCGTGTGGGGACCCTATCAGGATTTCCTACCCGTAGGAATAATGCCCCAATTAATCGAGGAGTGTATCATTGGGACAGATTATATCCACTTCCAAGAGTTGTTGGATCACGTTAGAGATAACAAGGTGGTCAAAGATTGGTGGAGAGAGGCTCCTTTCGCAGAGAGTTGTATTGAGTGTCCAGCTGATAGTAGAAGATTATCACGAAAGGAAAAACGACATGAGAGGGAGGAATATCGGAAGACTGCAGGGGAAAAATTGTGTGGAGAAATAGTGGCAGAACTTCAAGAAGCTGCTAGTAGTTTTAGCCAACAGCAGAGAGAGGACCCCTCCCTTACCCACGCTTGGAGGTCAGCCGTATCAGAAGAGACTGAGGAGGTGGGTCCCTACTTTGTAGTACAAAAAAACTTATTGTATCGAGTAACTACCACACGGTTGGGTATACGTAAACACCAACTTCTAGTACCTACCGATTATCGCGATCATGTTCTTGCACTAGCACATAGTCATCCAGGGGGAGGACACTTGGGAAGAGAGAAAACCGAAGAGTATTTACTCAGAAAATTTTACTGGCCTGGGGTATACGCTCATATACGAAGGTATTGCGCCCAATGTCCCCGATGTCAGTTAACCGAACCTGGTAGGCCCAGGAAGGCACCTCTGTTACCCCTTCCCATTATAGATATTCCCTTTAAAAGAGTAGGGATGGACTTGGTCGGGCCCTTAATTCCTTCATCAAAAGGACACACCTACATCCTGGTCATTGTAGACTACGCCACCCGATACCCAGAGGCTATTCCCCTGACGAGTATGACGACCAAAACAGTTGCCCAAGCCATGATTAATATATTTGCTCGACTTGGTTTTCCCCATGAAATTCTTACAGACCAGGGTACCCCTTTTATGTCCACCCTAATGAAACAAGTGTGCAAAACGTTGGGGATAGCTCAGATCAGAACATCCGTTTACCATCCTCAAACAGATGGACTGGTAGAACGATATAACCGAACCATTAAAACGTTACTTAGAAAAATTATCAATGAGACAGGGAAGGATTGGGATCAAAAGCTCCCACTGGTTCTCTACGCCCTACGAACCCACGAACAAGCATCCACGGGGCATAGCCCATTTGAGTTGGTGTTTGGACGCCAACCTCGCTCCCTACTAGACATGGCGGTAGAAGCCTGGGAGGCTGAGGCGGAGGAAGGGGGGACTCCATTATTAGAATATGCAAAAAAATTGAGAAAACACCTACACAGTTTATGGGCTGACGTGCATGCAAACATGGAAGAGGCCCAACGAACTCCCCTTCCCAATAGAACAAGCAAGGCACAAACATATCCATGTCATTACTTACTGGCATTTAGTTCGAACAGGGTGTTTTGAATATTGGAACTTTGTGGGATCATCACAGTGACCTCAAATCGGATTTCCTAGAATATCTACTTTTTGATACATTTATGATGTGGCTGGGTTTCCCTTGATGTAGAGATGTGCAGGCAAAAAAGTGTAAGCAAATTAAGTATTCATAATTTATCGCCTAAATCTCTGTTGTTGATTGTAGTGGATTCCTGGCATTTCCGCTTCCTCTTCAAATGAACATATGTATTGTGCAGTTTTTCAGTGTGCGTATGATAGGAATGCACACCTTCACAGTTAGCTGTACTCTCCAGTCAAATTTCTTATGCCAATATGACGAATCTGCTCCTATGACATAGATGAAGAAATGTGGCAACCCTTATACAGGCATCCTCTCAGGACTTTTCGGAATCGGCTACATTTCAGAAATGCATCCTGTTGCTATTTTCCCTTTTAAATGCCAAAGGAGCAAAACTGCAAATGTGTTGGGTTTGTTTCATGAAAATTGTCAGAGAAGTCGACGTATTTGATGTTCTACCTTATGTTCTATATTAATCTACAAGCATGTTGGTTTTCTTATGGGGAAGGATGAGAGAAAATATACTTATGATCTACTCTAGCACATTTCCATATGATTTTAAAAGTACACCTATTTCATAACGTGGAGTAACTATTATCCTTCCACCCAACCAAGGCGCCCCTTTTAGCCATTTTCAGGAGGTGGGCAAGTTGCCTGTTCCCAGCCGTTATGCTGTTTTATCATTCAGAAATCTACTGCTACCTTTCGGTTTTTGTCCACTGACCAAATGCATGCAACAACTAAAGAATGGACCCTCGGCATTGTTTCAGGCCTGGATAGGTCATAATGTTATGTCAAGATATGGGTGTTGTGTGTCTACAAAAAACTATTATAAAACGCACACATGCACAATAAACATTGATCTGTAAAGTTTTCTATGATTTTGCAATATTTTTTTTTTTTATTTCATAATAGGGGTGATGAAATGTTGCAAGATTTCACAATAAACGAGGAGGTAAATGCAAAAAAACGTGGACCATATACAACTTCTGAAACACTCTGGATAATTTACTTTTTTACTACTCTGAGAACTTACCAAGGCAAATTGAACTGTACGAAAGCCATGTCTATAAATTCGATCTGTAACTTTGGTTGTAGCGATGTGTAATTATGTCAGCGTATGATTTACATGGGCACCCCATGGCTGCAGAGATCCGGACTCATTATGTGCATCTTAGAAGGCTACACCTTTTCTTTTCAACTTTTTGAGTCACCACCTAGTTTTACAAGACTTTTCAATATAAAAAAAAAGTGCTGCACCCAGGTATTTTTTAAGGAAAATATCTTTGTTTAAAACCAAAAAATCCACTAAGAAAATTATTTTGGAAACATAAGGCGTGAGGTGCTACTTGCAGTGCACAGAAAAGGAGAGCACCCAAAAGGCAACATTTTCAGAATGAGCCAGTCACTCATGAACACTTCACTGGGCTCGTACGGGTCATTAAAGTTATCAGATAAAATACAGTGAATGATTACACAAACTTCATTAAAATCATAAAAAATACAGTTGATAACCACTGTTCTCAGTATTTACTACGAATTCATAGTAAACTTAAAATAAAATCCAGAACTGCTTGGATAACCTTTTTACTTCCCAGACTATGCAATTAAGCAAGGGCCAGCTCATTCTCTGACGATATTAGTACTGCATGGGGAAACTGTACGCTCTGTGTTGTATATAGTGTGCAAAATAAAATAAAGTGCTTTGTGCTTTAAGGTGAAAGACCATTTCAGGGGCAAAAATGCAATGATGAAAACCACGTGCCCTGCATAGGAAAGGCCACCAGAAAGTGTAAGGATTTAAGGCAGAATCTGGTCAACAAGAATTTATGCTGCTCATGTGAAACTATCTTCATACACAGTGCAGGATATAATTTGGCATGTGGGGATTCTTGTGGATCCTCTACCACCCCAACACCCCTATTTGCTATACGGACAGCATGAATGTGGTTACAGAAAAGCTCTTTTACTCTGCATGCTGCTGCTCTGGCAGTGGCTCTCACTGATACAGATTAGAGAATAAATTCTGAGATGACAAGTTTGTCAAAGTGTATTTAAAGCACTTGAGCCACAGTGTATCTAAAGCCTTATCCAGGGCTAAGCAGTCAGCCAAAACTAGGCTACAAAAAGAGGTCTCTGGGTTCTTCCAAACTCCAAGCCAGAGAAACAGAGGCTGTAATTTGATGTGATCTTCTATGAGCCCAACTTCTACATGACAGAAAGATGTAGAGGTCGACTGTGATACTGCCAGCAGCTATTTACAGACAATTACTGTTGGTATTGCCCCTCACACCAACACCAAAAGAAGCAATAGATAAGCACTTGCACCTAAAAACACAGAGTAATTCACTGGTTTATGTCCAAGCCCTTTAGAAAATCTAAAAACAGTATTAATGGACCTTTGGAATTGTAAAACTCTAATACTCACTAAAAAATTTCAATTAAAATCAACATCAATAGGCACACCTAAATAAGTAAAATGAGAGACTTTAATAATCTCTGAGCCACTAAGCATAAATGTCCTAGTTTTAGCTAATTTTGGCCACATTTCATTATGATGGGTTTTGTTCTATTTGTCATATGGCCCAAATTGGTCATACAACTATTAAAAGCATTCAACAAAGTTTGAAGGCCATTGGCTGTTCTTCCTATGAGGACCTTATCATCTTTGTACAGTAGTACAGGGACTTGGCGCAAACTAATTTTTGGTATGTCTTTCCCTGTCCTACTGAGATAGTCCTCAAGACCATTAATATATAAAAGAAAAAGAAAAGGGGTTAAAACACAGACTTGCCTTACCCTCTATTACAGACAAAAACTCTTTAGCCACAGTGTGTGCATGAAGTTTACGAACCAGTTTTATAATTGCCTTATCGCCCCCTAATTTTGCCATAATAGATCACAGTTTAGATCGATTCACTGTATCGAAAGCACATGTTAAGTCCATGAAGGCAAGATGGACACATATTATTTTGGCTGTCGTATATTTTTGAACAATGAGAGATAAATTTAGAGTCTGCTCTGTTGTTAATAGGCCATACCGAAACCCAAATTAGACATCGGAGAGTCCCCGTGTTTCCACTGGCCAGCTTTCCAATTTTTCTAAAATGACTCCACCTAAGATCTTCACTGAACTATCCAACAGGGATGGGTGACAACAGTGGGGCTGACGCTTATATCTATTTTAAAAAATAGGGAAAATAATCTCCTCCTGCCAAGTCTTAACTAAAGGTTGAACTATTGCAGTTCTGATGACATTAGTAAATAATGGACCCCAAATTACGGGAGGAATTTGTTTAAGTCAGATGGAATTCTATCTGGACCTGGAGCTTTATCTGAGGGGCTACTTTCTATAGCTATGATGATGCCGAGACCTTGATTGACCTAATATAGTATATGACAGCATTCAAGTCCAGATCAGAAAGGGCTTCATCTCCCCGCCTCACTGATAGTCTGGTCACCAGATCCAAAAATGTAGGAAAAATAATCTACCCAATCTTTGGTTAATATGTCAGTCTCTACTTTTGGTATTTCCTCTCCTATCAAGTTCTGAGGAGAATTAACCACCTGCCAGGAAGCTTGCAAGTCTTTCAAGGCACTTGGTGTTTAAGATCTTCCCAGGGTTTTCTCTTATTTTGCCCTTTCTGGAAGCCATTGCTTATTAATAAGCGTATCTGACCACCTTACCCCTGCCTGATCTCAGTGATGGGTCTTAAAGACCTGTTTAAGGGATCTATGGGCCTGTGCTCATGCCCTATTGAACCACCGAGGGCTTATTAGGTTTACCTTTGGTTAATTTTTCTGCCATATAACCAGTTAGAGAGGAATAGGCCTGTATATTATTTGTGGGTTTTGCTTAATCCTACAGAACCATATCTATTTGGGTTTGACTACCTGTTACAAGTTCTTTAAGGAAATTATCAATCTTTCCCCACTTGATATTCAGGCCCTTGGTTTTAATCAATCCGACCTACCCTATACCGCAAGGCATCATCATTAGTGTTCTTACCCAGGTTCAGTTGAAGATCTAGTGTTAAGGGATTGTGGTCACTTATATAACTTGTCAATAATTTATAGGCTGGTAACAATAATTGGAGATCCTACGAGATTAGCATATAATCAAACACAGAGTTTGAATCAGCCCCTACATATGTTGGCTTTTGCCCGGAATCTATACTAATGAGATCTTGAACAAATAGCAGAGAATTAGCAACTACAACTCTATTTAATGTATCCCCATATGAGGTATGTCTAAAATGTTTAAGAGGTTGTTCTGACTCACTGTTGATGCCACAAGATTCCACAATTTTGAGATTGGATAATTGTATAGTAAAGGCTCCCACCCAGATAAATAAAAGCTCCTTCTTATGATCATTATGAACCTTATGCAAGAATTCCTCCACATTATCTACCACATAGGTTACAACTGTGTCAAAAATGTTATAATAATAATAATCAATAACAAATCAAACGGTTTCTGCAAGTCAACTGAGAGCATGTGATAATATGGCGAAATACCAACTTCCAGGACAGTAATGCCGGTGAGATTGCGGAAATAAAGATAACCAACCCCCTTTGGCCTGGCCTGACTTTGAGAAAATAGCTTGAACATGATAGGTGATATACCTATCTATGTCAGGTAGGCCCAATAGCCAAATCTCTTGACAACAAATGACTGGGTACTGTTCCACTGTACTTACCCAGTCTGGATCTCCTAACTTGGGGAGCCGGTCTGCCACATGCCAAGAAATTACACCCCAGGTGTTTTCCTGGGCTGCCTTATCATAATTTTTTTAATCAATGCTCACATGCAGGGGTTAATTTTGATTCATCAGTATCCTCTATGCTACCTCCTATTTGGGTAGACAATTCTATAGCTCTAGTGAGGAGAGAGCCTCAAATCTGGTCGAAAGTGGAAGGCACTTCTGTTGTTTGAAGCGTGCAATACTATCATTCAAGGAGCAATTCTGTTGGTCCCTTTTAGTAGTGTTGTGCAGGCAGGGGATTCGCACACCTTAGAAATAGCCTAGAGGCTGAACTCTAATGCCCCCCAAATGAGCTACTGATTGTGAGAGGCATTGTGAAAGGGCTCGCTCTATGTGAGGTCTCCTCAAATTTATTTTTACACAGTCACGTTGCGATATTTTAACATGCGGGCCAATCCAAGAAACTCTTAGACAATCTCTTTTGGTAGTTCAGTCAGCCCTCCAGACTTTTTTTCAGCCAAAATGAAACTGTATTCTGTAGTGAGGCATGGGATTAAATAAGTGGGGTCTCTAATTTGGGTGCATTTTCAAAACAATTATATATGGCATACACTCCAGGGGAATATGCAGTGGGACGTCCTGTTCCTCATTCCTGCCTTTGTCGTGAATATATTTGCTACACTTATGTTTGTCTCTTGACTAAGAGGCTACCAATTTCTTTTGAAGTTGCAAGCTTGGCTGCAAAAGAGTAATACTGCGGGGTTCACACAAGCTCACACGTTTCTCTCTCAATTGCTCTGAGGGGGTTAACTTAACATGATTTGTGTCCTGCACTTGGGGCCATTGTACAATCGCATTACCTAAAGGTTTTTCATGCCATCCAATGGGACCATTTGGTTCATCAGTTTCTCAAGGGCTAGATGGAGGGTATCGAACATTTCTTCCAGAATAGCCATCTTAGATAGAGCTGAAGAACGAGTTAAATCCTTAAAATGACTCACAAATTGACCAAGTTTCTCAATCCGTGAGATCCGTGGCAATGTTTTTAAAATCAATTTCACTCCTAAAGGCCTTTTTTACAGACTTTTTCCTTGCGCTTTTATTGCTACGCGGTCCTTTATTTGCTGGATGAGTGAGCATAGTTGTTGAGTGGGTAGGGCTAGAATAAATTATGGTAGCCGGCTCCGGTCTGCTTTTCTTCTGGGGTGGACTACAGTGTAGATTAATGAATCAAGCAAAGTCAGGTTTGAGAATTTTGTGACACGCTAGGATTACATGGGGGAATTGCAACAGCCACTATTGCACACAGCCTTTGCCTGTGCGCTGCGGGGGGTTGGCCGCAGGGCCTGCAGCAAACACACCACATCCAGCCAACTGCACGCTGGGCACGGCTTTTAGCCAAGCACAGCGGGTAGCCGGCCTGCAGCCAACCTCCTGCATGCACCCAACCCCATGCTGTGGGCCTGTGAGTGGCTGTATGGGTGTCTGAGTGGGCATGTGTGGTTGTGCAAATGGTGTGTGAGTGTATGAGTGGGTGAATGTCAGTGGCTGTGTGGGTCTGTGAGAGGGTGTGTGAGTGGTTTTGTGGGTGTGCGAGTTGTGTGAGTGAATGTATGGATGGCTGTGTAGGTCTGTGGGTGGTTGTGTAGTGACTGGGTGTGGTAGTGGTTTTTGTGAGTCTGAGTGGGTGTATGTGTGGCTTTGTGAGTGTGTGAGTGGTTTTGTTGGTCTGTGAATGGGTATGTGTGTTCAACCCCCCCCACATTCAAACAAACCAACGCCGTGGCCCTCTGGTTGTGTGAGTGGCTGTATGGGTGTGTAAGTGGTTGTGTGGGTGTGTGAGGGGGTGCGTGAATATATGAGTGGGTGTGTGAGTGCCTAGCTGGATCTGTGAGTGGGTGTGTGAGTTTTGAGGGTTTTTGAGTGGGTGTGTGAATGGTTTTGTGGGTGCATAAATGGGTGTGTGAGTGGATGTATGAGTGATTGTGTAGTTCTGTGAATGGGGATGTGTGAGTGGTTGTATGGGTGCGTGAGTGGCTGTGTGTGTCTGTGCCTTGGTGTGGCAGTGGTTTTGTGGGTCTGAGTGTGTAAGTGTGAGAGTATGAATGGCTGTGTGGGTCTGTGAGTGAGTACGCAAGTGGCTTTGTGGGTCTATGAGTGGGTGTGTACATGGCTGTATGGGTGTGTATGTGGTTCTGTGGGTTTGTAAGTTCGGGTATGAGTGGCTCTGTGAGTCTGCAACTGGGAGTGGTAGTTTTCTGGGTCTGTGAGTGGGAATGTGAGTGTATGAATGTGTGTGATTGGGGTCTGGATCCATGGATCAGTTCCAGATTCACAAGGGGGGGCTGCACCTGAGCGCCGCAGAGGATTGCCTGAAAAAAACTTTTTGCAGGCAATTTCTTTCCCATGAGGAGTCCCTCACAAAACCCTCCATCAGCCCCGTGGGGTCAAGGTTCCTTTACTGGGACCCCTTCTATCACTTTAAACTTATATTTCGACCCTGCAGGAGCAGATATGTTAATTAAGAAATTTCTAATGACTTCTAAGTGTGTATACTAATGAGAGAAATGCATAGAGAAATTAATCGTAGAAAATAATGTGCATGTTTAGAAATGTGCCCTCAGGGAGTGATCACCACATGTACTAAAGTGACTAAACGTGCGAAATAAAGAAAAATATATGAGAAAAATTTACTAATATGTCATAATGAGATGTATAAGCTATGTTTTGTATTAATTCAATAGTGTTAAGTAAGCCGTACCAGAGGCCTAGTTTCACTGGGCCTTGCTCACTCCGAACATGGAGAATTCGAACGCCTTGCAAAGGACTGGTAACCGGGAACTGCAACCTTGAACCGCTCAGAGTTCAAGTGGCTTAGCTAGAACATTCTGCAAATGTACCGACGGAAAGGAGATGGTGAAGACAATTTGAAACAATTATGTGTAGTGTAGGCTAAATGTACTTTCCCAGGACTTGAACAATGGAAGCGCTGACTAGAGAACCATGTGCAACAATTTTGATACCTGAAGAGCCGGATGATGTCCTCATCGCAAGAAGAACCAATCAGCGTTTTGTGAAATATAAGAATATGATTTGGTAAATAAAAACTATAGCTTAGAGTCATTTCTTCCGACTGAGTGGCCAATTATCAGTTATTGGGATGGACTGGGAGACCCTAATAAAAAGTCATGACAAGGGGTGAGGAATCAGAACTGCGAGGAGAAAGTTGATGACGCCAGGAGACACTGTCCGAGGTGCTGATATTGGGCTCATACTCTGTGAGCCTGATCTTGGCTGACTATTGATGACCTGTAGATAAAGACTGACTTGTTCCTGGTCCATCCTGGATAGGTAGCTATGAAAATGTGACTGACGATTTTGTGCCTTTTCTACTAGGTACCAACTGCGCTGTTTTACAGAGATTAACACATAGGTAGATTTGTCCAAATTAATGTTTTCTCTAAATTGTTTTTGCATGAAGACCCTCATGCTAATGCTAATTTTGGTTAGGTAGGCTGTTAGGGGTGACATTGTCAGTGACAAATGACTGACAAACTTAATTGTTGAATTATATTATTAATGCTGATATTCAAAGCTTATGGTGTTGCTTTGTCGCATATGTTTTCTTCAAGAGATAATGTTCTTAATAAAGAGTTGATTTGAATAAACTTTGAACTAACAGATTACTTAGAATTGTAAGCAATAGGGGATAAAACTTGTTAACCCTTTTCCTGAGTATTGGTTATTTCTGATTAGTATGGTTCATATTGTGGTTTCATAAAGTGTTTATCTTGGTTATTGATGTTGATTATTGGTTCAGTGGTCACTGCATGACTAAGATACTCCATGCCATTCAAAAGGTTCATCGATCTATACGCGTCCCGTTGTAAGTTTACTTACTAAGGATGCGCCAGCAACCCCTATCCTCGGGAACAAGCCCTGATATACAAAAATCACAGTTTCAATTTTTCTCTCAAGTTTCGGCCAGCCAATCACAGTATTACTGTTGCCGTGTGGATCTGCGCCTCTAGATATACATAAATATTTTCTCTTTAATAAATCCAAAACTACAGAACAGATTTACCCCAAATTATAAAAAGAGATCTTTCTGGACCAAGATCTAAATTTCTCTCAAATTTGGTGTAATTTCGTCCAGCGGTTTGGACTGTAGTTGTGTCTAAAATCCCTATTAAAATTGCATTGGGAAAACGCATTTTAAGACCACCCCTTTTTCTCGTCCCCCGCTTGACAAATCACCCTGAAACTTTCCATACAGCTGCTGATTTGACTGGTACATTAGTATTGAAAAATTGTGAAGATTCTTCAAATGGTGCCAAAGTTATTAGCAAAACAAAAAAAAATTTCCTGTGGAAACTAGTTCCTAACTTTAACTACCTACTGGCGCCTGCACACACGCACACACACCACAACAATTAGGAAAATCACCTACAGCTGCCCCCCCCATAATCATACATAATAAAGCGGTAAAATGTAAGACAGAATCACATTAAAGTGTGTCCTAGGAATGCCTTATTAATCCCTGACTGATAAAGTAAACAAAGACCAAAAGGTCATGTTACTGCAAAATTGCAAAAATGTAAAACATGAACAATTGTCTGGTATTTTTCTCGGGGGCCTCCAAAGCAATACCTCTGAAAACACTCCGTCCCATCCGCTCTCCCCTATCTTTTGGTCCTCATGCCCTACTTGGTCCAGTTTATTGGAGGCCCAAAGTCTCTCACCGCCCTGTCTCCATTTTGCCACCGTTTGCATAACTGGGTTACCCCCATGCACCCACCATTTAGTGGGAGCCCTAAGCACGATTGTCACTTCCTTTCAATTCTATGTCAGGACCTGAGGCTCCGATTATGCTTTCTCTTTCTTTTACTGTTCCAAACAGCAGCCAATAAAATAACAGTAAACAAAAAACTGCAATACCCATTAAGCATAGCAACAGTCACATGGTCCAATCAACACACAGTACCTCTCTCCATAAAAGCCATGACCTCTTGGTTTGCTGCTTCGCAGCAGATAAGTACTCTTTACATTTTCTCTCTCGCATTTATGTGATATTTTGCAGATTGCTTGCGCGTGTCAGCTTTTATTGTACTGCTATCTGCGGGTTATGTCATTCTTTGTGGAGCGGGAGCAAACTACGCACGTCACGCATAGTCCCTTTTCTATGTTTACCATTGCGTTGTGTCGCGCGCGCTCTGCTCTTTCTCTGATTTCAGGGCAAAGAGCTGGCGTTTTTGCTGCGACACGACGCTGCTTTGTTCCCCTGCTTTATGGCCCCTTACTGTGCTCCCTGACACCCCACAGCTCTGCCTGGGGTTGTAAAAATCAAATAGGCTCTGCCTAGAGTGTTGCTTTTTGTTCCAGGCTGCTCCCTCCACACTTTATTACAGAATCTCTCTGTTTTCACCTGGCAGGGGTTTTTTACACTCCCCCTCTGGACCTCCTGTGTATACTATATTGCTTTTCGGTCATATAGTATTATATATATATATTTTTACTTAACACAGGAGTATGGCTCAATGGCATGAAGATGAATCAGGATATTTTCCTGAAGATAATTATGATCAGCTGGAAATGAACCTGATCGAAGCCCTTGACTCTAGGGTGCAACAATCAGTTAATGATGCTCTGGTTAAAGCTTTGGGGCCCTTTTCAGGCCAGTTGCTTGATTATGCTCGTAATCAAGGTTGGATGCCGGGTCTCCCAGCTCCTTCTGAACATCCTATCTCTAAGGACAAAGGGAAACAGAGCGAGTCTAATACCTCTTCTGACCAGGCTGAGGCCTTTGAGAAATTACGCCACAAAAGAGCGGGTGAGCACAATTACAGCAGTAAAAAGGATGCTGATACCTCCTCTGCCTCTAGCATCGACACTTCTGATTCTGATGCTGATGTCCCAGGACATAGCAAGAAGGCCAAGAGACAGACGTCTCCCCCTAAAGTTCTAGACTTTGATCCCACTGATATTATTCACCCTAGGGCATCCAACAGGATTCCTCCTTCTGAGGTGGCTATGTTCAATTGCATTTGCGCAAAGCATTTGATAAGGAGGTTCGCGCTCGTCTCCGGGCCGAATGCCCCAGACCCGACCTAGATGGGAAGGTGGCAGATACGCCTGAAGTGGATCCCACAATGGTAGGCTTTATGAAAAAAAAATCGAAAGATCCAAAAAAGGGTTTAGGCAGAGCTTGACGCTCTTGTCAAGATAAGCTCCTGGACATGTCTGGTCCCCTTACAAAAATCTTGGAATTGGCCTTTCATTCCAAAGAATAAGGTTTGGCAGTAGACACTGACATTCTTATTGGTTGGGCACAGAGGGGGTTATTACAACTTTGGAGGAGGTGTTAATCTGTCCCAAAAGTGACGGTAAAGTGACGGATATACCACCAGCCGTATTACGAGTTCCATAGGACTCGTAATACGGATGGTGGTATATCCGTCACTTTACCGTCACTTTTGGGACGGATTAACACCTCCTCCAAAGTTATAATAACCCCCAGAGTGCCATTTGCCAACTCGGCAACAGTAACTGTGCTATTTCTACAGAGCGCAGACTGACTTTTTTGATGCACATTGACCCCAAACGTAATGATCTGTCTTCCTCGGAAGCTGGCCCTGCTTCGAATGGCATGCTGTTTGGTGCACATTTTGTGAAGGAACTGTCTAAATTTTGCTCTACTTACACATCCCTCGACAAGGCTCAGATGTCCCTCAAGAAAGTTTTTAAGCGCAGCCTTTTCCTCAGGGCCGGACGTTACGGAGGGCGTATGCCCAGCCAAGGAGCCTATTCTAGCCCTCAAGCCTATTACCCCAGATGTCATGGTGGCTGGTATGGAGAACCAGCTGAGCCCACCTTCTATCCCACCCGTTCTCGTGGCGGACAAGCTAGATTCCGCAGAGGTCCCAGAAGAGGACAACAGGGTGCAATTCAGGGCGCAGGATATTCTGGTAATTGTTATTCCACCTTCACATGTAATTTTGGGGGCCAGAGTCAGTTCCTTCCTCCACAATTGGAAACTGATTTCGGGGGAACCTTGGGTTTTTCAGACAGTGACAGGTTTCAGACTAGAGTTTTTCAGCACCCCGAAACAAACTCTCTTTCCTATTCCAATGTATTTTTCCCTAGCAGATCTCTCCATTATAGATCAAGAAGTGCAATCTCTTATAGATAAGGGAGCGGTGGAATTTTCCACTCCCCATCCGGGGGGTTTCATCAGCCCTATTTTTCTGGTCGACAAGAAGAGCAGAGGTCATCGCCTTGTCTTGAATCTCAAAGAATTCAATGGCTGGATTTTATACAGACACTTCAAGATGGAAGGAATTCACATGTTGAGGGACATTCTGTTAGAAAGCGACTGGTTGGTGCGTCTAGATCTAAAAGACGCCTACCTGGCAATTCCTATTTTCACACCTCACAGACGTTTACTCCAGTTTCTGTGGAGGGATCGTTGCTTGGAGTTCAAAGCACTCCCATTTGGCCTGTCATCTGCCCCATGGTGCTTCACAAAATTAATGAGACCTGTGGTAGAGTCTCTTCGTGCCAAGGGAGTCAGGTTGATAATTTATCTGGACGATATTTTGCTGATGGCTCAGGACACCCAGACTCTCCTGAGGCATTTGTCGTTGACTATTCAGCTGTTACAGGATCTGGAATTCATTATCAATGTGCAGAAGTCACTATTGATTCACACCCAGTTGATAGACTTTCTGGGTTTCCAGATAGACTCAGTGCAAGCCCAGCTCATTCTGCCCTCTCCCAAGATTCGCAACATCAAGAGGGAACTGAGGTCGGCTCTGTCCAACCAGACCGTATCTTTGAGAGCCATTGCCAGGATAGTGGGACTCCTGTCTTCTTCTATTCAAGCAATTTTTCCAGCTCCCCTTCATTACCGGGCTCTCCAGAAGTTAAAGATTCAACATCTGCGCAAGGGCCTTTCCTACTCGGAACAGATTCCTTTAACCGAGGAGGTAAGATCTGAGATTATTTGGTGGTTGAACCATATGGAAGCCTGGAATGGCAGGGCCATATTTGGTTCTCTCCCAGATGTCATAATAGAGTCGGACGCCAGTCAGTGGGATGGGGGAGCACGTTGTGGCTTGATTGCGACAGGGGGTTGTTGGTCCCAGACAGACATGAAGCTTCACATCAATTGTCTAGAGCTCCTAGCGGGTTCTTTCGCCATCAAGAGCCTCTCTCCTATGAAGGGAGATTGTTGTATCTTGCTGAGGATGGACAACATATCAGCAGTGAGATACATCAACAAACTGGGGGGTACTCAGTCCAAAATGTTAGAAGAGATAGCAAAGGAGTTTTGGCATTATTGCCTTACTCACCGCTTGAGTGTCACGGCAGTGTATCTCCCGGGGGATCAGAACATCATTGCGGACTGGAACTCCAGGTATTTGAGGGATGCCAGCGATTGGAAACTGAATCGGGATCTGTTTCATCAGATCCTTCTGGAACTGGGTCATTGCAACATAGATCTTTTTGCCTCATGTCTCAATTGTCAGATTCCGATATTTTTCAGTTGGCGACCAGATCCGATGGCTCGGGCGACAGATGCCTTCCTTCAAGATTGGAGCCCATTTCAGGGTTATGCCTTCCCCCCTTTTGTGATGCTCCCCAGAGTATTAGCCCAGGTGAGAAGACAAAAAGTAGAGCTTGTACTTCTAACCCCTCTGTGGAGAGAGCAACCCTGGTTCCCAGTAGCTCTGCAGTTAGCTTGCTCTCCTCCTCTTCTCATTCCTCCTCGTTTGAATCTTCTGATGAGTCCGGAAGGCCTTCAACATCCCATGGTTCTGTCGAACCAGCTTTGGTTGATGGCTTGGACGGTTTCAGGGCGATATGGAGCTCCCCAGGCATTTCGCAACAGGCTGTGGACTTCATTAAACAGGCCTGGTCTTCAGGCACGCATAAGAGGTATGCTTCAGCCTGGCAGAGATGGTCCAGTTGGTATGATGGACGGAGTATCAATCCTGCGGGGTCGAATATTGACATGATTGTGAATTTTTTCGCAGAACTTGCTAGTTTGGGTCTGGCCTATCGTACTGTGAATAATTTCAGGTCAGCTATTTCTGCAGGTCATGCTCATGTAGAAGGGAAACCAGTAGGTGAACACCCTTTAGTATGTAAGGTGATGAGAGGTATTCGTTTGGCGGCTCTTCCGCAATCTAAATATACTGCCCTTTGGGATGTGGATATCATTTTAAGATTTCTAGATAAATGGCCTGCTAACCGTTATTTGTCTAGGAAACAAATTTCAGCTAAATTAACTATGTTACTCTGTCTTATTTCTTGTAAACATGATTCAGAAGTTAGGGCTTTAGATTTGGCGGGTAGAACTTATTCACCGGAAGGAGTTACTTTTAATGTCACCAGGAGAACTAAAACTAATTGCAGGTTGGTAACTTACCCTAGGTTTACTGATAATCAACAATTGGGTGTAGTTTGTTGTTTGAAAGATTATGAATCTGCTACTGTGGACCTTAGACAAAATGATAAAGGGCAGCTTTTAATTAATTTACAAAAACCTTTTAATCTGGTTTCAGCTGCCACTTTGGCTAGATGGATGAGGTGGTTGATGAATGAAGCAGGTATTGACACCTCTACATTTGGAGCTCATTCAGCTAGAGGAGCCATGGCTTCGAAGACTTTTGCTCTTGGGTCTCCTTTGGAAGACATTATGAGAGCGGGTGATTGGTCTTCAGAATCTACTTTTAGGAAATTCTATCATAAACCAGTAGTTGATGTGGCGTCTGTGGTGGTTGGTCAGCTTTAAACGAGCATAATTGGAGACTCCGGTCCTGACATAGACTAAAAAAAATTATAGCTTACGCGTCAAGAATTTTTAATTCTATTTAGGACACGGAGGCGAGGATTATCCCACCCATATACTGATATGTCACTTTATGTTTCACTAATGTAAATAATAGTATTCAAAGGATTTTGATATTTCTTATTGTATTTCCCACCTGGTGTATCTTGACAAAGTATAGATTGTAAGTGGATGTTATATCCAACGAAGATATTACTGGTAACTTTTTATCTCTTCTAGGAACAGATCAGAAGACTCTGTGAGGTTTTCGAATGTTTCATTCTTTGAGCTGCACAACTACAGTTCCTGAGCCTCTAGTTTGTGGAGGCGCTAGTTGATGTTACAACCTGTTCGGTTCGCCAGTAGTTCTGGACCATGGTGTTGGACTGCACAGTGTTTTTTCCTTGGACTGTTATTCCGTAAGGAGTTTCGTTTTCATTCAGTGTTGGATTCTTATCTGACTGTTACAAAGAAAGAGGAAGTGACTGTAGAGGTAATGGCTTTTATGGAGAGAGGTCCCCTGTGTTGATTGGACCATGTGACTGTTGCTATGCTTCATGGGTATTGAAGTTTTTTGCTTACTGTTATTTTATTGGCTGCTGTATGGAGAAGTAAAAGAAAGAGAAAGCATAATCCTCCCCTCCATGTCCTTCATAGAATTGAAAATTCTTGACGCGTAAGCTAGAATTGCTTTTACTCCTAGATTCCCTTTGTCCTGATTTGCCTTACTGACTCCCCCTACCTGTTTATAAGCAACGATGAGCACTGGATATGAGAATCACTTGAAGCACTTTTTAAAAATGAAAAAGTCTCAAGAGATATCCAGCTGTTCCTTGCTCCCAAAGCAGCACTACGAGCTCTCAGAACTGCAGCCAATCAAAATCTGCCTTCTCAATCGGAAGCATGCCCGAGAAAATATGAGCCAATTAGAGCCTGCACTGCTCTGAGGACGAACGTGAAGGCAAAAAACTTGGAAACTCCACATGGGCAGGGGCAAATAAAAGACGCTCTGCGGCTATCGTCCCTTAGTTGGCAGTTGACCTCAGCAGCGATTTTCTCTGTCCTCTTTGCCTCAACCCAAGCCCACTACAGATGTGTACATTTTGTTATTAATTCCAACTTTTATATCAAGAATGTATGTGCTATGCTAGCTATTAAATGTGTGTGCGAATTGTAATTGAGAAAGTGATTTACGTTGTAATTCCTTTCACGTCATAAAGGCGATTACGAAGAAGCATCCCTCCTCCAAAATGGCCGACGCATTGACCTATGATGGCGTCAGCTGTGTACGAGTGGTTTACAGATTGTAGTTGCCTGGTTCGTGTGTTACTATGGAGACGGTCGCCTGACGATGGGCGATGTACATCCGACCGGAAGTTACTAAACTGTTTACGGTACATGTTTAGTGGAACTGCAGCCCAGACCTGCAGGCATGGGACTTCTGACCATCCTGAAGAAGATGAAGCAGAAGGAGCGAGAAGTCAGGCTGCTTATGCTGTATCCACCCACCTTGTAGATACCCTGAGCATGCTCACCGAAAGTGTAGCTCCCAACATGCACCGATATGTAGCTAGGTTACCTAGCAAACGGGGAGCGGATGTGTTTTCTTAGAAAGTGTTCGAAATCGTTTCAGCATATATGTGTTTTTCCCATTGATTCAATGGGTTTTCTGCTGTGTAAAAAAAGTTATAACTAGAGCCAGGTTTTTCCAATTCGTCTAAGAAATTTGAACATCTTTCAATAAGAAATGTCATTTTCAACCACCCCAGAGCGTTTACTTAATTGCTTTCTCGTCGTGCGCAACAATCCTTAATCTAGCGTCCCATGTCCTCATCCCAGTCCTTAATCTTGCGGTGGCCCCTACCTCAGCCAGAAGAGAAAAAGGGGAAGTGGCGGGGAAAGCTCATCCTCCACCTGGGATACGCACCCACCTATTCACAACACTGCCTTTTCTATATACTATTTTATTTAATCCTACCTTGACCAGGAAGAGAACATGGACGTCTACTGGTCTTTGGTCTGCCTCGTTTTGCGCCTGGGGCTCTCCTTTGTGCTGGGCACAACGGGAGAGAAAGGCGGTGGAGCTCGTCGTTGTCCACCTAAGGAGGGGTCTTAGACTGGCTAGGCTGCTGGTACAGAGACGCGAGGTAAGTAAGTGTATGGACGTTTTGTTGGAGGATGTCAACCGCAGACGGACTTTAAACTGGAGTGGGTCTGTGTCCTGCCTGTTAGTGATACCCTCGGTGGCTGTTAAGGCGCGGAGCCTCAGTTAGATAAGAATGCATGGGACAGGGGCGCAGCAGAGAAATGCTCATGGGTGCACAATAGAGGAAGGGCAGCACATACACGACAGACGTTTATTTACAGTTGAGCCGTAGGTTTAGGCCTATAGTTGTACTGGCCTACTCTTTGGCTAAGGTTCGCCACCCAAGAGTAAGATCTATTAAAGGGATGGCGCGCTCTTGGACTGATGCAGCAAAGGATTTAAAAAATTGCTGATGAGTTGCTTAGTCCAGCGTGTATTTTATTTTAGCATTGGTAGGCGTGAGAGTGACCAGCCTGCTCAAGAATACTTGCTAACAGTAGGTGAAGTCATAGCTCCTTTATTTTCTGGGTTTAACCCCGGTGTGCACACACCAAATAGTCTAATTGGGTAGCTATTACTTCACTCTTTCTTATTCGGGTTGGTGCCGTTTTTAGAGTTTTTATTTTTTTATTTTTTTTAAGTGCGACTGCTTACATGCAGGATGAGAGTGTTCCAGTGATGGCGTGCCAGGAGGAAGACCGGTCTGCCACCTGTGGTTAGCACGGGCAAGACAGGTTGTGATGATGAAGGATTTGTGATCAGTGGTAACTTAGGGTGTCGTTATTTTTTGTTTAATGTGCTGCGTAGAATCCGACGTTGCTTCGGTACTAAAACCAAGGTGAAGACATTTACTGGACACCAGAACATGAAGGGAAATTGGATGTGAACGAAGAACCAATACAGGAGCCTGTTGCCCACGGGGATCGAACCTGCTTTGATGGAGGGAGTGTGGTGAAATGTGATTGCAAACACTTGAGATGAAGGTTTGCTCTTGGTTTTGGAAGGAGTTTAGAGGAACTAAGACCAAAGGGAAGGCTGATACAATAACTACGCATTTTTTAGGAAAACCCACTTTCAATCTTTGCAGAGTTGACTGGCCATATAGTAGCTTATGGTAGAAAGGCATTCTTCTGTGCATGTCTAAAGTGAGCTTGAATAAAATAGGAGACGAAAATGTGGATACAGTCTGCACAAAATGTAGACAGAGAACCACAGACAAGAGTTGATCTTGCTTGAGTGAATAGACAATTTCAGAGTATTGAGATTCTTGTAGAGCACAAGTGATAGCGATCAGAGATGAGAAATGTGTTGATTAGTTGAGGTGGGTTGGTGAAAGTAAATGGATAGAAGATTCAGATTGTCTGTGATGGAGAGGGAGGATAATATGATTAAAGTATGTGAGTAATTAAGGCCAAGAAAAGTGAAAGGGTGGTGGAGAGGATAGTGTCTGGGTGGAGTTGATGGAGTAAACAACTTGTGCAGTAGCAAGAAGAAAACAGTTGTGTTGGGGTAAGGATGACTAGCATGCATAAATGTAATGTGAGTTTGAAGCATAATGGAGAGTTGCCCCTAGTTATGGAGGGGAAGAGTGAGTGAAACTAGGAAGTCAAAGGCAGATAAGAAAAAAGTGTGGCAGATTGTACGTTTTGAATCAGTTGGATGGCAAATATTTTTTACTGACTGGGAGAGGTTTGTGGGTGTGCAGGATTCAATGTTGTGCCCGTACCCAGATGATCCATAGTTCGAACAAGGTATTAAATGTTGACATCTAATAATTTCAGGTTATTTATAGGTAAGGGGTGAATGAGGCAAAGGGTTTTAAAGTGTTCTGTCTTAAATATTGGTTATTGTGCTGAGTATGTCTATTTACTGTTGCCTAAGTGTTGTTTTTTCATTTTTAACTCACATTCTTAGTGTTTAAATGTATTTATGTCATTTGCACAATTGTTTGCACTAGAAAGGGATAGGCAGAATTAATTGTAACTATTTTCTTATATTGGATCGAAATGCAATGCTTTTTATTTTAGTAACTATGCAAAATAAACTTGATTGATTGAATAAATCAAAGGAATCACATGCTTGTAAGTGAGGGAGAGCAGAGGATGAGGAGTGAATACGTTCTAGATGGTGAAGAATTGGAACTGGGTAAATTGTGCCATTAAAGTTAATTGAAGAAGATACTGAGGAAGGACATTCGTGGTGTTACATTGAAATGGTATTGATTGGAAATGGTGTACATGGTTACAATTTAAGAGGGGTTTCTATGCAAATGGGTAGGCAGTGATTGGGCCTAGGTGAAGTTGTGGGAGAAGAGGAGCAGTGTGGCAGTTCGAGGTATTTGATGTGTTTCATGGCTGATTTAAAGACTGAAATGTTCAAAGAGCACTGGTATATATGGCAGAGGCATTCAGAAGCATGCTGTCAGACCAATGATTGATAAGTAGGAGAGCTCTGGGATTTCTTATGTGGAGTTGTGTTTTGTTTGTAATCAAACTGGAGATTTGGCTTCTACTATGTTTCCTTAAAGAGGTAATTTCAGTGGTCTCGACAATGCTGGTAAGACTACCATACTGAAGAAGTTTAATGGAGAAGACATTGACACCATCTCACCCACGCTGGGGTTCAACATAAAGACCCTGGAGCACAGAGGGTAAGGATGTGCGTCTTCTAAAGTGGATTTGGGGTGGCTGATTCCCATTCTTTATCTTTTCACATTTATAGGGGGTTGTCTGTTGAGATGTGGAAGGTTATGAAGCAGGATCTCATGCTTAAATCCCTGCAGGTGAACGACTGTGGCCATGTGCAACATATACACAGGAGTGGTACATTACCTAGGTGAGTAGGGTGGTAGCACAGATTACTACTGTCTTGGAAATCGGGGTCCAATCTTAAATGACCTGCGCCGACTAACACCAAATCCCACAGCCATGTAGAGAGATCGTATTCTTTTCTTAATTTATTGCACTCTGATTTATTGCCAGCTGTAGGGCGTTTTGGTCGCATTAAAGGATTCTGAATTCTTTGGGCTGGATACCAACTTAATACATTCAGAAAAGGGGAGACATGCCTTCTTGGCCTCTTGGAACACCATCCAGCTCAACAAATTAGAATTCTCACTTCATCCCAACCTCGCAGAAGTATAATTCCATCTTGTCCACTCTTTCCATATTTCTTTGGCTATTTCATCTAAGTTGTATGATTTATCTTTTGCCTCTTATCCTCTCTCTATATTCATCCATCCATTTCTCAGCTGAAGGCAGTTGCACATGCCAGACTCTGCACTAGCAGAAACACCGTTCACTAACCACTTAACCTAAAATGTGTCACTTTTGGATCTCCACTTGGTGCTAGGCTAGGTCAGATTCTCATACTATCAAGACATTCACATTCCACTTGTATAGTTCTCCCTCAAAGCCCACATTCATGCACACCGCTCTAAGCACTAAGCACCTTTCTTACCATCCCTCCCACCCACCCACTACTTGCAACACCATATTTTCCCCTAATTCCCTGTCTGTCCAACCAAGTTGTTTTCTTTTCTCAAGTTGTGCCGCTGTCAGCCAGGTCTCTAACTTTATCAGTTTATCAGTGTCACAAATGCCAAGTCCTTAATCCTCTCGACCTTCGAGCAGGTTCTTACACAGCCAACTACTTTGTTTTACTATCTACCCAACAGGCATTGCATTCTCCTGGTCTGACCTTTGTTATTGTGATTGATCCTTTTATATAGCGCTCCTTTTACTCCCCTCCACCCTTTTCCATTGAGTGTTTCCAAGGCCTAGTCTTTGCCTCTCCCTTCTCCTTATAATGCTTGAAGGCCATATTTACACCTTTGAGTTTCCTTAGCATTTAGCTACAGCTAAAATCCAGATCTTTTCATCGCTTCTCCCCCCCACCTTCAAGCAGACTCTTGTTGTGTGCCTGAGAGTCAAATACTACTGACTTGTCATCCATACCCCCACTAATGCTAAACTCTGGAAAAATAGAGATGTAATTAATAGTTGCACCTCAATATCTCCCTATCCCGCACCTCAAAGTCTCCTGACATCGGAATCCTCTTATACGGAGGTATATGCCTATTAGTCCACTTCATCACACATATTAAACTGCCCTCCTTTATTCTCTTTACAGTAATAGATACAAGTTTCCACCGTCTTAATGTATGTGACAATACTGTAGAAGACTCCCTAGTAACCTACGTTACTCCTTTGTCAACCCTATAACAAATTACAATTAACTTTAGCGTTCCTTGTCCACATGCCTAGATCGATTTTTCAGTAAAGCAGTAGGGAGGCTGGTGTAAAATAAGACCCTTCTTAAGTTTCACTTGCTGGTTACAAACACTTGGCAACTGTATTGAGCTCTGTTGGTGTGCCTTTAATTGGTGTATAGACTTGCCTATCTACACACCCGTTGTAACCTTATAAAAAACAAACTTGGGCAAAATACTTTCTGGATAATAATAGTCACACTCTTGATTATTTTGAATAACGTGGACCATTACTTTTTTTTTTTTTTTTTTTAGAAATCACATCTGTCTTCACTTCTCATTGCTGCCTTCATATGCCCAATTTCATACATAATTAGTTGTCAGTAAGTGATTCACAATATACAATTGCTTCTTCGGGCCAACATATCATATCCTTAACACAGTCATAAAACATAGTTCATATATCATCAGTGTAAAATTCTGATACATGCGTAATAAAACAAGAAACGTATTTGTCATAGTGCTCATACTATGGACATTCTGTCTCAGTGAGTGCCCCTCAGTATAGGATTGGCACAGGCCCAGTTACCTCTCGACATTCGGCCACCTTCTTCAGCACCTCCGGAGTGACAGCTGCCCGTTTCTACCACCCCAGTAGAAGCACACTACTGTGGTAGGCTCCTTATTAGCTTCTGCATTGTTTCTTCTTCAGCCTTTGACAAAAAACATCAGTTTAGCTTTACACATCCTCGTAAACTTGCCTCACTCTACATTTCATTACATAAATGGGCAGGTCATTGGTGCAAAACAAGAGCCTGCCAACGTTTCTGCTGTTGGTTATCAATGTCACCCAGGACCTGATACACTCTGCCTTAATTGCATCAGCAGAATCAGAATTCATGCATTCAGAGCTCAACACCTGTTGTCTCCCAAGTCTGTATGTGTAGTATTCCAGGTCACGGATTCTTCTCACATCCTCATGTGTTTAATTCTTTTTGGAATGCTCTTCATCTATAACTGAGTCCACTATTTTACCTCAATATTTTGAAAGAAGGCTCACACCATGCCTCGGGTAAGAGAATTATGAAGACGTCTGTTGTAACCATTGTCTATTCAGCATCACCAGCAGCATGACCACAATTCTGTTGAATCCACACCTCTTCTGTCTACGTACAACACCGACAGACCTGTGCTCAAGTGTTGTTGTTGTTTAAATAATGTAAAATGCATTGTTGAATAAAAACAAAATACAAGTTTAGCATAGTAAATGGAGTTTTAGGGACTAGTGTAGGAATTTTGACGATGGACTCCACCACCATATTTTTTGGTGGTATAGGAAATGATCTCTTAATTGCGCTCTCATGCTGTATTTTCTAAGAGGACCACTGATAATGTGGTGCTCTTGGGGTTTGTGCGGAAGAGAACAAACTTGAAGTCCCTAGGGTTGTGCATCTGTAAGCTTTGTACACTCCGCAATGTAAGAAGTTAAAACATTGATGGGATAGGTACCTCATATCTGTTTGTTCCAGTGGCTCCTAAGAGGAAGGACTTTAGATACGGGGAATGGCAAAACGGTCTGGCTAACTGCATGCACCTTGAACTGCACGTTGTGTGTTGAACAATAACTCACTGAGGAAAGGAGTTGGGCAAGGTAACATGGCATCTAAAAAATAGGGGATTCTGTGAAACTGAATGTTAGAACCACTTTTTGCTACATCCAACTTTGAATTACATAGATGAGATTGTTTTTTGTTTGTGGTTGACCTGTGGCTATTCATATCACACACAAACAACACATAAGAAAGTCACTCAATTTTTTTTGTTAATTTTTAAGAAAATATGGGCACAAATGAAGACATAAAATCATAGAAACAAATTTAACAAAGGGGGAGTGGCATTGATTTGCCACAGTTAATTAGTACCCACAGATAGGCAACTGTGTAGTACATTCAGACAAACCGGCTACTCCACCACAATTCCATACATGCAAAGAGGAAGAAATTGTAAAAGCCCACATATTTGAATCAAGTTATTTGATACATAGAGCAACAAGTCAGAGTGCAGTTCTGCAGTGGAACGTAGTAATACATATTGTTTGGGTGTATTTTTCAAGTTGAACAGTTATGGATAAATAATAAGTGGGTGATTTTGAATTATTAAAGATCAGGTATAAGCTATATAATGAAAAAATAGAATGTAGAAGCTGCATCTTTTAGAAACTTATCATAATGGTTGTAGGTGGTATTTCTGATACACCAATCTTAAGGGTCTTTATAGTAACTTTTTTGCAGGTCCTCGAAAAACATGTTTGTTTGACTATCCCACGAAAAGCAAACATTTCCAATGCAATGGGTCTCTCGTTTGCTCAAGTTAGTGCTATTAGCGTTGTAAGTTCTTAACTGGGCTTTTTTGCCACATAAATTGAAAATGTAAAGTAAAACAGCTGACATAAGCAAGTCAATTCAAAGTGCCGCGGCCGCCATGAGGGTGAGCACGAAAGAGAAACACAAACGGAAAAAAGTTTGCTTGCAGTCAAACTTATCAGCAAACATGTAATTATTCATGTAGCAGGGTCATAGGCCAAGGAGGTAACAAACCTGCCTCAAGGAGGGACAAAAGTAAAGCATTCACCAGTAATAAAGGGTTTTTGAAAGGCAAGCCCATGAACGAGTGATGGGCATGTGGTGGGTGTGGTTTAAAGCCCAGAGATAGATTACAACAGGCCAGAGCACTTGCGCGCTCAACCTAAAAAGAGAAAAAAGGCATAATTCTGGACCCAGCCACTGGATGGCTGAATCATGCACAGCATGTGAATTCAGAAAATATTCATGCTGCAAAATCTGCATTATTTATTGCATTGGTCGCACTGACTAATGCTCAACGTTTAAATGGGGCACCTAGCATTCATAAAAGAGGGCCTTACAGGAAATATGTTACCAAATTTTGACAGGGTTGAAAACATTGCATCCTGCCTAATCTTTGGTCTACAATATATAAACCACATCTCTGCACCAAGGCAACCTCCGCAATTATGAGCATTCAGACTTAAAAGCACTGAGATATTGCATAAGAGGTTACAGAATTAGAAGGTATTTATCTAGATTACGTTAGAGGGATTTTATTTAAAAATATTCTCAACAAAGGACTGATTTAAGAATTTGTGATTACGCTATCCAAGTTGGTTTTGCAGTTATAGTTTAGTTGCTCGTGTAAGCCTCATCCGCACACTTTGCAGTTGTAGTTGTATGTTTCTAGGAGTTAATGTTTCAGTGATTGATGATGATTGGAGCCATGCTGGATGGAGGTATGTCTTAAACTATGTAAAAAGCTCCCACCTTGCCAAAAGATGTGGGTAGAATGATCTTAATAAGAGGACACATTCTCAGAGTGTGGAGAATGATCAGCACAACTGTTGACAAAATGGTAGCATGCTTTATATTACAGACTAAAAATCAGAAAATTCAGCTCTGTATAAAGCTCTGCGTATGCTTAGACCGGTTTTTGTTTTTAAGAGATACTGGCAAACTGAATGCTATTATTTTTTAAGTCAATAGTTTAAACATTTAAACATTTTTTGCTACAATAGTGACTTACTGCAAGTCATGGCATGTAGTTTTTTGTTTTGTTTTCCCTCCGAAACATCATGGATGCTTATATATTATACAAGAAAAACAATAATCATTGACAAAGTTAGTCGGTCTTGCTTTGCTAATGCCAGTATTGGCTTTGTCAATGCTTTTGTTGTACAAGCTTTGGCAAAGCCAATACTGTCAGACAGCTTTGTTGGAGATATGTTTTTTCGTTTGTTCTTTGTA